>NC_074724.1:17210792-17527102 GCF_947242115.1 Biomphalaria glabrata
GACTAGAGATCTATATATAGATCTATCTATTATATAGTCAATCTAGATCTACACAATATTCATTATAATACATCTACTCATTTATAAAGTTAGTAGGCCTACTTAGATTTAGATGATTAGATCTAGTTTATTAATAGATTTACTTTTCAATGCCTAGACCTAATAATAAAATTGCTATTGATATCTAATGACTGTTTTTTTTTTAATTGTAGTAATTGTAGGCTAATAGGCCTACGAGATATAGGTCTAGACTTTACTTAAATTTAGTCTAAAATAATGACTGTCTAAGACTCTAGATGATTGAGACTTTCACATATAGGTGTAGTTAATAATACGGCATGCCGGCTGAAAGTAAGCAGTATACATATATAAAGTGATTTTTTTTTGTAAAAAAAAAAATGTGCCGGTACTCAGGGATAGATTGCCTAACTTTCAACTACTAAAAAATTAACAATTAACGTTGAAATACAAGAAAAGTAATAATTTTTCCCGACATTGAAAAAAGGTGCCTGTACCCCGTACTTAATACATTGATACCGGATCGATTCATATAGGGCCTAAGAATACAAGCAGGATCTCGAGCATTGGATAACTTTATATTTTAAATACAAAGTTTTATGGAAGAGGCAATATATTAGTTGTTTGAAGTTTGTAACTTCTTAAATTCAGGCTAAAAATATCGAAGCCTACATTTTTACACTCATTTCTAAACAATTAGAAGAGATGAACTGACTCATAATGTACCCTGTGTACATTTGCAAAAACACAAACTCTCTTTGAAATCTTATCAGTTAGACTTTCAAAACTATTAAAACTATAAAAAAATACTTAGTGATTTTTTTTACTGTATAATTCTATTTCTTATTCCTTTATAGAATAAGGATATAAACAAAAATTTGACATGTGACTTTGTCTAACAGAAAAAAAATGAAACTTACGTCTATTTATACAGTTATTTTTAGTTACCTAGTAATAAAAAATATATTGAACTAACACGTACATTTATCATAATGCAGCCATGCCATTTTTTTGTTTATGAACATAACATTATTTAGGACCAATATTTTAAAAAGGCTGCCTCTTCCATAAAACTTTGTATTTAAAAAAAATAAATTATCCTACTAAATCGGCTCATGCAACACATAGAATATGGTCTACTACCAGAAAGCCAGTGCGGCTTGAGATAGAGCGTGGAACCATTGACATGATCTTTGCAGCAAGGCAGCTCCAGGAAAAATGCCAAGAACAAAATGCTGACCTGTTCTCAATATATGTCGACTTAAAAAAGGCATTCGACACTGTTAGCAGAAAAGGCCTCTGGAAGATCATGTCAAAGTATGGCTGTCCACAAAAATTGATAACCATGGTGAGACTATTTCATGATGGCATGAAGGCTCGTGTCCAAGAAAGTGGAGAACCATTAGAACCCTTCGAAGTATCAAACGGGGTAAAACAAGGCTGTGTCCTAGCACATACACTGTTCAGTTACTCAGTATTATGTTCTCCACTATGCTTACAGATGCATTCACAAATAGAGAAAACAACGGGATAAATGTATCATACAGATTTGATGGTGGCATATTCAACCTGAGGCTGCTTAAAGCAAAATCAAATTCAAATGCAGCCGTAATCTGAGACTTGCTATTTGCTGAAGACTGCTCCCTAAATACCCGCTCTAAAAAAGATCTGCAGAGCATTGTCAGTGACTTCTCAAGAGCATGCTCAGACTTTGACCTTACCATCAATACGAACAAGGCTGAAGTCTTATATCTACCTGCTCATGGGAAAGCCTACTCGGATCCAAGCATTACTATAAATGGATAGGATATAAACGCAGTGGACAAATTCACATATCTTGGCAGCACACTCTCCAGAAATGGAAAAATCGATAGTGAAATCGATCTGCGTATCGCCATGGGCAGTGCATCCTATGGCAGACTGTCTACAAATGTCTGGAACAGACGTGGTATCAAAACAAACACAAAGCTAGGGGTCTATAGAGCCGTCATCCTCCCTACATTGCTCTATGCCTTAGAAACATGGACAGTGTACAGAAAACATGCAAAGAAACTAAACCACTTTCACATGATATGTCTGAGAAAAATACTAAATGTCAAATGGCAAGACAAAATACCAGATACAAAAGTCCTTCAAAGAGCGTGTCTGCAAAGCATCCACACAATCCTGATGCAATCCCAGCTGCGATGGGCAGGTCACGTCTACAGAATGGAAGACCACCGCATCCTAAAACGACTCTTGTATGTCCAACTATGCGAAGGAAAGCGCTCGCAAGGTTGTCAAAGAAAGCGCTTCAGGGACACCCTCAAAGCTTCTCTGAAGGCGTTCAGCATAGACCCAGGCACCAGGGAGACAGAGGCATATGACAGAGCATCATGGCGTCGCGCTGTGAAAAAAAGAACAACGCTGGCAGAAGAAAAACGCCAGAAAAGAAAAGCAAGACAAACGACACTAGCTCCAGCTGGAACAACCTGTCCAGTGTGCGGCCGAACATTCCGGGGTAAAGTAGGTCTCACGAGCCACATGAGGAGGCATAAAACCCCAGTGCAAAGCCCTCAGCCCCCTGGATGACAAAGTGGTCATCATCGAACCACGATGGACGAACTATATATATATGACTGGAATTAACGCTGAACTCAACTACTTCAGTAACACCGGCGAAAGGTCGAAACAATTAAATATGTAGTCGATGCTGATGTTGTTCTATAAAGATATTTAATAATCAAGAAGGGAAACGTCCGATGTCAGCTATGTCCGTTAATCCGTATCTATTCTACTACTCTACAAGAAGCGTCTTCTTTTTAGCGTCTTTTAGAGCGTTCTTATTTTTTAAAGATCTGTCACGTCACTTGTCGCTAAGTAAAACTTTACCCTATTCCCGAAACAAATAACTGATTCCTAATCATGTCATAACAACTCCTCCCCATCCCGCTAAAAAAATTTTCTGTCAATTTTTTAATCTACTGTCTTAGTCTTACAATGTGCAAGGGCCAAAAAGTAGGGAAACATAAAAGAAAACACAACTTGAGTCTTGATTGTGATTTCAACTTCTCTTCCGGTGTCCACAATCAAGTTCCTCTGAATACATATTTCCCTCACGTGTCACTAACTGATACTGTCCAATGTGATGTGCCATAGGTGCCAGCAGACATAGTTCGTTTGCGCTGACACTGTAGGTGTGTCTATCTATACTTCATAACAACACGCTCCAGAGGTTACACCGCTTTCCCTCACACGTCAGGACAGACATTTTACCTAATATGACAAATTGACATTTATCAATACTAATTCTTCCACTATACACCTAACGTTCTTTCGGGCATTTACAAGTGTATTTTATTTCCTCTCTCCACTTACTTGTCCCAGCGCGACTTAACTCTCTACTGTTGTATGATCATGATCAACTACAAAGAATAAATTAAAAAACTTACTTTTCCTTGATATCACTACATCGTCGCCTTATAAATGCCCTATCTATTCATACATCCATTAATGCAATTCATACATACTACCCAAAATAAATAACTAACATGAGTCAATCTAATACTAACCTAATTGCATGTATCTTATGACATAAATATACTATTCAAAGATACCTTAAAACAACATAATACTCATCTAGTTATGACTACTAGTTAAGTCAATTAATTAAGAATAAACAATTTAAATAAACTCCAACTTATTTACACCCTACGATAGCATTGTGTTATGTTTCACAAGCTATCTACACGACCGATACATTTGTTGTCTCCAACTGGAGTTTACATCTCTTCTTACGCCATTGTAGCCCACTTGTGGCCTTCTTCCTCTGCATGACATGCGATTACCGCTACCACAGTCATCTCTTCTATCGTCACTGTCGGATACAGACCTGTGCCTCCTATCCGAACTCGCAATCTTCTGTTTAGACTGTTCTGCCCTACTCCAACAGTCTTTAGCGATGTGCCCATGTTTATGGCAGTTAAAACAATTTCTGTCCTTTTAGTTTTTTTTGCCTCATGTTGCCATACCTGTTTTTCCAACTTCTAACCTGTTTATCAGAAACGGCTCTGACACCTGCTACATTTCCAAGTAAAACATCTCTAGATAACCTCGGCATGGCTACCCCTTCGCAATACCCTGTATATAATGGAGATCGAAGGAACACTTTGCATGCTTCGAATCTCTTAACTCCGCCGTCCGCCAAACTGACTGATTTGGTATATCTTAAATAATCCTTAGATTTAACTAATCCTCCTCGAACTGCGAGTGTACTGCTAGCTGTGTCCCGGATCACATTTACCTGTTTATTATTTATCATGCCTGGATATAATTTAAATCTATTTTCCCCACAATCAACGTAGTTAATTTCTTCTTCTGGTTCACTATCTCCATTATCCTGCTCCCTACCTTGAATGTTCCTCACAAAATTAACCCTATCTGGTGGCCGATTATCCCTCTATTGTCTACGGTTTCCTTGATTACCTCTCCTATCCCTATTGCCACTATTATCCTGTGTATTCCCATTGCCAGCTCCATTTCCTCTATGTTTCTTACACTGGTATGCCTTGTGTCCCTTTTCGTGACAGTTAAAACATGTAACATCCCTAAGGTTTCTATCACCCGCTTTAGGTCTATCTATTCTCCTATCATAACTTTCCCTGCCATTGTTTTCATTTTCCCAAGGTCTATCATTGAAGCCCTCATAACTATCCCGACCATTGTTCCCACTTTCCATGGACCTATCATTTCTCCTACCATAATCCCTATCATTACCATCATTTCTCTTTACATAATTTACCAGGTCAATAACTTTTTTGTGGTCGCTTATTGAAAGTGGGTTGTTTGGGTAAGCATTCTTAAAGATCCTAATAATTTCTACCAAGTCTTCAATTACCTTAGGGTTTCTTTCTTTTACAAAAGACTGCAGCTGGAGATCGCAATTATTGAGAAAATTATCAATCAAGATAAAGTTCCTCAACCCCTCGAAGGTGTTCTCCACATTCTCGAATCCGATCCATTTAGTGAAGAAGTCCTTCTCTGAGTTGATAGTTGTTTGTGGATCAACTTGGCTGGATGGAGTGTTTTCGTAATACTTCTTTCGGAATGTTGCCGCATTGTGCCCGTATGCGTTTAGCAGTTCCTTCTTTAGCACCTGATAGCTGTTTTGCATCGAGTGGTCATGGTTTTGGCGAATCGTGAAGGCTTTTCCATGCACAAAGTCCAACAAGATTTCGGACCACTCCTTCTCCTGGACATTAAACTTTGCTAGTTTAATTTCAAAACGTTTTAGATAGTCGCCGATGTCGTCCTTGTCTTCCGCAAACGGTTGGATTTTCTTTTTCATCCATGCGGCGCTTCGATGGCTTTCTATGTTGGCACTATTGTTGCTGTTCCCTTCGGTGGGCACACTTACACCAGCCTCTATCCTCATCTGTTCAACTTGAATTCTCACTTTTCTGTCCGCCTCTTTTTTCTTCTCCCTCTCTACACGTTCCGTCTCTTCTTTTTTTGTCCCTCTCTTTACGTTCCGCCTTTCTAACCTTTTCCCTCTCCAACTTTTCTGCCTCTCTAACCTTTTCCCGCTCTACGCGATCTGCTTCAACCGCCACCATCTGCTGTACATAGGCAGTTAGTTCTTTGACCACTTTACGTCATCGTCGCTAAGTAAAACTTTACCCTATTCCCGAAACAAATAACTAATTCCTAATCATGTCATAACAATATATATATATATATATATATATATATATATATATATATAGAGAGAGAGAGAGAGAGATAGATAGATAGATAGATAGATAGATAGATAGATAGATAGATAGATAGATAGATAGACTAAATGTTGTTTGTTTACGATTGGTAAATGAGGTCCATTAATAGACACAATTTTCAACTTTAAATTTAAACTTTTGTAATTTATGATGGGAAAATGAAGAATGGGATGAATCTTTACCAAAGCTCATCTGTTTCGATGACTGTTAATGAGGGTATCCTATTGTCAACACAACGACCAATCTACTTATATTCCCCGACGTATACCAGCTACCTTTTAGATTTCGGTGGACTCATAGTAAAGTTCCCATTTCAGACCTGATGATCTATAGGGCAGAGGATGCAATTTTAAAAAGCTACAATTATAATTAAGAGTATAAAACTCAAAGATGTTTATATAAAATTTACCAAGAAAATAAAATGTAACAGTAGTTAACATGTTCTTGTCTATTGTTCTCTTGTATTACCTTTGTTGTTCTCACCTTAAGCCTACTTGTTAAACTGTATTCTCTTAAGAGATAACTTTTTTACATTGTGGCATTTTATACGTGTTGTTGTAACCCTGCCTTGCACCAGTGCTTGAGATGCGCACTAGCGCACTAGTGAACGTAAACAGGAAGACACTAGAAGAGAGAGAATAACAGTGCATCAGGGATTGTGAAGATTCTGAATGTTTGGGAAAAAAAAGAGGTCAATTTTTGTGCTGCCTGAAGGTTGTAGTAGGGACACGGAGCGAATCGGGGAAGGCTGTCGTTGGTCCACATTCTGGTTAAGTAGCAAATGACTGGTAAATTAGTAGTAAGACCCTGAGGAAGCTGAAGGATGTTATGTTTTTGTCCTAATAAATAAACACATCTATTTATTTCCTGTTAAACTGTGTTGAGTTGTCTGCCTTTTCGTTGAGTGCCTAACCTAGAGTTGCAACAGTATGTATTTCAGAGTAATGTTTTATTTACTTTAATAATTGGGGGAAAAAAGGGTGATCTAGTTTCTTGGTGGACTTCAGGTCTAAAAAAAAATAAAAAAAAAAAGTTTTCTAAAAACAAAGTAAAATAGATTATCTACTAGTTACGCAGAACAGGGTAATAAATGTTTTGATAATTTACGTATATGTCTATCATTATGTCATAGTTAGTCTGACATGACAGGGTTAAATCATTCCAAAGATAAGGACAGATTATGGAGTCCTACTACAGGGACCAAAGGTGTTCAACCCGTAGTGTCCCTTGTGATTAGAAAAGGAAATTCCCTATTCCCATAAAAAAAAATACTTCTCTTTTTTATTGATTCAATCGATTTTTTTTTGGAGGGGGGGTATTATTTAGTGTTATTGGTACTTGCAAAAAAAGGAAGAACACCTCAATACTGTGAAAAGACAAAAGCTGAGCTGGTTTGGTCATTTTGTAAGACATGAATCACTGTCATTCTACAAGGTGCAGTAGAGGGAGCACGAAGAAAAGGTCGTTTAAAGAAAAGAATGGACCGGCCCTCTCCTAAGAACAGCTGCTGACCATGAAAAGTGGAGGGGCGCCAAGAAAGTCAAGGTCCTGATGAGATGCAGTTAGACTGTTCCATTCCTTCCGTCTTCTTATCTTATCGTTTATATTTACAGACGTTACTGTACTGTATTGATTTACTACACTGACTCATTGTAATCATTCGTCACATCTTGACAGTTACCGCGATTACGTGTCTGTACTCTTAGAAGAAAGTTTTTATAACGTTTATTACGTTGGTCTGTGTCTGTTATACTCAGGAAAATTTTAGAAACATGAGAAACTGCTATTGTCTTATTTCTCTTATCTTATACATTACATTTTTTTTTTACAAGACAATATAAAATCCATCTGACGAGGATCCCGTTGTTAATCTAATTTGCAGGTGCGGGTGAGCAGCTTACTTTTTGATTTTGTCTTAGCACCAAGCACCCAGTGGTGCGGCAAGCTGTGGCTGGATAGCACTTTATTGTCCGAGGGCTTCTCGGCTTAAGGCAGGCAGTAGCTGTCCAGTGAGGGTAAAAAGCCCCTCCTACCGTCAAGAGTGGTCGATGGCGTTCCAGCTACGACAATCAGCTAATCAGATATATGCCTATATAGATTTAATGTATTTGTTGATTTATATATAAGCTTATATGGCTTGCTTAATCCTGTGCACCCCCAAAGGAGCATAGGGCCGCAATCACATCTAAACACGCATGCTAATTAGACCTACACTCTGGTAAGTCTTTGATTTTACTTTCTGGAGTTGATTCATTCCTGCCTTGTATCAGTAACACTGTTGTGATAGTTTCATCATTGCTGACTTTATTACTTAGGCTTTGGGAGTTGGCAAATAAATTGTGACTGTTGGCTTTTCTGAGGGTAGAAGCTTCAGTAATGTTACTTTCTCCATTCAGGGCCGGCCTTATGAATAATCAAACTAGGCAGCCAACTGATACCTCAAATAAGTTTGGGCCTCGTTCAGGACACACATAATTTTTTTATCGAGAAAATATTGTTTCTTCGTTAGGTGAAATGTCGACCCCGCATGCTTATTAGACGTATTTCTAGTCTAATGATGATGAATCGTCCATTAAGCATATTTGTGTTATCAGCACTAAGCCAATATGGATTTAACGTATTTATTGTTTTAGATATAAGCCTATATGGATTTAATGTATTTGTTGATTTATATATAAGCCTATATGGCTTGCTTAATCCTGTGCACTCCCAAAGGAGCATAGGGCCGCAATCACATCTCTCCATCGAACTCGGTTCTGAGCAGCTTTCTTTATCTGCTCCCATGTCATTATTAATTGATCTATTAATATTGATACAATTATACTTCGTATAAGCTTCTTGATTGAAAAAAATATTTTTTTTTTAGGTTTTTCTTAATTTTTTTTACCTTGTTTAATTTCGCTTCTGAGTTAAACGAACTCTAATGCGTACCTAACATTTATTAGGGGAAAGTAAGGGCGGCTTGTTGTTGTCCTGGCCAAATGACACCCTTGTTAACTGTGGGCAACAGAAACATATGACCTTTAATTCATCTCCCATTAGATCACAATTTACTTATATTCATATTTTCAAGTATTGTAGTAGGCTGCCTGGTCGTGTGGTATGCGCTCTGGATTGTCATTCGATGACCTAATGATCCCAGGTTAAAAAATGTCACTGGCGTAGTTAGGGTGGGTGTAGGAGGATCAAATTTGAATATTCCCCTATGTCCCTACCTCATATGAGTCCCCAATGAGTGTCCTAATTTATTTTTACATTAAGTATTACGCCATTATCTCATTTCATGATGTTGAATTTCAAAATGCAGGGGCCTCTAAAGAGGTCAATCACCCGGGCCCCAAAATTCCTAACTACGCAACTGAAAGATGTAATTTTTTACTAATATGAAGGAACATCCGAAAAATGATAAACATTTTAAAGTCTCCTCTGAAGTAAAAGTTAGTACAACACTGATGATAGGCAAATGAAAAGCATGGTATTTAAGCTGGTCTGATTGCTCAATAAAAAATACAATGTAATCATTTCCTTGAAGTAGATTCTTATTGCCATACATTATTTTATTTTTGAACAAATAACCGACTTTCTACTGTCTACTATCATAAAAGCGAAACTACTGTACGCTTTAAAGATTTGTTATCAATCTACAGTTTCATCTGATACGTTATCTCAGTGGGATTGAGATTATTGTGAAATCTATTTAGTTTAAAAACGTTTGTTTGTTGATCTTATGGTGTTTGGAGGGGCGGTGGCTAAGTAATACATTTCTTTGCTTCCCAGGTTCGAATCCTGGAATTTTGAATTTCAGGATCAGCCGCCTCTAAGTCACAGGCGGATCCAGGGGGGGGCGGGGGGGCGACACTCGTCCGACCCCCCCCCCGAAGGGGGGTTCCGGACGAATTATAGTATTGTAGTATAGAATTCACACAATTTGTATGCGAATTTATTACTTATGTTAATAATATATACTAATTATTTATATTTCAACCTATTTTTAGATTATTTCGCCCCCCCTTCTAGTATTTTGGCCGATTCGGTAGGGTCGGGAGGGGGCAATGGCATCAATCCGCCCCCCCTCACCATAAACTTTCGAGTGGGGGGGGCGGTCCTATATATTTGTAGAAATCACAGCTTGCTAACAGAATCAATTAAATATCTATATGATTAAAACTTGTTATTGGTATTTTAACCGGTCTTTATATAATTTCGTTCACCTGTTGGCCGATTGGAAGGGGAAGAGCGAATACCTCCACCGCCCTTCCCATCTAAACCCTTTGAGTGGGGGGGGAGCGGTCCTACTTTTATGGAGAAATCATAGTATGTGAACAAAATAAGTCGAATATCTATATAATATAAACAGGTGGAAGTGCGATGCATGCAATCCCCTTCCCCCCATCGGACAAATCAATACTTTTTCTTTTTGTATTATAGTAAGAAATTACAAAATTAAAAAAAATCTGTCACTAATATAATTTATATATGCTATAAAGTAAATTCTTATATCGAGTCGCCCAACCCCTATTCTTTAATGCAAAATGCAATCAATAGCAGAAATTATAAAAAGGAGCGAGAATTAATAGTTTTCATTTTACCGCCCTTGCCCTTTCCAGACAGAGTTTGTGTAATTTTACATGAATTTATCATAACTATTTTAAGAAAGACTTTGCTTTGGAAAAGTTATAATTCAAACGAAATTTTTCAATATAACAGTCACGGTTGAGATGAGTTCAAAAGCCAGATAATCTTTTCCTAGTCGATTTTTTCCAACCTTTACTCTCATATTTTTCTAGTTAAATAAATTTAGGACTATAACTCACAATGTATGCTAGAATTTCATTGAATATTATTAATCGAATTTTTTTTTTCGGCGGCGATCCTCAAAACCTTAATCTAAATATGTGGGGTATCTAATCTTTTCAAAGAAAAAATCGGTTTTATTTGCAATGTATTAAGGGACTATAAATTCATATTAGAATATTTTTCTCATTATTCAAAAGGCACTTTATAATAGAATGAATAATGAGCTGTAGGGCACGAGAATGCGTTACTGCAGTGAAGAATGCCAGAAAACGCTTTTAGCGTCAGGACTTCGCCCCGAACCCCACTGATAAATAATTAGCTGTAGATGTCAGAAGAATGCGTTTCTGCAGTGAAAAATGCAAGAAATTGCTTTTAGCGTCAGGACTTCGCCCCGAACACCACTAGTAAGTAATGAGCTGTTGATGTCAGGAGAATGCGTTTCAGCCGTGAAAAATGCAAGAAAACGCTTTTGGCGTTGGGGCTTCGCACCGAACCCCACTGATAAATAATGAGCTGTAGATGTCAGAAGAATGCGTTTCTGTAGTGAAAAATGCAAGAAAACGCTTTTGTCGTTGGGGCTTCGCCCCGAACACCACTAATAAGTAATGAGCTGTAGATGTCAGAAGAATGCGTTTCTGCAGAGAAAAATGCAAGAAAACGCTTTTGGGCGTCGGGGCTTAGCTCCGAACCCCACTGAAGAAGCTTACAGCGCTCTCCCAGACCCCCAATCTTGCAAGAGAAAGACTTTTTTTTTGTGTGTTTTTTTTCGCCGAAGATTGAGAAACAGTCTTATTTTATCCTCAGATATCGAATATATATATATATATATATATATATATATATATATATATATATATATATATATATATATTGTTACGAATGAACAGTGACAGGTAGAGGTCACTATGTGTGACCCCGGCGAGATGACACAGCACCGAGTGTTATCTGGAATCTATGCATGTAAACAAAGTCAGGATGGGACGTGCCTCACGTGTTGTTCCAGAAGACGAACAGATTTACGAAGGGGGGCATTGTGACAAATGAACAGTGACAGTTAGAGGTCACTACGTGTGACCTCGGCGAGATGACACTGCAGCAGGCATCCTCTGGAATCGACATGTATAAACAACAACAGGATGTGATGTTTCCTTCCATGTTGTTCCAGAGGGTACTAGCAGTGTTTTTGCAACAATAGACAAGCGATTAGGGACTCTTTATAAACCAGAGATGTTCATGTGAAAAGAGTCAGTACAGTCGTCGATACTGTTCTCTACTGTGCGAGACAGTAGAAGAGAGTGGACTTGAGCCGTTACAGTCGATACAGTCGATGTAAGACGTATACGCTACATGTTACAGTGACGAATTGTTATAGTTATAATTCAATAAAGTTATTTAAAGCTGAAAGTTGAGTCGTCAAGTTCTTTGCAGTGTTTCTTTTATTTGTGTGCCTAGTACATTTAGCCAGAAAATCAGAAATACGTAACAATTGGTGTCAGAAGTGGGATGTTTTCTGGCTGAAATGTCTTCGAGGAAACTACTTAACCAGCTGTTGGTCAAAGAATTAAGGCAAGAACTTCGTGAGAGAGGTCTGCAGCTCAATGGTAACAAAGAAACACTAACAGAACGCCTAAGACAGGCCCTTATTGAGGAAGATCAAGATCCAGATGAATACATTTTGAATTAAACCCAGATATGACAGAGATCCTGAGTAACATGCAGGGCCAGATGGACTTAATGAAGGAGAGCCTCAAGAAAATAAACGCCATGAATGAAAAAGTAAATGAACAGATGAGCTCTATGAACGAGAAGATTGACCAGAGAGTCAACACTGTGGAAAAAGAAATGGAAGAGATAAGGACTCATGTCCAAGAACAACTGAGTAAGGAACGGGGTACTAGAACAAAAACATTAGTGCCCGAAATCTCTGGGAAGATAAAGCCGCCTGTGTTTGATGGATCCATCTCATGGACTGTTTACAAAAGACAGTTTGAGGCAGCGGCCAAGGTTAATAACTGGAACACTGAAGAAGAGAAAGCGACTGCTCTGGTGTTAGCTTTAAGAGGGAAGGCAGCAGAACTGCTTCAGTCAATAACAAATCAACAAGATTACGCTGCCATTGTTAAGGCTATGGAGCTCCGTTACGGAGACGAACATTTACAAGAAGTTTATAGAGTTCAGTTGAAAACCCGACAACAACGCTCCGGTGAAACCTTGCAAGAGCTAGAGGCGGACATAGAACGTCTTGCTCATTTGGCATATCCAACAGCAGCACAAGACTTTCTGGACGTCATTATCACTGATGCATTCATTGATGCTATTCGAGATCCAGAACTGAAGAAGGCAATAAGAATCAGTGGTAAGCGCAAATCCAGCGAAGCTCTGGTCTACGCCCTCTCCTATGAAGCCGCCAAAGACGCCTCTAAGAATATCCATCATGGGCGTATGCTGGAAGTCCAAGAAGATGATCTTACACAACTTCTCAGAAGGGTAACTGAAGTGCTAGAAGAACGCAGACCAAATAAGAAGCAAGAAGGACAGAATAGAACCAGTGTACGTTGTTGGAATTGTGGAGAACCTGGCCATCTACAAAGGAACTGCACGAGAAGATTTCCCCGACAAACAGAGTATCAGCACAAACCGGAGACAGATGCAAGGTCAGGTGCTCATGTCTACCAGGGAAACTAACTTTCGCCGGTTTTATGGGGCAAAAATCGGCGATCAAGAACATGACAGCCCCTGCAACTATAATTCCAGTCGCTGTGTTAGGGAAGAATAAAAGTCTGTACATCAATGGTAGAATTGGATCTCGAAATTACCGTTTTCTTCTAGATACTGGTGCCTCACGTTCAGTCATTCGTCCAGACATTGTCAAAAAGAACGAAATCAAGAGAGTGAACTCTTACTCCTTGAAGACGGCCAGTGGAGAGATGATGCCTATACATGGACTGACAAATATAAACTTTGAGCTCGGGCATCAGTCATTTATACATGAATTTCTGATCGCTAACATTACGGATGACTGTATTATTGGGCTCGATTTTATGCAGAAATGTGAATTCTCTCTGAACATTGGAGGTGGTACTTTGAAATGTGGTGATGTTGAGATTCCCTTGCTCGGGGATGAAGATGAAGAGAATGGTCAAATAAGAAGAATCCTTTTAACAGAAGATACAAGTTTGCCAGCTCAGTCTGAAGCAATTATCTGGGGAAAGTTAGAGCATGGTCAAACTGCAACGATGACGGCGATAGTGGAAGGCATTGAAAATGACAACAGCGGAATGGCAGTAGGAAAAACATTGGTCCTTGTCGGAAAAGATCAAAAGGTGCCCGTCAGAATCATGAACCTCGGCCTACAGGAGAGACATCTAGAGAAAGACAGCCCCATCGCAATATGTAATACTCTTGACCTGATAAGAAACTGTAATAATGATATCACGATCGTTAATTCCACCAAACCTTTCAATCCACAAATTACCAAGCTCCTGACAGAAATGAAAGTGAATTTATCAGATGAGCAGTTCAGCAAAGCGGAACAGTTGATCATTGAGTTTGAAGATATTCTGCCATCTGATGAAACAGACTGCGGACGAACAAACATGGTACAACATCGAATAGACACTGGAAACACCAGACCGATTCGACAGCCACCACGTCGCTTGCCGCTAGCAAAGCAACAAGAAGCTATGGACATGATAGAGGGCATGACGCAGCAAGGAATCATTGAGCCCTCAAATAGTCCTTGGTGTTCGCCTATTGTCTTAGTAAAGAAGAAGGATGGATCTATGCGATTTTGTGTAGATTACAGAGCTCTGAATGAAGTCACACATAAAGATAGTTATCCACTTCCTAGAATCGACGATACTTTGGACACGCTTGCAGGGTCCCAGGTATTTTCTACTCTCGACCTAAAGAGTGGGTATTGGCAAGTTGAATACATACATACATACATATATATATATATATGCGAATAAATACATACAAACATACATTTTAGTTTTTAGGCGCCTCCGCTCGATATGCCAGGGTGGACCACCACTTCGGAGGCCGATTTTGAGTTCGTGTCTCCACACAAACTTTCTTTAAAGAAAATCTGCAAACTAATAAAACTATCTTAAAAATTAAATAAGTTAAGCTACAATTTATTTAATTTATTTTACTATGTTAAAATCATGTTTGTGCAACTCGGTGCGTTTCACCTTCACTAAATCTAGTTAGAGAAATTCTTTATAAACAGTGTACGACGTTTCTAACCTAAGAATCAATAAAGAAATATTATATGAAGCACTGAGTCCTTCACCATTTCGTAAAGACGTTCCATTTTTAAGTTGTTGCAGTGATGATTTTTGGAGATTTATTTTTGACTGTTTGAAAAAAAAAATCGTTAAGTTTTAATATTTGTTTTTTATTTTGGCATTAGCTTAAGCTTGGGATGTATGATTAAATCCTCTGACATAGTTTTATTATATAGAAGAAACATATTTTTTATTTTAAGCCTGCGCGGAATATCTGTAGTACTAGAGTGATACTGGACTTCTAAGGGGAAAGGATCAGTAAAATTTTGGAGTCAGTGACCTAGATCTTCATCTAATTAAATATGTATATACTTTATGAAAGGCTATTTTTCATACGCAAAAGAAATACATGCTATTTTTACTTCTTTGTAAACCGTTTTTCTACATTCAAAATTCTTAATAGTGTTATATAATTTAAAAAAAAATCATTTATAAAAGCATTTCCCTATCTGAATTTTACAGGTGTAGCTAGGGATGACTTAAATTAAACAGATTCCTTCCTTCGGCTGGATAATGCGTTAATACATGAATGCAACCAAGACAAGAGTACATATTAAATAAACTTACTTTAAATCGTAAACGTATCAGCCTCTACATTGTCATTGCCTGGTCTATACAGGACATCGAAGTGGAAAAAGCTCACTTCCAGTCTCTACCTTTGAATTTTCATATTCTTTATTTTCCCTTTGCTCTGTTTGTCATACATGAAGGCCACAAAGCGTTGATCAGTGTTAAAGGTAAAGCGAAAAGGGATGCGACATAACTGATAGAGTTTGACACAATCCTCAAATGCAGTAAACGGCCTTTCCTCAGTCTTGATTGGTATTTGATGGTAGGCACTTTTGAGGTCTAGACTAAAAACGGAATAGTTGGATATCCGTTCTACCAGTTCATCGACTCGGGGCATTGGGTATGCATCCAGTAAGGTGAAGCGATTTATTGTTTGACTGTAATCACTGACCATTCTTCTTTTATGCCCCTCGTTTGTTGTCATCAGCACCTGTGCTCTCCAGGAAGACTTTGAAGGTTCAATGATTTTGTCCTAGAGGAGTTTTCTAACTTTAGACTCAATAAATTTGTTTTCACCAATCCATTGCTTGCGGGACTTAGTAGCCACCGGTCTGCAGTCAGAGGTTAGATTACTTAATAGGCTCAGTGTTTCGACTCGTGCTGCTTTAAGAGCACAGATGTGTAAGGGATTACGTTTTCCTCCGTACGGTATGGTCAATTCCTTATGAAGACTTATAAAGACAACACCAAGGATTACATCCGAGCAAATTCCAACAAGTATAGAAAATTTGAATTTTTGTAGTGTTCCCCCTTGTACTGGACATCTGCAAATGCATCTCCTAGTGTCTTTTCAGAAAGATGTGTAGTGGCCATGAGTATCATGTTTGTAGAAGGGCGTACTGACCATTTATTTCTCCTGACGATGGTTTCTGATATGTAGCTTTCACAGCTGCCAGTGTCTATATGAGAGCTTGCAACACTAACCCGTTGACGTTCACTTGGGCCGTAGACTATGTAAAACCAGAACAATGCGATGATGACAAGGTACATAAGGTTATCACACTTGTCAGTGATATTGTGCTGGCAGCTATGGTGGCTGTTGTTTTACTTGATTTACAAACAGTTTGGAAGTGTCCCATTTTACCGCACTGATGACATAATGCATTTCGAGCAGGACAATGAGTCTTAAATTGTCTCCTCCTACCACTGAAGTAGCATAGCAAGTTAATGGCATTCAATTCCTGGTCTTCACTAGAAATGGATGTTTCTAGATGAGAGTAAGTTGGCGTATTCATTGCCCCACAAAAGAATTCGTTCGTTGAATTGTAAGCCTGCGCATGCGTTGTGGCTGTTTCTAACACTCTAGCCTCGTCATAAGCGCTTTGTAGAATAATATATGTCTTTTCCAGTAGCCGCCGTCTAATAGTGTTGGATGCTAGACCAGTCATAAAGGCATCTCTAATGCAAATGTCTCTGTGCTGTTCTGCAGTTACTTATTTAAATTCACAGTACCGAGCCAGGCTTCGGAACTTTAGCATGAATGACTCGACCGTTTGGCCCGGCTGCTGTTTACATGTAGCAACCAAATGTCTAGCAAAAATGTCATTCTTTACCTTAATATAAGTAGTCTTGAGTGTGTCTATGGCCATCGAATAGGACGATACATCACTGATGAGCATATATACCATAGCATATACATGATTTTTCAACAACTTTAGTTCAAAGTCTTCGTTAATATCCTTGATGGAAGATAGAAAATTCTGAAATGTGTCATACCAGTGACTCCATTTTTCGGAGGCCAGAGGAGCATTTCGATCAATGTCCAACTCTTTCGGTCTAATTAATTTATCTATTGTTGATTAAGAATCCCAACACTGATTCAGATACATAATTTTGTCGAATAAACTGTAATGAACCAACAAAGACTAGTATACCAATAACATGGCTTTATTCGACAAAATTAGACTACAGTGAACAGTGTATGAAACCAGCACGTCTCACAATAACACTAATGAAGTATTATACACACAAACACTTGAGATGAAACACAAACACATTGGACATGACCTTCTGGCACGATGGACGCAAACAGAAAATAAACAACTCAGTTGCACTACAATAGTCAATAACATTTAATAATAAACTATTAATTGATAATAATATTATAACAAATGCTCTGTAACAAAGCCAATTCATACAATGTCTAGTGAAACATGAATAAATAATACACATAGCTTAACCCGGCTCCACGGCCCTTGAACCGAAACAATTACATGAGCGAAGACATGGCTCTGAACAAGCCAAGGCTCACACAGCAATAACCTTTCTTGCACGACCAAAGCCTGAATCAACATTACCCAACCCAAACACTGATACCCTCTAACGTAGAATAAAATCAAGATCTAGCGATGCAATTTAAATTTCAGCAGTGCTGTGCTTGCCAGAATATTGAACGTGATTAAGTACATGTGTGTGCTTACGTACCGGTTAAAATGGAGAAACAGTAAACGCTGTAACACA
The DNA here is from genome assembly GCF_947242115.1 of Biomphalaria glabrata. Classification (NCBI taxonomy): domain Eukaryota; kingdom Metazoa; phylum Mollusca; class Gastropoda; family Planorbidae; genus Biomphalaria; species Biomphalaria glabrata. The sequence goes on from NC_074724.1 coordinate 17,228,683, forward strand.
GAAAGAAACATCCTCCCAAGCATCCTTTTCCTTAGCTTTTTTTTATATTTATTTTGTAGCCTATAGTAGGTTCCCTTTAAGGTTAGCACACTGACAGAAGATAGCCCTATTTTGTTAGCTACGAGAGAAGGTGGGAACAGCCATTTTTATACTGAGCTTAAAGCAAACTATCCAATATATAAATATATTAATTTATAACATTTTTTATATGTCTTTATGCTGTTTATAGTGTTCCTCCTTCACACTTCATTATTGTTGAGAAAACATCTAATATTATATGTAAAGAAATAGATATATTGTAAAATATGACATTTGTTATATTGCATCTTTTAGATATAAATTGGTGTCAGTATTAAAGTGCGTATACTGAACCGAATGATGTTATCATAAAAAGTAAAGGTGTGGTGGAAGTAGTGGAAACATTTTATCTAATTCAATTTAAGACGCAATAACAGATGTTCATGATACGTTTCAGACATACAGATTAGTGGAATATCATTTTCACTTCTGTCGACCTGTAGTACGTAAAGTAAACAGAACATTAGAAATGACTATGATGGCTGTAAAGAAATGGATGAGTTCCCTCTTTGGCTTATGTAATTAATAAAATAGATGTGTGCACGACGATTACATTATCAAAGACTTAGAATAACTCTCCTAGTCCATGCCACAATACGATTGCATGTTGGAACCCATATTCTACTTCAAGCACATATTTTTGCAGACAATGTGGCAGAATGCTTCAGCTTTACTGCCTGCAAATATCTGGATATCATCGGTGGTGTAGCGCGAACATACAACGTTGTAGAGGGTTAATAGCACATTCTCTATTCTCTACTATCATTCCATCATCGAACAATGTGGACTATTCCAGATGGTCAGTTGCACAAGATATCAGTACTACAGGCTAGCGGCGGCTCTGAGAAGCTTCCAAATAAGAAATAAGTAACAATGCCTATAGATTTACAAATGTACAGCAAATCAATAGATCGTCTTCTGTAAACGACATAATTGCCTACCTATCTTATTAATTTAGATTAACACACAAACAAATCATTTTATACATTAAGAATTTAGCTATAAATGTTGTATTTTTATATTTTTAAAAAACATTAAATTTTATTCTTGTTTAATATGTCACACTTTTTATATTGCAACATGAAAAATATTTACAATATAGCTGATTTCATAATTTTTATAATTAATATGGTTAAAATGAAAGAAATAACCATGGGATGAAATGACCGGGGTTGCAGTGGCTGATGCAATGCAAAACAATAAATTATTCTAAATAGTGTCAATTTCTTTGTATGCTAAATTCAATTGTGGTTTTTCTGAAACAGAAGAAATGCAAAAATATATTTACTGTTAAAAAATTCAAAATACTATTTTGGACTATGAATAAACGTAGTAAATTTAAATCATGATTATAAAAATACACTGTAATAAGAAATAATAAAAAAATAACTTTTAATTCATGGCTTTGAAGATTCACATATCTTATTACTCTTGCTTTTACATACATGTACATATTTTACCTTTTACATTTACGTATAGCGCATTTGTCTCTGGTGTAGGTACATTTGTGTTGCTCATTGGAATTTCATAATTATGTCTGTCTTCATTTCGTTGAGACTAAAAGCATGAACAAAAATTAAATACAATATTTTCCAACATGACTTTATAGAAAGTTTAAAAATACATAGAACTAGAAAGTAAACTTTTACAAAATATATTTCATAATAAACGAAAAACAAACACCTTAAAAGTTATTTTAAAAAAGTATTTAAAAATTTAAACCAGAAAAAAAAACTTATACCTATATATGTATTAATAACCAAAACAAATAATGCATGTAATGGAGATAAAGTAATTGTATATCTTTTAAAAATTCAGTTAAAAGGTTTTGCATCAGAAAATTGTTTTTATTAATTTATAGCTAATATAGTATTCTTACATTTTTTTTTTTAATTGATATACTTTAATGAATTATTGAATTATTTTTTTTTTTTGCTTCAATGAGCAGAGGCTAGTATAAGGCTTCAAACTAGTAATAATCCATTCTATTCTAAATTTTAATATTAACTTTGGTCATATACATTTTATAAGCCTGTTGTGTTACTATTAATATTTAAAATTCAATTGCTCTTTATGTCTATCCACCTTAACGCATGCACCAGTCATTGGCATTAATAGTTGTAAATAAGTTATTTAGTTTTAATTTAGGCAAGTCTAGGCTAAAAACTTTAATAGAAAATAGATAGATAGATAAATAATAGAAAAAAATATGTAAAAAATAATAAATACTAGCGTAAAGTGTTTTATAAGTGGCACATAGAAAGCGTTTGATAAATTGTAGTTAATTTTAAGTTTTACTTACTTGAAAGTTCCGAATAAGTATTTGTTTCTCTGTAAAGATAATTTATTTAAAAAGGCTCTTAAATATGTTAACATAAAGTAAGTCGTAAATATTTGTTATTATAAATATGTGTATGCTATAACATTAGAAAAAGAATACTCACTTTGCAGTCTCTTCTGAATCTTTTTTCTTACATATTAGATTTATTTCTAAAAAAAATATATTAAATTAAATTTTGCTAGAGAACGTACAGAAGTTAATTCTTTAATATTAAATTTGTGACACTAAAAAATACAATATTATATTATTTTAACAGTTAAATATATTTTGTAAAACTTACCGCATTTTCTTTTGACATAACAAATAGCTATGATAATTATCACCGCTAAACAAACAGCAATACATCCCCCCACAATAGCAGCGACATTAATTGCTGAATCTCTTGCTTATTTTGTCAAAGCAAATATGAAAAAAGAAATAATAGAAATCACTTAATTAAAAAAAATGAAGTTAAAATTAGATGATTTATAACTTTTTCTAATCTAACAAAGAAAATGAAATACACTAGCATGTACAAAACAAGATTATATATACATATATATATTATATATATATATATATATATATATATATATATATATATATATATATATCATTCATTGGCCTCTTTAAGTCGTAGAACGACTATGGTTCATCTCAGAGCACACTTCATCATGTGGCTGTGGAGCCCTATTTTGGAGAGTTACTCCCGTCCACAGATAGCACAGGTTAAGGTGGCTTTTGCTTCGGTGGTAGAGGAGCTGGCTGTTTTTTGGATTGTGCGTTTTTCTTCCTGAGCTGAGACCCATGTACTTTCACTGTTCATAGCTTTCTTGGTCACTGTCTCTCTCTATCTGTTGCGGTCTAGAGCTATGTCTTCCCAATTGTCAGTATTGAAGTTCACAGATTTAAGGTCACGTTTTATTACATCTATGTAACGGAGGTGGGGGCGACCAGTTTTTCTTGTGCCAGTCGCGAGTTGACCATAGAGGATGACTTTCGGGATGCGCTTGTCCTCCATTCGGCGAACATGTCCAAGCCAGCGCAAACGGCGTTGTCTGAGGGCTGTAAAGATGCTGGGATTAACTGATCGCGCAAGGATCTCAGTATTGCACACTTTTTCTTTCCATGTGACATTCAAGATCCTACGGAGACATCTCAAATGGAACGAGTTCAGTTTTCTCTCTTGCTTTGCGTAGGCGGTCCATGATTCACTGCCATACCGCAGTGTACTCATAACGCATGCCTTGTAGACTTCCATTTTGGTCACCGTAGTTAGCTTATGGTTTTCCCAAACTCTTGGTCTGAGTCTAGTGAATGTCGATGCGGCCTTCTCTATGCGTTTTTTCATTTCCTTTTCTAGAGACAGGCCATCTGTAATTGTGGATCCCAGATAGCAGAATTCGTTTACGGCGTCCAGCTTGTTATCGTCTATGAGGATGGAGGGTGGTGCTGTAGCAGGTGGTCCCATAACATTAGTTTTCTTTGTGCTAATAGTCAAGCCATATTCTTTACAGGCCTAAGTTCCTCTTGCGTGTGTGCCACTACCGCTGCGTCATCCGCAAATAGCATATCTCATAAGAGAGTGGCTCTGAATTTAGTTTTGGCCCTCAGTCTGGCAATACAAAATAGGTGGCGGATTTCCCTCTCTAAAAAGTCCAATAAAAAGCGGAGTAATAACTTAATAAAATCTTTATTCAACTTTGAACGAATGAAAACATATTGATAATAAATATTCATCCCATATGTTTTGCCAAACATTGAAAAATGTAATATTTTCTAATTTATTTTTTTGGCTGTTTTGTAAAAACAAATGTAATATATACCATTAAACTTACCTTCGTTTAAAGTAAATTCAAATGTCAAACTCTTTGCTCCATTTTGAAAGATAACAAGGGTGTAATAGTTGAAATCTGTCGATGTAAGCTTGGCTATCTTTAGTTCTATAGCTATATAAGGTGGTTCCATTGGTAGCTTTCTTAGAATTATACTCTGTGTTTCTTGACTCGATTTGTAAATTGTAAATGTGTCTGGCTCAGGATAGCCGTAGATGGTGACATTATAGGAAAATATTTGTCCCTGCTGAATACTGAAGTTCTTGAAACGTTCGTAAAATGTAAACTGAAGAGCACCTAAAATAAGCTAAAATGTAAGTTGTTAGAATATAGGAGATATAGTATTTAGCTTAAAATTATGCTGCCATGCAAACATTAACCATTTCATTAAGACATAAACATATTCTAGAAAAGTATAACCCTAACCCTAGAACAAGGCCGCCTGATTAACTTTTCAAATGAACAAAAAATGTAACATTTTAATTGTAATGATAAAAAATGTAAGTTAAATACGTTGTTTTCTCTTCCAAGCAGACTAGTTTGAGTGTAAACAGTTTTTTGCAAGTGGCAAACTTTATTAGCAGAATACATTATAAAAACGCGACTTTTGTTCTCGGCTTGTGTTTGTCAGAACGGTGGAAGTAATACCGACGGTCTCACTTCTTTATGTTAACGACTTTTTCTTAACATAAGTGTGAAGCAAGACTTCATACTTAATCCACAAGATAATATTGGAACTACCAGGCTCATTACAGACCTACATGCGTTATATTTAGATTGAATGTCCCAGGCATAATAGTATTGGCCAGTGCTGCCTATTTTTTTATTAGACGCAAATTGACAAGAGTGTCGGCCCGTCGCGCTACTTTTTAAAATTATTTTTTTTTGATGCACTCTTCTTTAAATATGAATAAAAGCCTGTTACAGACACAATGAAAATGAATTTTTGAAGTCCAAACGCTATCAAACGCTTGGCGCCTGTCATCCTTACTGGCTCAAGACAAAACTTTCCAATGTGACTTCCAGAAATACATTTTTTCTTGTAGACAAGACAATTTAAATTTATGTGCCAAAACTTCCCCCCTCCATTTTTTTTGGTGAGAAATTTATAAAAACATTGAGAAAACACTGGTAAATACTTTTATTAATAAAACAGTAATGCAAAGCTACTACTTACACCTAACAAATAGAGTTATTTGTTTAAAATCGTTATCTTTAAAATCTATTCCATTGTTGACTTGACAAAGATAATTCCCTGCATCTTTACAGAACATTGAAGCATTATGGAAGAGAACATATCCACTCGAATTATAAGCTATGGTTTTATTGGATTTTAAAATAGCAATTTCGGGTGCTGGATTGCCATCCGCCTCACAATACATTTGAGCAAATGTTCCGTTGTCTATAATATTGCTGGTAGCACTTAGAAATTTTACAGATGATTTGTCTGAAATATTTATTAAAATTAAATAATTTTGGCTGTAACTTTTGCGCAATACTGCTTTTTATTTTAAAGAACTGGGCGATTTAAATAATTTAGAAAACCTTTTTTTTTATTTCCTAACAATCTTTTAAATGACAAATAAAATAAGAAATCAATTTAAAAGATTGCAATCTCTTTTTTTATTCATAAGAACATTTGTTTCCGGTTGTAAGTGTCCGATATTAAACAAAACAGAGCTAAAGATTACACCAAAAATGAAAGTCGGATAATTTTGTAAAATCGTTCCATTTATTAGACTTTCCTCGAATGCCTTACCACTGCCTGTTATGTGCAACACTGTGTTTATAAGACATAAACATGAATACAAAATGTCATCGGTCAATGTATTTGGAATGTTTCCAACAAAGTTTACTAGGCCCGTGTTTGGAACAGTGTATGCGTATTATCCAGTCACATTCTAGTTTAAGATAGACCCAGTTGTTTCAATGAGAATATATTGGAATGTTTTAAAGAGAGAAAAAATCAGAGCTTTGACAATGACGTTTTACATTGTTACTGTCATCATCATGCTCGAACATGTGACTTTACAGACCTGTCGATACAAAATTTAGTAAGTCTAATACGAACAAGCATTCGTCTTTCTCACCATAGCGGGTGCACCATGTGTTAGGCCTAATTTGTACTTATCTTATCTTATCTTATATAATACAGACGTTACTTCAAAAAAGAAGACGATTACGTCATACGCGTCATGCATTTAGCAATGCATATTGTTACGTATTTCTGAATCTTCTGGCTAGATGTATTAGTTGGCACACAAATAAAAACACAGCAAAGAACTTGACGACTAAACTTTCAGTTTTATCTAACTTTATTGAATAATAACTATAACAATTCGTCACTGTAACATGTAGCGTATACGTCTTACATCAACTGTATCGACTGTAACGGCTCAAGTCCACTCTCTTCCACTGTCTCGCACAGTAGACCACAGTAACGATGACTGTCCTGACCTTTTCACATGAACTCTCTGGTTTATATACAGTCCCCAATCGTTTGTCCATTATTTGCAAAAACACTTCTAGTATCCTCTGGAACAACATGGGAGGAAACATCACATCCTGTCGTTGTTTATACATGTCGATTCCAGAGGACACCTACTGTCACTGTTAATTTGTCACAATGCCCCCCTTCGTAAATCTGTTCGTCCCCTGGAACAACACGTGAGGCACGTCACATCCTGTCTTTGTTTACACGCATAGATTCCAGATAACACTCGGTGCTGTGTCATCTCGCCGGGGTCACACATAGTGACCTCTACCTGTCACTGTTCATTCGTAAGAATATTAACCAATGACTTAAATTCTGTCCAAGTCACTGGTTTTCCTGGCTAGCTCAGGCAACCCATTCCATGCTCTATTAGCACTAGGGAAGAAGAAGTTTTGTCCTAGCATATTGGACGAGGGATGTGCCTTTATCTTTGTGTCTTTCAAAGTATTTTATTAAATTTTGTTTTTGTATTTGAAGATTATGGCTCAGTGTTTTATGTATAATTGCTACTTTACTTTTGAGTCTTCTGTCCTGAAGGGTTTTTAAATTTAGTGATTTTACTAAAGGTGTTACTCTAGTCAAATGTGAGTATTCGTTTGTTAGGAATCTCACTGCTCTATTTTGTGTCTGTTCCAGTTTCTTAATGTTTTCTTGAGTTGAGGGGTCCTAAATGGAGGATGCATATTCTATTATTGGCCTAACCAGGGTTAAATAACATTTAAGTTTATGTTTTTATTTGATTTATAGACATTTCTTTTAATAAACCTTAATGCTTTGTTTGATTTTTTTATAGTTTCATCAATATGTGGATTCCATGACAGTTTTTCATTTATTATAACACTTTTGTATTTTACGTTTTTAGTTTTTGTTACTGGTTTGCCATGAATAAGATAAGTGGAATTAATTTGTTTTAGTTTTTTTTGTTACTCTTAACAACTAACATTTTCCTGGGTGGAAAGACATGCTCCAATTTTATTCCCATTTCAGCAATTCATCTAATTCTCTTTTTAAATATCTGTGTCTTTTGTTGTTTTTGTTGTTCTATAAATTATTCAATTGTCTGCAAATAATCTAACATTTGTTTCTGAAGTAATGTAATTTGGTAAATCATTTATGTAAATTTAAAATAGTAGTGGACCTAAGACTGTTCCTTCAGGTACACCTGAGTTTAGTATTATTGGTGTTGATTTAGAGCCATTAAATAGTACAGTTTGTTCTCTCGCTATTAGAAAATCTTTAATCCACTGATGCAATGGACCTTTAATGCCAAAATATTGTATTTTTTTAAGCAAACTAAGGTGGTGAACTTTGTGGAAAGCCTTTTAAAAAATCTAGTAAAATAGCATCTATGTGTTCACTATTATCTAAAGCTTTAAAAAAATCATCAATTAGTCCTATTAGTTGTGTTTCACGTGATCTATTTTTTCTAAAGCAATGTTGGTATGGGGTGAGAACATTATGTTTGTCTAAGTGGTTTATGATGTTGCTACATATTATGTGTTCTAGGATTTTACATGTGATGCTTGTAAGTGATATTGGTCTGTAGTTTCCTGGGTCAGGTTTTTCTACTTTTTTTAAATAGTGGGGTGACGTTAGCTTTTTTCCAGTCCCTTGGTACTCTGCCCTGGTTAAGCGATGCCTGAAAGAGTATTTTGAACACTGGGGCTAGCTCATTGCTTAGTTCTTTGAGTAATCTAGCTGGAATACCATCAGGTCCAGACGCTTTATTCGGCTTGGTGTTGGCTAATAATTTTTGAATTCCATTTTCTTGTACTACTATATCTTCTATGTTGTCTACTTGGTTCAAATTAAGTGATTTGTCTTTGTCTGAGAATGCTGATGCAAAGTATTGTTTAGGTTGTTTGCTTTAGTTTCATTATCATTATGTATTATGTTATTGTTTATGTATTCACTCTGCAGCTGTTTGCTTACTTTTTTGGGTTAAGTGTTTAATTTTTATATACTTTTTGTAAACTCTTTCTGCCTTAGTTTCTTTAGATTTTCTATATAGGTTTTCCTTCTGTTTACAAAGCTTCTTTAGTCTATTATTAAACCAGCATTTATTTATTTTGTTTGATGTGCATTTAGTTGGTATATGATTTTCTATAATGCTTTTAAGAGGGTTTTTAATGAAATTCCAGAGGTCATCGACTGGTTGGTTAATGTTTTTTTTTCTAAAAAAAAGTTGGTGTAGTTGTGTTAGTTTTACTTTTTTTTCCAGATTATAATTTTTATTTTGGGTTTTGTATTGGCTACTGCTTTTATCTGACTGTGTATTTTTATGATCTTATTGTCTGATAAACCAGGGATAATATCATAATCAACTACTAATCCAGGTCTGTTGGTTAAGAAGAGATATAATGTGTTGTTTAATCTAGTTGGCTTTTAATGATTTGATCTCTCCTTTGACGTCTAGTCTTCTACTTTTCGCGAGAGTGAAAGCACTTGCGTGGTTCACTTTTCGCTGTCACCATGTTTAGTAAGTACTAAAGAATGAAGGCAAGAAATGTAAATGTTGGCCGAACATTGTATTCATTCATCACAGGACGCCATCTTGGGCAGGAACTTTTTGTTTATAACAAAAGACCCATAATTCACAATGACCAAGGACTATAACTTACAAATATCAAGTAGTATTTTAAAAACTTATATATAAATAAAAGTTTTTTATACAATAGAAAAATTTCAGATTGAACAGAGGTTGGTAAAAAGGGACTAGAAAAAAAATATTTGGGTTCAGAATTCATCTCCATTGTTAGTTTTATGCTTAGTAGATTTTCATGAATTCTAAATAAAAAAAAAAACAGTCTTTCTTAAAACATTGTGACAAATTCATTCGCAATTACATAGACTCTGTCGCCATATTTGACTCATTTGTTTTGAAAAATTGCTAACAGATACGATAGAGAACAGTGTCAAGTCCGTCGTGTGCGCTGTAGATGTGTGTTTATAGAGGTTGTACCACTCTGTGTTTGGGAGTAACATCCCTTGTAACTGTTGATGTTAACCAAGATGGCGTAAGATAAAACAGCTGATTTTATGTCTTATAAGTTATATCCAAAGTTTTGTTATTATTCGATCATGATAATTAACACGAGCGTGAGTTTTCTTTTTGTGTTTAATATTTGTGTTTTAGCGTATAGGAAGTAGTTTGTATTATGCGCGTTTTGTTGTCTATAATATTGTGTATGTGTGTTTTTAAGTCATCCTTAGTTTTCGCAGTGGAGAGAGTTTCTTTTGTTAGCTTGGTAGCTGGTTTTCTGTTTCCCCGCTTTAACGGTATTGTTATAAACCTGGTGGTGGCAAAGATGGGGGTAGTGGTGTGAGTGTAGTCAGCCGACGCAAATTTCCCCAGGCCAGCGCTAGACGAGCGGTCAACCGTGACGAGTTACGATGATCAGCCAAGTCGAGTCTCAACAGGACGGTTCGAGAAGGATCGCCGTCGTGAATAGAGCTCAGGAACGTCACGAGGGATGTAGTCATGCGACGAAACTAGAAACTTCGAGCGATGTTCCGTCCGGTTCTAGAAGGCCAGTAGGGACCCTCTATAAAGAGCGGAGGTGTCGCAGTCAAGACGGTTCACGAGAGACGGTTCACGACAGGGGCTCAGAACACGGTCAAATACAGCACGGTTCAACGGTGTGGTTCTGTACGGAGCATTACGACGGTTCAGTGCGGAGTACTGTCAAGTACAGTTGAGACGACTGGCGTCTTAATCTTGGTCTGCGATCGAGTCCGACACAACGAGCCTAGTGTGTGAAGTCAGTCCTGAACTGTTAAACCCAGTGCAAGCCCGGAACGAGACGGAGAGGCCAGTGCAAGAGTTTATATTGCGGTACGGTGTTTATCGGTGAGATATTTGTACAGTGTACGTGTAGCCAATTGTACAGTATTGGCTGTTATTTATTCAACCATTAAAGTGTTACGTTATTTTGGAGCCCTGAATTGTCAAATTCTTTACGTATGGTGCAGTTTGCAGAGAGCCTGGATAGAGAGATTCGTAACAGTATGTAAGTACATAATTTTAGTACGTAGGCTAATCTTTCGGTACTGGTGGCGTTAATGAAAAGTTCTTTATTGTAGAGGCATCTCTAGATCTAGGTTTTCTTTTGTTTCAGGATGTTAGGCTGGGTGTCGGGAAAGAGTGTCGCCTTTCCGCCCCTAGAGCCGTATCGTTAAATATTGTTGTTGGAGGTGTATGAGGTTGATGTTATGTTGGGCGCCGAGATGGAGTGTGTGTGTTAAAGGTGTGTTATTGTTATTTGAACATTGTACTGTTCACCATCATGAAGTTATAATTGTTTATTATTAAATATTGTTTGTTTTTAACAATTGTTGGCTTATCGAGGATGTTTTAATTATATCTTGTCTTCGTTGTTTCAAGTTACTTCGTGTTATATGCAAGCATTGTTTGTTTTGGATTACACTGATCAACAGGGTAAGCCCGGGAAACTACATCGTACCCTAGATGAGCCCGAAAACACCCACTTGACAAAGTCCACAAGTTTAAATGAATCAAATGTGGATAAAAGCTTGGAATGTTTCAAAGAAGCTATTCATCGCACAGCACCAAGCCCCTATGGAAAGAAAGCATCAGGACTGGTTTGATGAAAACATTACTGAAATCAGAAAACTATTAGTGGAAAAGCACAAGCTCCATAAATTGTATCTGAACAACCCAAAGTCACAGTCGACTAAAGATGCATTCACAATCGTCCGTAAAAATATTACAAAAACAGTTACACCAAATACAAGATTCTTTGCGGTAAGTGGAAACAATGCAGTAATTTGCTAACAAGCACGACATGAAGAACTTCTTCCAGATCACAATTGTACATCTATACAAGTTTAAAACCAGAAAGCCAAGGAGGTTTCAGAAAGAAGCACGAAACAATGGGCATGTTTTTGAGGCAAGACAGCTCCAAGAAAAAGGCCATATACATAATGATGAATGATGCACAGGAGAGACCGTTAATTTAAGCTACTTATCAAACTGTTCCGATTACATGGCCATTACAATACTGTAAGTAAAAAATACAATTCTTGAAAGATTGACCAACCTAATAGTAGGCAATGTTTATGAAAGTCAATGTGGTTTCCGGACTCCTTTATGATGTAGTGTAGGGTTCAGTACTTGCTCAAAACTCTTTCCAATGTTCTTTTGAACAAAGCACAATAAAATGTGGCAACACCTGCATAAGAGTGTCTTTATTAATTTCCTATCTGATGGCAACATATTAACATAAGGCACTTGTTCTCCAGTGCACAATTAAAGAGATGATTGGTACTTAGCGCCCATCCAGCTAAGGCAACTGCCTCGTTTGTTTTGTCCATCAACCGGAAAAACGAAGCTCATGCTTCAGAATTATTTCTGAAAAACATAACACTGTTTTATACCAACGTTTTTTCTATTCAAAAAATGTCAGAATATTTGAAAAGAAACAAGAAAATTTCCCATTTACTGAAAACAAATAAAACAAAGTTTTAACCAAATAATTGGAACTTTTACTGCCTGACACATCTATAATCCCATAAATGTGAGGTCCTGTGGGTATTTACAGTTAGTAAAGAATAGTAATCGTAAGCTTTGCTTTCCTGGTATCACACTTCAGCTAAGTTCAGATGAAAGTCTGACCTACGTCCACTCGTCTTTAATGTAAACATTTTATAAAAGTTGACTGCCGAATCTTTCACGAAGGAAAAAAATGCTGATACTGACAGAAGGAGTATTTCAATTAGTGTATGCTTAATTATCTAAACTAGTAGTTACTTACTTGTCCGAAGTTACCGGAACGTGATTAAGTAAATAAATAAAGATCTACATCTGTTAATTTAGCCCTTTGTAAATTTTTATGAAAAAAAAACAGTTACAATATCAGATTTTCAATAACTGGAATTTATCTGACAGAAGATGGCATCTGAAAGCTAAAACTAAAGAACTCTCACAAAGACAAGGTGCACATAGTACAGGCATAAAGATGTGACCTTGTTGAAGTCATCTGCAGACGTCGAAATAGACAATTCTCGAAGACCTCCCATATGTGTGTGTAGACAACAGTTGGACAGCTCTCACGCAGGCAGAGATACACACATATTTTTTTAAAAGGAAAGCTTTGTAGAAGACAAAGGCGTAGTCACGTGAAACACTACATTCAACTTTAATCATCGGAATCGAAGACATTTTATATTAATGATGGTATTTTTATCTTTTATATTCGCAGTAAATAATTTTGATCATAACAGATTGAATAACAATACATGTCGATAACAATGAACAAATATATTTACTGTTGTTAATTATTTCATTATCTTATACGATGCAAATCTTTAATTTCAACTTTACTTCAAGTCAGTTCTTCTCCAAACTTTTAGTCAGCTTACACAGAATGTTTTTGTATTAACCTGAAAATATTTTAGAGCTTTTTTTTTAAAAAAAAAGAATTCATGACACAGTAAAACATGAAACTTTGCTTACAATTTTTTTGTCTTAAATGTGAACAGGAGTTAAAAGACGAAAAAAGTGTTGTTTTTTTCCACATTTTACAATAAAGCCAAAATTACAGACATATATATATTATATCTAGACTGGAAAACGGAAATAAATTCTTATCCACGATTGATCAACTCACAGACCTATATGTATATATATTTATAAACAAATCCTATACAAAATTTTCTTAATAATCGAGAAATTATTTATTTGTTTTATTCTTTTATATCAACACAAACTTAGACGTAATCTTTACATTAACATTTTATTATTTTGTTTTACTTTAGAAATATTTTAATTCGTATCGGCTTATTTCTTACATAAACGTATATACCCTGTAGCCTAGTAATCTTTCCTCTATTAAAAAAAAATAATTATATCTCATTGACAAAATAACGTGTCAATTTTTCGATTGATTCCTGTTTTCTTTCCGCTTTATCTGAGAATGGTAAAAGTGAGACATAAAGCGTACACAATTTGTGCCAGACAAAATGACTTGATATAAACAAAAGAAAACATGTGAGCACTACTTCAGCCTTTAATAATTTATAATTTCTTTAAATCCATGCATGAAAATAGTACAAAGTAGCCATTTTCTTTTATTATCTCAATCTTAGTTAAGATCTCCTCATTTTTAACAGTATGCCGATCACTTCGTTTATTACATTTAAATATATATTTAAGGATAAATAGTACATTTCTTAGCTAATAATATTTGAACATATAAATTCACACTTAAACAAATTGTATACACTCTAAATATTATAATTGTATTTATCTTTTTTTTCAATCGTGCAGGCCCTGGCAAGTATTTTGTGGAGATCCCAACGTGTTTTTTTTTTAATTTAAAATAAAAATTTGCTAAATGAACTAAAATATCTAGAATTGATAGAATAATGTCAGAAGTAGAGTTCCCGTAAATATAGTGTTTTTTTTTTTACTTTTACAGTCTCCCCTACTGCTGTAAGTCTACAATCCATGCTTTAGAACTCATGGGTATTGAATACATTATATTTTAATTAATCCATATTCCTATACATTTGAATAATACTAAATGTTGTCAATTTCTTCATATGCAGAATGGGATTGACTTTGTTCTGAAACAAAAAAAGTGTATCATAAGTTTTAAAAAATGAATCAGAGTATATTTTATATTGCAAAACCTTTTGATGTAGGATTCAAATAATTAACTTTCCTTTACAGTAATTAGAAAAAAGGTTTTGTTGTTTTCTTATTAAAAATCACGGTAATGAAATAAAACATATTTTATGAAATACATTCGTATAACAAAAAATCTAGATGACTACTTTAATATACAAATATATTCGTACAAATTTCACTTACGTAGTTCCTATTTAATAAAGTATTCATTTTACCTTTTACATTAATATACTGTGTAGTTGTTTCCGGTATAGACAAATTTGTGATGCTCATTGGAGTTTCATAATTATGTTTGTCTTGATGTTGTACAGCTAAAATAACGAAAAAAAAAATATTCATCAATTTACTCTAGAAACATTTAAGAAAGTTAAACATTTTTATAAAAGAATTAAAATATGTATTTTAAAAAATGATATAAAAATGTTTGAAATAGAATTTAAAAAATAAAATTCGACTAACAGCTGATTTAACCAAACTGAAATGTGCAAAGTTATTCGTGTTAAATAGTTATAATGTTAATATTTAGTTTTTATTTATCAAAGTTACACTCAATTGTATTCAAAAGCTATAAAGTTTTGGTATTAGATAACTGGAATTAAAATTGAGGAAAGTTTACCTAGCTTAAATAAGGGCACGCGTTGTCACACTTAGATGACAGAAAGATAAATCAAAGAAATATAATTAATATAGGTTAAATTTAAAACAAAACAGAGGAAAAAAAATAAATGTAAGTGCTTCAAAGATATTGATATGCCAGTTTCTAGATTATTTTAAGGAAAGAAATAAAAAAGAGTAGTAGTATATAGAGAGAGAAAGTTGGATCTAGAAATCGCTAGTTTGAAAGTAAATAGTTACTAATTTTTTTTTAAATTATTATTACTGCATCCTGTATCTGCTTTATATATCTAACTAGCCATATTTTTCCCGCGGCCCGCGTGTCTTAATTTGCGTATGATTGTCGATATAGTAACGGAGAGTGTATTGTAAATAATTAAACGAAATAATAATGTTATAAGTAAAGCGAATGTGACGGCTGTATGTAGACAAATAGTTCCTACCAATAGAAGTTGAAATGCTTTCTGTATAATACTGTAGATCTATAATAAGTAAGGGTATAATATAGATCTAGTATAAATCTCGCTCTCTTGTTTACGTTTTATAAAATAAAAATAGGTTTTAAAATTTATTTTTAAAATGTGTATTCTTAATTAAAAGTATAGCCAAAAGTCGTCTATATTTATGAGAGTAAAATATTGAACTTTCAATGATTTAAATCTAAATTTAAACCAAAACAGAGTTTATTCAATTTTTTAGTCAAAAGCCAACATCTATTGGTGTAGGTGACAAAATACAATAAAATAATTTTATAATCAAATCGAACGCGAGAATGTAATTGTTTATATAACATTGTTAGTTTAATTTTATGTAGATCTAGATCTAGATCTAAAACCTAAACAATTTGAGTGCCACAGTAGTCTAGTTTCAATAAATAAAAACTTTGAGCCTATTTTAGTAAAAGACTATACACTTTGAGGATGGCTAATGTATATGTGTAGCTATTTTGTTTACATGTCTAAATGCGAATAAGTAAATCTGAAAGAAAAAAGTACATTATAAATGAAGACTTAAAATTAAACCGAATCAGTAGTTGTAGGCTTAAATGCTTTAAAAAATACAGTTATAGATATACATACATTTAGTATTTCAACTCTATAAAAGCATACAAGCACTTTGTTACTTTATCGTTTGTTAAAGTTTTTGAGCTTCAATTAAGGCAGTTTCTACTCTACATATATCGCATGTTTATCTCATTAAGTCTTATAAACATAATAAACACGTGACAAAATTAATGAATTATATACAAATATCATGAAAAAAGAGAGACAAAGTAGTGTTTAACAGTTTGCGTTTGTTACATAGTTTGTACTCATTTAGCTGTCCTACTTACTTGAGAGCTCAGAATAATTATGCGGTTCTCTGTAAAATACACAACACATTGTGATAATAATTAGAATTTCTTTTGTATATTTATCAACACTATTTAATAAAACGTATAAATAATAAGATTAAGAAACACTTACTTTGTTGATGTATTTAAATGTTTTTTCTTACATGTTAGATTTATTTCTAAAAAAAAAAAAAAGAAGTTCAAAAACTACATTTTATGGAGATCTATCAAGTGAATATTTTACTTATTAAAATTGAAATAAAATTGCTATAATGTCTAAATATTTATTTTTAACTTACCATATTTTCTTTTGGCATAACAAACAGCTACGATAATTATTACCACAAAACATGCAGCAACACATCCACCCACAACAGCAGCCACATTGATAGATGTCTCCTTCTCTTTGTGCAAGGACATCGTTTTAAATAAAGATAAACAAAAATTAAAAAATTCAAGGACGCCATATTAAAAGATAACTCTAGCGAACTGAATCCTATACTCTTTAGCAAACAATTCTTGTATATATATTTATATATATATATATATAAATAATTATATTTCGAAAACGGCTCAAACGATTTTCTTTAAAATTGCAAGGTACGTGCATATTAATGAGAAAAAAATTCTCAACTCATTAGCCACATTGGGAAAACTCGAGGTGGACCGTTATATCGGTTTGAAAATGTCTCATCATCGAAAAATTAATTTTGGCTAGAATGTTTTATGAATGAAAATTTTCCGTGACGTGAACGGAAAAAAACGCTGCTTACGTCACTAGGCTTACCGCAGTACACTAAAATATTTCTTTAGAAACAAGAACAAGTTTTAAAGAATCAATAGACTTAATTAAACATTTGCGCACCATCTTACTGTAGATTGATTTATTATTTGAACTATAAAAGAGAAGTATTGAAATTAAATGTGCCGATGTATGATTTGGCATGCGTTCGTCTGAGATTCGTCTTCCATACAGGATACCGCTCTGTCCAGCGTAACTGACGGACTTAAAGAATTACCTCTATTCAAAGGCCCCGGATACACATTTGAGATCAAAGAAAATCTGCTGCCGAGAACAGAGGTCGACAATGGTTATGCCCCTGGTGGGGCAACATATGTAGGTCACAGCTGGGGCTGCGTATCCACGGGAAATACTGCAATCCTCATTAATCTTCGGAATCGAAGACAAGCCTTATTATTTTATTTTTTTTTGCTGGTGAATTATTACCATGTGTTCGTGCTTTGTGTCTACTGTCCTATACCAAAACAAAGGAAATGGTCATAACACAGCTTCTCTACGCCTTACTTGCTCACACTGAACATGATATCTAGCCAGCGGCCAACGAGTTTGAGTAAGCAGCAGCCTCTTTTTATTTAACTATAAACCTCGGTAAAAAGCTTGGGGTTAGGGCTTGGAGATGGAAGGCCCAGGTGAGATCTGAATGGAGAGATGTGTAAAAGCAGGCCATATCCCTCCACGGGCTGTAGCACCACTGGGATGGATGGATGGCAAAAGCCGGTATAAACTTCTTATAGTCCATCAGTCAGGCTGGGGAGGGCACGTATTCCGTATGGGTAACGAGCATATTGTTTGGCGTAACAGAGGTGCCCCACGGAAACGTTTCTTTAGAAAACTAATGCAATGATTTAATTATATTAAGAAAAAATGCGCCATTTTACTTTGTCACAAAGTGCCTGTTTTACCCTATAACGTAGAGATTTGCGTCACTTGATGTTTCGTACTAAAGACATAATGAATATACTAATTCCATAATTAAATGTCTGAACGTAACCATCTAAGAAGTTACACTGCGAAGACTTTATTCTAATCCAGTAATAGTAGACCTACAATAGTTCTACGTAACAAGATGTATTGTAAAACTATAAGACGGACTTGAGATGTTGTTTGTCTAGACTGTAGGAAGACTTAAGAGACTTTATATTTAATCGACATGTACAATTGCATTTAGAACTAACAGAACACTAAAGCAACTCTTCAGATTTGTAGTCTTTATCTGATCGTTCATTTTCTTAATTACAAAAATATTCCCGAAATGACTTAGGAAATTATTTAACCGAGCTAGGCTCGGCCACCTGATATTAATTTGTTATGCAAGGTAACGCGCATAGAAAGTAGATTTTAGAGTGCTGGAAATTTATATATGGTTTATAAACTACTTTGCTTATCATTAATTCTGTATTTGTAAACCTCTATTTATATAAGTCTTTAATATTGCTTTTTTTTTTATTTAACGCTAGTAAATATCATTTTACGTATTCATTTCATTTTATATTGATCAAAACTAATTTTCTCACTATTTGTTATTAACTTTATTTGGTAAAATTCTATTTTATTTTTTAAATTGTATTTTCTTTTGTGTAATAAAAGTACATCAAATAATATTACCTTCAATTACAGTGAATTGAAATGTCAAACTTGGTACTCCACTTTGAAAGATAACAAGTGTGTAATGATCAAAATCTGAAGATGTTATCTTGTCAATCTTTAGTTCTACACTTATATAGGGAGCTTCCAGTGGTAACTTGGTGATAATTATATTAGTTGTTTCTTTATTAGATTTATATATTATAAATTTGTCTGGCTCTGGATATCCGTACATAGTAACATTGTATGAAAATGTCTTTCCTTCTTGAAAAGTGAAGTTCCTAATTACTTCAGAAAATGTAAACTGTAAAGGACCTGCAATAAAGTAGCTCTGATTTAGTAATATCTTAAATCATCGAAAGAATGTATACATATATTAATATCTTTGGATACTTCAAAATTAAAAACAATTAGTAATAATTACTTATAATACATATTTTTTCATGCAAAAAAAATGCAAAATGTTTACTTACATCTAACAAATACCGTAATTTGTTTTGAGTTTTTGTTATTAAAAAGTATTCCATTGTTGGCTTCACAAATAAAAGTACCAGAATCTTTGCAATACATCGATTTGTTATGAAGTAAATCATATCCACTAGAATTCTGAGCAATAGTTACATTTCCTTTTGAAATGGAAATGTTGGGTGGAGGATAACCTTCAGCTGTACAATAAAACTGTAAAAATGTTCCGTTTTCTACAATAGTGTTAGTGGCACCAAAATGTATAACAGTAGACATGTCTGAAACAATAAATGTATTTATTTAAAAAAATAAATTAAAGCTGTGTAGCTGTTTTATTTAGTGCACCAGAGTGGTGCATGTTATTTAAGAAAAATATTTATTTCATTTTATATTAAAAAATCAATATACAGAAAACTGTCAACAAAAAATGCATATAAATTAATAAATATTTTAGTGAACATATTTTCCTATTATTATTATGTTAGAAATGAACGAGTAGTCATTCTCTGGCGCTGCCAGGGTCGAGTTTCGCTAAAGAGAAACAAAATTCATCGTAGTCCCTTTAACAGTTTCCACTGAGGAATTTTCTGGTGATGTGGCAGGTCTGCAGCAGTACCGCCCTCTGACAGGCAACGAAGATGTTCCTAGGAATGTTAGGGGCCTTGAAGGTGTCTGTGAGGTCAGTTGTTATTATCTCCTCGGTTGATATAACAATGGGGTATATTGTTATTTTGGACAATTTCCATAGACGCTTAATCTCCAAGCCTAGGTTCCCATATTTTCTTTGTTTTTCTATCTCAGTTTTTCTTAAATTATGAGACAGTGGTACGGCGATATCGATAATGGTAGCGGTTTTTTCTTTTTTATCGATGAACAGCAGATCCGGGCGATTGAAATCTACCGTTTCGTCGGTCAGAATAGGCCTATCCCAGTACAGCAGATGTTCAGTAGACTCGAGAACCTCTTGCGGAGAGTATTTATAATAAGGGGGAGTGTCCTTACCGATCAATTTGTACGTCAAAGCCAGGTGTTGGTGTATTAACTTTGCAACTTGGTTATGGCGACCTAGGTAGGCTGATTCTGATAGGGCTGGACATCCTGCCATAATGTGTTCAATCGACTCGCCCACACTTCCACATTTTCGGCATTTGTCGACAACATTGAGTTTCAGGATATGCTTCTCGTAATTTTTTGTCCTGATTACTCTGTCCTGTATTGCTGTAACAAAGCCTTCTGTTTCAGGGTAGAGATGACCTGCTTTGAGCCATGTTAAGGAAGCAGCCTTGTCGATGTTGTCCCCATGTAATGAAGCCGGAAATTTTCCGTGGAGTGTTTTTTCTTCCCATTGGCGAATCTCATGCCCTACGTCGTCCAAACCGATATTGACATCAGCATTGTGTAGGTTCAGAGGGGTTGCATCGGAGTCGTATTTCCGTAGGAAGGAAACTAATTTGTTGCTGGAGGCGAGCAGTTTTGATCGTATTTTTAAAACTTGCATCTTACACAATTTGAAGATGTTCTGCAATCCACGACCCCCATCCTTCCTGGGCAGGTATAACCTTATGGTGGAGGACTTGGGGTGTAGACATCGAAACTTGGTTAGTAATTTTCTAGTGAGTCTGTCAATGTCATGTAGGTCGGTGTCAGTCCATTTGATCACACCGAACGTGTAAAGGAGCACAGGGACGGCCCAGCTGTTAATTGCTGTGATGAGATTACTGCCAGACAGTTTGGTGTTGAGGATTTTATTAACTCTTTGCCTATATTTGCCAAGAAAGTCCTCTTTTAATTTGTTATGGTTTATCTTGGCATTCTGGTTTATTCCAAGATATTTATAAATAGAGGCGGAGTTCAATTCCTCGATGCCTTCAAATTCAATGTTGGTGTTCGTTGCCTTGCCCTTTTTAATGCTTATGATGCCACACTTATCCAGGCCAAAAGACATACAGATATCGTCACTAAAGCATTTTACCGTTTTGATTAAGGTGTGTAATTTTTGCTCGGTTATTATTATTATTATTATTATTATTATTATTATTATTATTATTTATACTTATATTTCACTAATGGTTTTAGAACATTTTTTTTACATAATACCCGAAAGAAATAAGTTTAAAATTAAACTCTCACGACTAATTAAAACCTTAGCTTTTTCCATTTATAAATTTGGTATCACATTTTAAAACATTGTACCGTCATTAGTTTACATTAATAATTTAAATACTTGCTTTTTTAAATACTTACACAAAACTTCCAACCTTATAATCCTTGTGTTGTTTTCATAACATCCAGTAATATGTTGAGCTGTACATGTACAGTTCTGTCCAGTCATATTTCTTTCAAATGTTACAAGAGACGTAAAGAAGTTTCCTGATTGAGTTGATTCAGTGATGTTTCCACAAGAAACATTATAGATGTTTGCCGGAGGTATTCCTCCATATGCAGCGCACTCCACATAATAAACTTTATGTTCTTGTACAACATCCTTAATGTCTATGGCATTGCTTGTAATTTTTAATAGCGGTGATTCTCTTGGGGGTGCTATTAAACAAGCACAATACAATGATACACATGAAATCGGTGAAAAAAAGAAAAAAGTCATTAACTTATAATCAATATCAATTAGTTACTAATACACATATCTATAGATCTAACCTAAGTCATGAATTATTGTAAAAAAAAATAAAAGAATATATTACCCATTACTTGTAGGACTATTGGATAACTACATGTAACATTGACATCGCTAAATTTTATATTTTGTGCCTGACATCCAATGGAGTAATTAGCTGCTTCTGTTATGTTCATCTCATATTTAACTTGATACATATTTGTAACATTCTGACTGTCCAACAATGGTGAGTAGACTGAGTTGAAACCAATATTCGCTTTGATTCCTGGTATAGCATCACTTTCATTTACTTGACAAATAACTGTCCAATTGATAAATGTATTTTTACATATTTTCCACACTGTCTGTGTTGTATCTTTTAGTTCTATTGAACATGTTGTTGGGCCTTCTAAAGTAGAAACACAAAAAAGGTGAATGTCTATTTCTCTGTTTACTATTTAATTTTGAAGTAAATAATTTTGTTGAAGCTCCTATTCAAGTATGTTTTATTTACATGTTTAAAAAAAGGTGAGTACAACTTGCAACCAGTACACAGTTGTTTTTTTTTTTGTTTTTTTTTTTGCCCTTCTCCCTCCAAAACACACTTTTCGAACAAAAAACACACAGTGATATTGTAATGTATTACCTTACTCAAAATTTCTTCGCATATTATGAACAGTTACTAATTTCAATTTCCAAGAAATACTATCTAGTGTCTCTTTTTAAAAAGCATGAGACACAATAAGGATATCGCTGTACACAATTTCCTTAATTGTATGTCTGTACCATTAATCTCGGGACAAGTCGTGCAGGGACAAGTCTCAAGAGCTAGCGGAGCAATTCAGGCGCCCTAACCGCGTTTCCCTGTAGTGGAGGCTGCGCAGGCCAAAGCAACCTAGTATAACATGTACGTTTGTAATGGGCAAAATTCTCGTTAGATCGTTAGATTCACGTAAAAAACAAATCAACTGTTTGATAGTAGGTCACTTCCAAGAAGATTTTACGTGACATTAGAAATAAAAGCAAAAATCGCATTGGTGAAGGATTATTTTTTTTAGATAAAACAGAGCTTTTTATTCAATCAATAATGTTACGGGCACTTTTCAAGAATAATTTGATAGATTCTACTAAAAAAACTGATTTTAAAAATTAGTAATAATGACTTTTATTTATATTGATTAATATTCAATTTTATAGCTACAACACACAAAAAAATTGCTGCAAAATGAAAAGAAATAAGACCAACTTTGCATTTTCATTATCGAAACGTCCCTAGTAGGCAAACATACATGGTCCTTAAAAAAATTAGCCTTATGTTTTTAAAACAACATTCTAAAATAAAATATACATTACTTTTAGATATTGAAACAAGATCTAGGAATACAGTTTATATAATGCCAAACTCTAACATTATTTTATTGAACACCGTTATAACAATGTCCCTCATTACTTAATTTAAATTATATTTACATTCAACTTCAACTTACTATTTGAAATAATAAAAGATCTAGATGTTTTGATTAAAAAATATGTTTAAATTTTTAGATTCACATTGCACATTGGAACAAAAACATCGCATTGTATCAAGAACTATAATCACATCAAAAATGTCTTATGTCCAATGTAGGACTAATAACACAATAGGCCAAATATTAGTTTGTAATAGAAAAAGAAACCGAAACTTGAACACAATTTAAAATAATATTTATAAAAAAAAAGAAGGTTACAAATACAGTTTGTATGAAACACAAACTCAAAATCCCCGAATTGGTCAACGTAGAGTCTTCACCAGGATTCAAACACTCTACTTCCAGTTCAAAGTACTTTACACCTCAGCCACATCATCTCCATATATTCATTTAGCGTACACTTAAATTTTTTTAAATAATAATTATTAACCTTATCCGTACATTCAAAATTACTATAAATGTTTTCATTGTCATTAGTCATACAAACTAGACATACATCTGGATAGATCTAGACCGAAGCAGGACGTTTTGGCGCCGCCGTTTTGGCGACGCCGTTTTGGCCCCGCCGTTTTGGCGCGAAGGTCGTTTTGGCGCGAGCCGTTTTGGCGACGGGACGTTTTGGCGCGAAATACATTATGTACGTTTATTGTATTATTTCTTTTAAAAGAATTATTCATATCTATGCATTGCATGAGTGTTTGTGTTAAGACATATTTTTCACGTACTAAATGTAAATGTGTGTTTGTTTTTCACATCATTTTCTATAATAAACATTTTGGCTTGTGTATGTGTGTTTATTAAGAGGCACACTTTTATTTTCAAAAACGTTTTTTAAGATATTACTTTAAAATTAAAAACAAAATGAAACGATGATAGACTAAAAATGATGCAATTATTTGTTTACATTAACATTGGTTTATTTAATTACTGTATGGTATCTCCAACTATACATACCAAACACTTGCTAATATAAGTAAAAATATAATACATGTACCATGTTTCTCAAAATACTTCAAGTTAATTATACATAGACACCATGGTTATTTGCCTAAGTCGCTGGATCGCTGGAATTCAAGGGTTCATTAAAAAAAAAAAGCTACGTGCTTATTAAATTATCGTCAAATGATATCTCGCGCCAAAACGTCCCGTCGCCAAAACGGCTCGCGCCAAAACGTCCCGTCGCCAAAACGGCGGGGCCAAAACGGCGTCGCCAAAACGGCGGCGCCAAAACGTCACGTACCGGATCTAGACATAGTTTTACATCTAAATTTAGATTCAAGATCTAAGTCTCTTAGTCAAGATCTAAAGTTAGATCTAAGTCTAGATCTAGATTTAAAACTAGCTGTAGAATCATGATGTAGAATCTACTATATATAGACTAGCAATCGTTTTATAAATATAGGTAGATCTGGGCTCTATTTAATCTTATTTAGACTGTCAAGTGTAGGCCCCTATAATGAGGATAAGTCAAAACTGCGCACTATAAAAGTAGTTCGTTATTTTTTAAACTTATAACTAAAACAAAGTTAGTATCAAAATTAGATTTTAAAATAACTCTTGAATCAGTATTCTATTAAATGAGTTAGTTAATAATGGAAAATATATTTTATAATGATCCATTGACACTTTTACTATACAGGAAAAAATATGGCGATCACCAAATGGAGAAACCTTCAACGAGATAGATTACATTTGCGTCTCCAAACGATGGAGGTCATCTCTGTTAGACGTGCGGACCCGCAGAGGAGCGGATATCGGCTCAGACAACTACCTTGTCAGTGGCAAATGTAAGCTCTAATTGAAACGCCGACCAAAACGAGCCACACGACCTCGCCCATTTAATGTAGAGAAGCTTAAATACGGCAATACTGCAGCATAGTTCCAATTGAAACTAACGAGCCGCTTTGAGGCTCTTTGCAGATATATTGACCCTTGGAGAAGAGTGGCCAACTTCAAAGATACCACTATTGGGTGCGCGGAAGAAGTTATCGGAAGGAGGCGAGATTCACACAAGAACGATGGATACAAGACAGAACATGGAAATTGATCGATGAGAGGAAAGAGGCCAAACGTAGACGAGATCAGATAAATGAAACACAGGATCGCAGCCTAGCGAAAGAAGCCTATAGGGAAGCAGATCTGAAAGTAAAGAGAAGCTGTCGGCGAGATAAACGGGACAGGATTGAGCAGAAAGGGACAAGAGGCACAAGCAGCTGAAAGCAGAAATGACACAAAAACCGTCCATCGTATTGTCCGAGATCTCACTGGAGCAAAGAGTGAACATGGGGCACCGATAAAAGACAAGCAAGCCAAACTTTGTTAATGAAAGAAGAACAGGATGCAAGATGGGTAGAGCACTTTAAAGAGATCCTTAACCAACTGTCGCCAGACCTAACTTACATATTCAAGAACCCCTCTCCAGACAATGATCTCAAAGTCAAGACAGACCCAATAACTGCTGAGGAGGTTACCATGGCCATTGCAGATCTAAAGAATAACAAAGCACCAAGGCTAGACATGATATCAGCATTTAAGCTAAAATATGGGGGACAGTGCATTGTTAAAAGAATGACTGATCTCTTAAATCTCTGTTGGCGAGCTTCAAAAGTCCCAGAGGACTTGCGAAAGGGAGTGATTGTAAAGCTTTCAAAAAAGGGCAACTTGGCAGACTGCAACAACTGGAGGGGCATTACTCTCCTCTCTGTCCCGGACAAAGTTTTCAGCACTGTTTTGTTGAGACGGCTTCAACAGTCTGTAGACGAAAAGCTCAGAGAAGAACAAGAAGGTTTCCGAATAAGCAGATCATGTACAGAGCAGATTTTCGTTCTACGAAATATCATAGAACAAAGTCTTGAGTACCAACAACGGCTAACGATCAGTTTCGTGGAATTCAAAAACGCGTTTCATAGTGTCCACCGAGAATCACTATGGAAAATAGTAAGAGAATAATTCGTCCAGATCCTACGGCACCTTTACAATCAGTCTAGTTGCTGCATTAAAACAGAAGATGGAACAACATAGTCTTTTACAATCGAAACAGGTGTGAGACAGGGGTGCATCTTATCTCCCTTCCTTTTCCTCCTAGCCATCGACTACATAATGAGGAGAGCAATGAACCAGACTGCCTTTGGTATTCCATGGCGTGAACAACTCCGATTGGCAAACTTGGACTTTGCTGATGATGTTGCACTACTCGGGGTTCCAAATAAATGCATTCAAGGAAATAACGGAGAGCCTAGACAGAGAGGCACCCAAAATCGGCCTCCGCATAAACTTGGATAAGACTAAAATTATGGGAGTGGGATATAAGGCAAAGGGTGTCCCGTCAAAGCTTGAAGAGCTGGACAAGTTCACGTACCTTGGCAGCATCATAACAAAGGATGAAGATGCTTACCATGATGTAGCGTGCCGAATAGGAAAGGCAGGGAGCATTTTCCAAAGGCTGCAGCCTATTTGGAGTAGCCAAGCCATTGGACTCGAGACAAAAATACACCTTCTCAACACAATCGTCATTCCAACTGCTACATATGCATGTGAGAAATGGAAATCATCTGTCAAAATTGAGAAAAGGCTAACGTGGCTCAACGGAGATGGCTGTGTCGGATTTTGGGAGTCAGTTACACAGATCGGGTCTCAAACAAGGAAATCCTATGCCAAAATGGGAATCGAACCCTTAGTGAGGTTGTGACTGAGCGTCGCATGAGGTTTGCGGGACAATTCTACGTCAAAATGAACTACGCACACCAAGAGTTGAGATAACATGGAAGCCAATACTAGGAACGCTCAAACAGGGACGTCCTGGTATTACTTGGAGACACACCTTCATGGAGGACTTCAGAACAGTGAACACCAGGTGGGAGGAGGCTTCAGACATTGCCAGTGACAGATCTTTATAGAGAAAGCTTGCTGCTTTATGCGCCGAACGGCGCGGGAGGACCTAAGTCTAAGTAAGTATGAAGCAAACTTTAGTTGTACATTTTTCAAAACTAACATTTCACATACTTACTTGCATAATTCACGCTATATAAAATTGAATAATCTTCATTCATTAAATTTGTAAATACGTTGCAGTAGTATTTTAAATTATTAATTGAAGGTTCTGAAAATAGACATTAAACAAATTATATAAATTTAAAAAGATATGTATCAACTAAAGTATTGGTAGACTAATAATAACAAAAACGAATAATAATAATAATGGCAATAATAATAATCTTGAAAGTTAAGAAAGTGTTAATAAATTATAGTTTTAAAGGTATATGACATTTTCTATATCACTTCACAATTACATTTTCTGATCCTTATCGATTGTAGCACAAACTAGTCTCTATATAAATAAAGCAATACACTTTCCATGTCTGACTTTAAAGTTATATCTAAAAATAAATGGGTAAGCAACTAGCTGCTGTAAAGTAGAGTATTTTTTTTCTTCCGTATTGTTTGTAATTTATATGTTACTACACGGACATTACCCGCGGCTAGTGATGGGCAAAAGTTAACTAAAAAGTTAAAAACTTTTAGTTAAACTAAAAAAAAAAATTAAGGCCAAAGTTTTACTAGCGAAAAATAGTTTAGTTAAAATCGTAGTTTTTTTGTTTATTTACTAACCAAAAAGTTTAATTAAAATTTGTACAACTTTTCAACATGTTGTCAGAGTTAAAACGCACATCCCTGTTTTCTGCTCATGTAATATCAATAACTTTGATTATCAAATAAAATGATGCAGTTAACAACTATTTAGTCATTGTGTATTTGAAGAGGGTAAAGTAAGATGTTGGTAGAAGTTGTATCTCTATTCGCTATTAACAAATCGGCTAAAACCGTTTCCATAGTTGATATGGATGTAAACCAATTTTTTGCAAAACTACTTTTATTTTCGTGGTGAAAGAGAAAATGAACATTAGCTATGTTTGACATATATTTAAATCCGATCCACTAGATTAGTAATACACAAACTAAGGCCCACAGGCCGCGGGGAGTGATGTGAAATAAACTAACTTTGAAAAGTTAAACTAAAACTAGTTTAACTAATAAAATAGTTAAAGTAAACGTTTATCATGAATTTCAAAATATAGTTAAACTAAACTAAAGATAATTAAACTATACAAACTTCTAATAACGTTTTTTAGGGGGGGAGCGGGGTGGAACTAGACATATATACATATAATCATCCAACTGTATGCCTACGGTTCAATCTTATGCTTTTACCAATATAGAAATATTTATCCATAAAAAAATCAATAATAAGGAATAGTAGTCGACCGGCGGCGTAGCACACGCCTCTATTTTAGGCCACTGCAACCTATGCGACCGCAGTGATCCCCGCACTTTCAGAGGACCTGCGCTAATTCAAGATGTATAAATTATTAAATTAAACCATTTTGTAACTTAAAAGAGATTTCCCGCTCCCTCCTGTCGATTTACCAGGAGCTCCTTGAAATCTCCCGAAATCGAAAAATATACGAAAAAGTCCTTAAAATATACGGAAATATGTACAGAAATATTTTCATTTTGGGGTGTCATTCAATGTGGAAAACACCAATCTTACGCGCGGCATTATGCACCAGCCGTAATTGTGTAATCTGGTGAAAGAAGCTTCTCGCGCGCATATCTAATAAAGAATTACTTGAGGTCAACAATTATCATCAAAATATACATTGAAACATTAATAAACTCTTGCTATTGAGCGTGATCTATTTAGGAAACAGAATTATTAAGATATACTGTATGACTTCGCTACACGCAAGGCTCGTAAAGTAATTCAGTACGTAGTAAATAATAAATAAAATGCATAGACGAATTAATTTTCTAATACAAACTCTTAAATTTCACTTATTATCCGCTTCCCAACCCAAACTTGGCCCCGCGAAATCCGTTTCGCATAGGGCCCCACAATGGTTAAGTCCGGCCCTACTATTAACTTATAGTAGATTACTTAGGTTAGTTCCTAGTCCAAACCTCTCAACGAAATGAAGATACAAGTTCAACGTAAGCACATACATTTACCATAAGCGGATATTACGTCATTTGTACCTAAAGTCGCCGGGGAAATTGAAGCCCACCTTATTTGATGGTTCCGTGTCCTGGTCTGTGTAGAAGAAGTAATTTGACGCATCGGCTAAAGTTAACCAATGAAACAGTGAGAAGGAGAAAGCAACCGTATTTGTGTTATCTCTAAGAGGAAAAGCCTCCGAATTGCTTCAGTCTCTACCTAACCAGCAAGACTTTGCCGCTCTTATCCAGGCTATGGAACTCCGTTAAAGGGATGAACATTTGCAAGAAGTCTATCGAATGCAACTAAAGACCCGACAACAGCGCCCCGATGAAACACTACAGGAGCTAGAGACAGACATCGAACGCCTCGCACATCTGGCCTACATAACCATCGCAGAAGATTTCCTGGAAGTTATCATTACAGACGCTTTCATTGATGCGCTATGGGACCCTGAGTTGAAGAAAGCCACAAGAGTTAGTGTTAAACGCAAGGCAATCGAAACCCTGGTTTACGCTATGTCATACGAGCTGCAAAAAACGCATATATGAGCGCTTACCAGAGCTGAAGGCTGGATGTCAAAGAGGAAGAATTCACACAATTTGTCAGAAGAGTGACAGAGGCACTGGACAAACGGCGAACAACCCGGATACCAGACGATCAACCTAGGGCCCCTGTACAATGTATGAATTGTGGTAAGCTTGGCCATATTAACTTAAATATCTCGACAAACCGAAAACCATTACAGATCAGAAATGTATGCACGAACTGGTTCCCGGGGCTACCAGGGAAACTAGCACGCGCCTGCTTCAAGGGGCGGAAACCGGCGACACAGATAATAAGAGCCCGCAACCGTAAACTCGGTCGCCCTGCTAGGGCAGAGCAAGAGTCTGAAGGTAGAAGGCAAAATCGGTGATGAAAATTATCGTTTTCTGCTAGACACTGATGCTTCTCGATCAGTCATTCGGCCGGAGTTCGTGAACAAAAACAAACAGTAAAACCATATTGAACTCATATTCCTTAAAAACCGCCAGTGGTGAGTTGATGCCTATACAAGAATTGACGAGTGTTCAATTCGATCTCGGAAATCAGTTTTTCATTCATGAATTTCTTATAGCCAATATAACCGATGACTGCGTTATAGGACTCGACTTTATGCAGAAATTCGGGTTTTCTATTGACATTGGCGGAGAAGCTTTGGAATGTGGGGACGTAGAGATTCCTTTGCTAAATGACGAGAATGAGGAAGAGAATGGTAGAATCAGAAGAATCAGGTTGACGAAGGATACGAGCTTGATTGCACAATGTGAATTAATCATTTTGGGAAAATTAGAACCTAATACGAGAACGGCACTGATCGAGGGCAAGGAAGATAACTAAAGTGAATTAGCCGCAGGTAAGACGTTGGTCATGATCAATAGAGATCAGAAAGTACCTGTTAGAGTTATGAACCCTGGCTTTGGTGAAAAAAAAAAAAGAAAAGACAGCATCATTGCTGTTTTCCATACGGTTAACCTGAAACAAAATTGCAGCGACGATAACATCACCAGTGACGGCACTAAATCAGTCCACCCGCATATTACAAGAGCTCCTGGGGGAGATTAAGACAAATTTAACAGATGAACAAAAAGACAATGTCGAAAAACTGATTTGAATTTGGTGATATTTTTTCGATTGATGAGACAGAATGCAGGGCGGACAAATATGGTTTAACATCGTATCGACAAAGGAAACACCACACCAATTCTACATCCACCACGTCGTCTTCCACTGGCAAAACAACAAAAAGCCATGTACATGATAGAATGTATAGTCCTTAGTGTTCACCAATAAAAAAAACGACGGTTCTATGCGGTTTTGTGCAGACTATAGATCGTTGAACGAGGTCACCTATAAGGGCATTTATCATTTATCTAGAATTGACGACACATTTGACACGCTTACAGGAGCATAGATAATCTCTACTCTTACTCTTGATCTAAACAGCGGTTATTGCCAAGTTGGAATGCATCCCGAAGATAGGGAAAAAAAGGCGTTCGCTGCAGGCAACGGTCTCTGGCAATTTACTGTAATGCCTTTTGGGCTCTGCAATGCTCTGGCCACCTTTGAGCGATTGATGGAGGGTGTCTTACATGCACCTAACTGGAACATTTGCCTTGTCTATCTGGATGACATTATCTTCTTAGGTAGGACGTTTTAATAGCATCTTGTAAATCTAAAGGAAGTGTTGCAAAGAATAAGAAGCGCTTGGATGAAACTCAACCTAAATAAGTGCTTTTTGTTTAGAAGTGTTAAATATCTTGGGTACATCGTGTCAGGGGATGTAGTTAGCACTAATCCAGATAAAGATGAGGGAGTAAAGCAATTTCCTACCTCAACGAATATTCATGAATTTAGAAGTTTTCTGGGGTTTTGTAATTATTACAGACGTTTTGTGCCTAATTTTTTCAACACTTCTAAGGTTTTTCAACTGACAGAGCAAAAGAAGCAATTTATTTGGACGACGACGGAATGTCAAGAGGCATTTGAAAGGCTGAAAAACACACTTGCCTCATCCCTCTTATTGGTCTACCTGATACCAGGCATGTCATTCATTCTGAACACAGATGCGAGTGGTACCGGAATAGGCGTCTTCTTGTCCCAAAAAGTGATTTTAAACTGAACAAGTCATTGCCTATTTCAGTGGTTGCTTGTCAAAACCTGAAATAAACTACTGTATTACAAGTGGTGAACTCATGGCTATTGTGGATGCAGTAAAACATTTTCACAAATACTTATATGGACAGTAATTTCTAAAAAGAACAGATCTCGCAGCTCTCCAATGGTTGCTTTCATTTAATAGTCCTTAAGGTCAGATAGCCAAATGGATTGAACGTCTACAAACTTATGAATTTGACATTACATATCGTAAAGAACAGATAAATCTAAATGCTAATGCACAGTCTCTTCGACCCTGTAAAATTAGTCGTCTTCAGCTGATGATTCCTAAAGTGATAGTGACTGAAGCACTAGAAGAGATGCATTATAGCTCCAGTTGATCTCATCTCGGTGTAAACAAGACTTTGGAAAGGGTTCGCCAGTGTTTCTACTGGTTTAGGTATCGAGAAGACGTGGGGGATTGGTGTCGAAGAAGCGACATCTGTACGGCATCAAAGGGCAACGTAAAATAAGGGGACATATGCCGAAGTAGAACGTGGGTGTCCATTATGAGAAAATAGCATTGATGTAGCTAGGATATTTACTGAAACCGAAAACGGGCTGCAATTGATTACTTTACGAAATGGCCTGAGGCATACGCAATTCATAACCAAGAAGCCATCACTGTAACTGAAAAACTAGTACAAAATTGGATTAGTCGGTTAGGTGCCCCTATTAAGTTACACTCCGACCAGGGCCGAAACTTTCAATCCAAAGTCTTCCAAGAAATGAGCCAAACCATATTTGAGCACTTGAGCAAAATCCCAGTGATGATATTATCTTATAAATTATTCTAAATCTATTGGTACCCCCTCCCCCCCAAAGTCATTGATTGTATATCTATTTACCATTTTTATTAATTTTTTTTTCACAAAATCATTAAGCTTTGGTTTCTCGCTTATGCCTGTCCACGTGCTTATACAATATCAACATAATATTTGTCGCGTTGTGGAGCTAAGACTTTCCCCTAGGAGTCACAGGCCCATCATCCCCATCGGAAACTACTAAATGACCGTTCGGCGGACATATTCCACCATATTATGTTTAATTATAGTCTTTGATACTTAAGGTTTATAAGCCTAATTACTTACTTAGATGTAGGTTACTATAAGAAGTAGATGGTTTTCCCAATCAAAAATGATTATATATATATATATATATATACATATATATACTTGTAAAAAAAAATACAAAACGTTTTTATTTAACTTTATGGAGATCTGGAATCTAAGAAATATGAATGCCAAGGTAACCTAGTCAATGAACAAACACTTTGAGGTCATGTTGATCTACATCCGACGAAATCTAAAATATAGTCTTGTAATTAGTTAAGAGGCCTAATGTACTTGTAGACCTAAGTTTCAATTAGATCAATTTGTTTAAATTATGTAAAATACATCTGTTTTTACTTAACACATTTAATTTAAAGAAAAAAAAATAAAAGTCGCATTAAGCTTATTAATTAAATATTTTATGTTATTATATTTAATATCAACTATTGTCGTGTCTAATCGTATCAGCACATTTTACAAACACAAAACAGCAGCGCCGGACTTAACCATTGTGACTTAGAAGTCATGGAAAGAGATTAAGTAATCTACTATGTATATACATGTAAATAGCAGGGCCGTACTTAACCATTGTGGGGCCCTATGCGAAACGGATTTTGCGGGGCCAAATTTGGGTAGGGAAGCGGACAATAAGTGAAATGTAAGAGTTTGTATTAGAAAGAAAATTCGTTTATGCATTTTATCCTTTCTTAACTACGTACAGGATTACTTTACGAACCTTGCATGTAGCAAAGTCATAGAGTATATCATAAATAATTATGTTTCCTACATAGATCACGCTCAATAGCAAGAATTACCAAATATTTCAATCTATCTTTGAGAATTGTTGACCTCAAGTAATTCTACATTAGTTTTAGGTGCGAAAAGCTTCTTTAACTAGGTGACACAATTACGGCTAATGCATAATGCCGCATGTAGGATTGGCGTTTTCCATATTGAATGACACCCCTAAATGACTATTTTTGTGTATATATTTCCGTATATTTTAAGGACTTTTTTGTATATTTTGCCAGTATTGCCATGTATAAGACAACATTCACGTGACTTTTTATAAAGTAGGTCAGAGATTCGGAACTACCTCATTAATGCGGTTCCTATGAAAGTGTGGGGCCCACTGCGGTCGGATAGGTTGCTGTGGCCTATGGCCGTCTCTGCAAAATAGCGGCGTATGCTACGCCGTCGGTCGACTAGTAGACTATATTTTGTATATTCATGTGTAAAAGTGAATACAAATATCTTTAGGTTTTTGTAGGGCTTCTTTACATACGTTTGTTTTCCTGTTAGTATCCAAGAAAATTGTATGCAGAGTTTTATCAAGATTGCTCAAATTAATATAGTCACATACATACATATATGCACACATACATACTACATACATACATACATAAATGCATACATACATATAAACATACATGCATACATACATATACATTGGCCTTATTTTCTGATTTATATTATAGATGATAAAATTACAAAATAATAAGATGAAGTACTATTGAAATTATGTACTTACCTAATAATATTTTCCCTAAATTGTCTAATATAAATGATGTAATTATCGAATACTTGAAAACAGTGCTGAATTAACGCTTATCATTATTATAATATAAGCATTTACATTTATTACATTAACTATGCTGATAAGTAACATGCCAACTAGATTTTCTTTGTTTGCCTAAAACCACGCAAACATGGTTTTATAAAAAATATTCTAACTTACCAATATTTAAAGATGTTACTGTACTATTTATAGGTCTTCCCAAATCTGAATGACTGCTATTTGACCATTTTATAAATGTAGGAGGAAATCCATTGCTATCTAAATAGCATACACAGAAAGCAACACTTCCTGGTCTAATGTAACCATCTACAATGTTGAAACCATTGAAACAATCATGAGAAAGGTATGACTTTGGTATAGCTGTGAGAAAAGTTAAACAAATTGTCAAAGTTACCTAATAAAAAAATAGTAAAGTGTGAAAAAGCTTCACCGCAATTGTCAAATAGAATATAACAATCCTTACTTAATTGAATGGACATTGCTTGATTAGTAGCAAAGTTTGAACCATTCGGTACACTTGGGTAAACAGAAACATCTAATGTATAATTTCCTCTTTTGAAAGAACTTAAAGATGCTGACCATGTACAATTGGACTGGTAGTATTTCACAATATTTGAATAATTGACATGACTGTATGACACTTGTCCTAATTCCTAGTTTATAAATATGTATGCACAGAAAAATTAGCTGTAATATAATTGCTTAAAAAAATTAATTAGACAACATAAAAACAAATATTCATTATGCATATAAGCAGTGAGATAAAAATAAATACCAACTGGACATTTTAAGACGTATTAATGATTTTTTAAATCACTGCCAATTTATGTTTTAATGGCCTTCTCGCTATTTGGCAAGAAAATTTTAAATTTTTATATTATTATTTGTAGTAGCCGACGTTAAATAGGGACCATAGTCAGATGACCTTTAAATCATTTGCTAAATAAATCGCAAGGTCTAAATTTTTTTTTTAAATATATATATATTTAGCAAGGGCGTAGCCATGATTTTTATCGGAGAGGAGGTTGAGGGATTTTTTCTTCCCCCCCCCCCCCACCGCCCCCTCCCCCGTCGAAAAAAATATTTATATGAATGTACGTGTGTGTACATAATCTTTATTACATTCTGACCATTCATTGTTTCGGAAGACGTTTATTGTGCCCTAGAATAGGTTCCTCCTGGAGCTAGTGGAAAAATAATTGTAGACTCCCCGCAATTGCCAGTAAGAAGGTCTAGGGAAACGCTAGGAGCTATTTCTGGTATTGAAAGCCAACAAAATGCATATTCCGAGGTATCTACAGTGCAATTTCCTGCTATTAAGAAGTTTTATTTCAAAAACCTGATGTGCTATTCTTACTGACTTAGACCCTCCCGCGCCTTTCGGCGCATTTGCCGTCAAGCAGTTTCCACACAAATCTGTCACTGGCAATGTCTGAAGCCTTTTCCAACTGCTCTTAGGAAGTCCATCAATGTGTGGAGCCAAGTTGTACTAGGGTGTCACCACAACTCTTATAATGCGTAACGCATAACCCCTTTGGCTACGCTCATATATTTTAGAATGTGAAATTTGCTTTTTTGATATTGAAAAGTTATTTTTTAGCTTCAAACTCCACTGGAGGAGATTTTATCTCAAAACCTCTTTGACGACACTCATAGAATTTTGAGCTTGTAATTTGCTTTGGTCAAAACCCATTCAGCTAAGCTCATAACATTTTCAGTGCATAAGTTGCTTTGTTTATGTTGAAAAGGTATGTTTAGCTTTTAACTTCGCTGAAGGGGGTTTAAACTCAAAACGGAGTTGAAACCCATTTTGCTACGCTCATAACATTTTGAGTGCGTAATTTCCTTTTTTTTATATTGAGAAGGTATTTATTTAGCTTCAAACCCTACTGATTAGATGGGGGTCAAACTCAAAACCACTTTGGCTTCGTCCATAGAATTTTGAGTGTGTAATTTGCTTTTATATTGAAGAAGGGGTTTAAAATCAAAATCTTCTTTAACTGTGCTCTTGGAATTTGGGGATTGTCGTTTGCATTTTTTCTTATAGAAGAGAGGGATTTAACAACTCAAACCCCTGGTATGATGTTTTAATCTCAAAACCCACAGATAAGGGATTTTAAACTCAAACACTCTAGTACGGGGTTTTAAACTTAAAAACCATTGGCTGTGCTTGGACAAGTAATGATTTAGTATTAAAATCTTTCCTAGTATAAAAAAAATAAAAGGAAAAAATCAGTTACTAAATTCCGATCCCCCCTGCGGATTTGAACCCCCAAACCCCCCTGGCTACGCCCGTGATATCTAGTGTTACAACATTAAAAAAATAATTTCACTTGACAAACTAGAAAAATAAAACCTAGTCGAGTAATAAGTCTAGCGACATTAAAGAGTTTTGTTTCTATCTAACTTTTGGAAGATATACAAAAAAACGTGTTTTAGACAATCAAAGTTATGCCAGATAATTCTACACCTCCAAGTGACCACTATAAAGTACTCAAAATAAGGTGTTATAATGATGCTAGTCTTCCAAAAGAAAATAATAACATACATATTTTAGCCAAATTAAAGTTTTATACATTTATAATAGCAAAAAAGCTGACCTGGTTAGTTACGCTAAATAAACAATGAGCTTTTGGATATATTTTTGACGTCATGCAGGTGACAGAAATGTGTGTGTTGTTATTGGTTAACTGTGCATTAAAACACGTTACATCTTGAGCTTTAGCTGGAAAAAAAATATTGATTTGTAAGAGGTCGAAAAATATATGATAAAACAAAAACAATTATTATAGTCCAAAACGTTGATTTATATATTAAGAATCGTTTTAAATGTGTGGAACACGTTTTTATTCGAACATATTTTCTTGTAAATAAATTTGTCTTAAATTAAACTTGAATAAACTACAATAGTAATTAATATTGTATTCGAGTTCAAAAATTCTTGACGCAGGTAATTCTTCACATAATGACGCCTACCTAAATCTGATGTGCTAATGCAGACAAAACTGTTATAAATGGGGGTCTATCTCTGTTGTCTCGTCTTCGTCTTCGCATGTCGTTGACCATTGTCCTTCTTTTGAGTATCATATTTGTGTCCCGTGATCTTTGTATGAGTTATTCAGGTGTCTTATTCCATTAACATCTTTATCAGCTTTTACATTTACCCATCCCTTAGTCTAATGGACGGTTTGGGGCACAACAAAAGATTCGTGACCGTCCTTCTCCATTCCTCTCCGTCCTTAGCCTTAGTTAGAACCTCATAGCATGCCAGTCAATTCTTTAATGTTGTCTTCCCATCGCTTGCTCTGTCTGCCTCTCTTCATTTTCAAGGTACTGAAGGAAGGTCTTAGGTCTTAGCGAGCCCCGAAGATCTTGTGATATGGCCATAGATTCTTAGCTTCGGTTTTTTTACGATAGATAGCAGGTCATCATGGGGTCTAATCGCTGCAGTCTGCAGTAACACTGTCTCTAATCTCTTGGTTTGTGATGCAGTCTTTACATGTGATACCTAGGATCCTTCTGTATCATCTCAATTCCATTTCTAGGATCCTCCTCTCTAGCTCTGCAGTCAGCGTCCAAGACTAACAAGCATATAAAAATGTGGCCATGACCAGGGATCGCGTCAGTCTGATTTTGGTGCCTAGGGGTAAGCCTTCATCTTTCCATTTTAAGTTTTGAAATGGCTGCTGTGAACTGTGCTATTTGGCCAATAGTTTGGGTTTCCTCCCTCATCTGAGACAATAGCTCCGAGGTATTTCAATTGGCTAACACTAGTTAGCTTTTCAACTCCAATACTGATGCCCCTTTTAAAGCCCTGTTATCTATTGGTTATAAATTTTTTTTCAGCATTTATTTGCATGCTATATGCTGCGGAAGTCATGTCGATGCCCATCACCAAGTTAGTTAGTTCTTCTTCTGTCCCTGCAAGGCCGTCAATGTCATCTGCGAAGCGCAAGTTAGTAATTCTTCTTCATCCAATGCTTACAGTATCTACATAGCCCTCCTGAGCATCTTCCATTTTCCTTTCAAGGAAGATTTTGAAGAGTATTGGTGAGAGTAAGCAGCCTTTTCTTACTCCAACTGTGGTTTAACTACTTACTAAAAAAAAACTGTGTTCATAACAAGTGAGCTTACCATTGCTAACATGTCTTAGTTTAATTGACTGTAAATTAAATAAATCTTAAATCTTATCTAACGATAATATTTAGTAGAAGTTAAATTATATAAAAGGTACCATTAAACATCAACTACAAATGCTTTTTTTTTGCAAACATAGTGTAAGTTATGTTCGTTTATTATTATTTGAACTTTTAGGCAAGACCAATTATAGTCTTCTACTGATAATGATAAAGATGATATATTAAATCCAATTGAAATACAATGGTAGGAACCACAAATTGTTTCTAAACACTTAATTAGTAATGCTTTTCTTAGTACCAAAGCTTCTATTTCAGCAAACAGTGAATCGAAATGTTTTTAAAAGTTTCTTCTCGATCACAAACGAACTTTCTAATGCAGCAGAAGATCTGCATACTCACTCTATAGTATGCACTATCTCGTTTAGAAATTATTTTGATTGCTGATTGAAAAGAGGTACAGCTACAACTGAGGTGATCATCTAAATCTCAGAATCCATTACTTCGTACTTCGTACTTCTCATACTTTCGCTTATCTGTTGAACTTGAAATAAATGCAACTTTTTAAAAAATAGAATTTGATGCTTTATCGAAGTTTTCTTTTACAAAATTTGCTATAAATCTATTCCGGGCCTTTGTCCTTTTAGTTCCTTTAATGTATGCACCTCGCTTTCTCCCGTTATCTACAAGGTCCCCAAATGGTGAGACTATTAATTTAAAACAAGGTAAATGGTCTTATAATAGAAATTATTTACTAACAAGGGTTTTTCACATACAAGTAAAACACATTATATATATATATATTATATATAGCTGCTCGTGTATTTGTTTTTCCAGGCGTCCCATGCACACTCTAAATGACAAAAAACGTGAACTTTCCACATTAATGTTATCCTTTGGCTCGAAGATAAAACTAGATTATAATCATGACACGATAGTCTATGAAATACCTGATCCTGCCAACGACACAGCTCTTCATGACAAAGTTAAACAACGATTCATGAGCCATTTAAATTCTTTAATTTAAAATCCCACTGCCTTGAGAATGAAAGTAGCTGAAGATTATTGCTATTCACAGTATAGCATTTGACGATCAGGAGGAGATAACTACTTATGAGGAAGGAAGATACATCAGCAGCTCTAAGTCAGTTTGGTGCATTCTTTGTTTTACCATTTACCGTAAGATTTACTCCTGTATCGCAGCTTGCTGTACATCTAGAAACGGTCACAAAGTTATTTGAAGGAAGTATATATTTTAGATAAAGACATAACCCGCTGAAAAAAATTTTGAATGAGTGATCAAACGACATTTTATGCAGCGAATAGAGCTCTTGGCTAACTGGCAAACGATGCTCAATTGGACTTGAAAAAAGTCTTAATCTCTGACACTCCCATCGAATTATGTACTCTTTTTGCAATTATGATTGTTTTCTATTTGTTTCCTAGTGCAGACTGGTTCAAGTTAAGGGAGAAGTACTGAGGCAGGAAGATGTTAGGTGGCTAATGGGATATGATGTACAGCTCAAACAATGTCTTATTCATATTAAGGACATTGTCTTTTTTGATTCTGTAAAATCAATGTCAGAACACTGGCGGATCCAGGGGGGGGGGGCGGTAGGGGCGAACCCATTTATTTGTAGAAATCACAGCTTACTAACAGAATCAATTAAATATCTATATGATTAAAACTTGTTATTGGTATTTTAACCGGTCTTTATATAATTTCGTTCACCTGTTGGCCGATTGGAAGGGGAAGAGAAAATGCCTCCACCGCCCTTCCCATCTAAACCCTTTGAGTGGGGGGGGCGGTCCTACTTTTATGGAGAAATCATAGTATGTGAAAAAAATTAGTCGAATATCTATATAATATAAACAGGTGGAAGTGCGATACATGCAATCCCCTTCCCCCCATCGGACAAATCAATACTTTTTCTTTTTGCATTATAGTAAGAAATTACAAAATTTTAAAAAATCTGTCACTAATATAATATATATGCTATAAAGTAAATTCTTGTATCGAGTCGCCCAACCCCTATTCTTTAATGCAAAATGCAATCAATAGCAGAAATTATAAAAAGGAGCGAGAATTAATAGTTTTCATTTTACCGCCCTTAACCTTTCCAGACAGAGTTTGTGTAATTTGACATGAATTTATCATAACTATTTTAAGAAAGACTTTGCTTTGGAAAAGTTATAATTCAAGAGAAATTTTTCAATATAACAGTCACGGTTGAGATGAGTTCAAAAGCCAGATAATCTTTTCCTAGTCGACTTTTTCCAACCTTTACTCTATCTCATATTTTTCTAGTTAAATTAATTTAGGACTATAACTCAAAATGTATGCTAGAATTTTATTGAATATTATTAATCGAATTTTTTTTTCGGCGGCGATCCTCAAAATCTTAATCTAAATATGTGGGGTATCTAATCTTTTCAAAGAACAAATCGGTTTTATTTGCAATGTATTAAGGGACTATAAATTCATATTAGAATATTTTTCTCATTATTCAAAAGGCACTTTATAATAGAATGAATAATGAGCTGTAGGGCACGAGAATGCGTTACTGCAGTGAATAATGTCAGAAAACGCTTTTAGCGTCTAGGCTTCGCCCCGAACACCACTGATGAATAATAAGCTGTAGATGTCAGGAGAATGCGTTTCTGCAGTGAGAAATGCAAGAAAACGCTTTTGGCGTCGGGGCTTCGCCCCGAACACCACTAATAGGTAATGATCTGTAGATGTCAGGAGAATGCGTTTCAGCCGTGAAAAATGCAAGAAAACGCTTTTGGCGTCGGGGCTTCGCCCCGAACACCACTAATAAGTAATGAGCTGTAGATGTCAGGAGCATGCGTTTCAGCCGTGAAAAATGCAAGAAAACGCTTTTGGCGTCGGGGCTTCGCCCCGAACCCCACTTAATAAGCTTACAGCGCTCTCCCATACCCCCAAGCTTGCAAGAGAAAGACTGTTTTTTTTTCTGTTTTTTTTTTCGCCGAAGATTGAGAAACAGTCTTATTTTATTCTCATATAACGAATATATATATATATATATATATATATAAATATAAATATATATATATATTTATATATATATATATATATATATATATATATATATATATATATATATATATATATATCTATATATGATGTATGCACGTTTATGCATAGGGTTAGGGTTTACTGGGCGTTAGGGTTAGGGTTTGGAAAAAAATCGCCCCCCCACTCCAAAGTTCTAGATCCGCCAGTGTGTGAGAATTTGGGCTTCCATTTGCGTTACCAAATCAAGGAGCCAGTTTGACATCGATTTAAGGCAGTTGTAATTGTTCCACAATACAACGAAGAAAGTAACGACATATGAAATATTTATGTCTAACATTGTTGATCGATTATTTTCCTTGATACTATTGTAGACACTAACAAAACGTTTATTGATAAATGTGTTCCTGTCTACAGTTAGAAGTAAATGAAACTATGGAGTAGCTGACGCATCCTCATGTATTGCATTTACCTTTATTAACGGCGAAAAGACAACGCATTATACCCGAAAATACCTCTGAATTTTAAATACTCTGAGTCTACGACATTTAACAACTCTAAAAATAGTGATATGACTCAGGTGCTACGAAAAGCCAAAATTGATTTCTTCTTCTAATCTAATATATTACTGACCTTACTTCAAAAAAGAAGGTTGTTTGGGACGAGTGCATCATGGCATAAAATAGTGGATTTGAGTGGATTTGAGACTTATGACAGATTTCTGCAGGGGTAAAGAACATCTGATGTGGAGGACATTCAAGTCCTCCTACTACTAGACTCATTTAAATTTCTCTCTTTGGGAGTAAACTTGCGTCTTTACTTTCAAAACGACTTACAGGCGAGCACAATTTTAAAGCAAACCAATACTCACCAATAAATGAAATATCCTCAGAAATGTTCCATTTCAAAATATTTGTTGTAAAGGTAAATGCACAAATTACTTTTGTTATTGTTCGTTTCTCATTAACGTTTAACGTAAATGGAAAATAAGAACCACTGTTGGTCAAATTAGCTATGTCTCCAAAATAATTCCTACATTCATGAAACATTGAAGTACATGAAAATAATTGCTGTGGTTCATTATTTATGACAAGATATAAATCTAATACTGAAACAGAGTTATTTAATGGAGGACAGTAAAATGTTGTCAGTTTATTTTCTTCCAAATAGATCTGTAGTGTGTCTGAAAAGAAATATACTTTTTAGCTGCAAATAATCATAGATAAAGTTGTTGTTTTTTTTTAATTTTGACTTTAAAAGTTAAAATCTTAATTGAATGTCAGAACAGTTTTTTTTTTGTTGCTAGATATATGAACCTGTCATTTTAGAGTTTTTATGTGAGTGTAAATGAAGAAAAAAAAAGGTTATTTGGCACAGCCGTTTTTATTCTAGCAGTTTTGGCGCCTCTGTCATTTTGGTGCCGCAGGAAATTTTTAGTGATATATGTGTAATACGCAAGATAATTGCTATTTTTAAGTATTTCTGTTTGCTATCAAATGTCTTATTTTATTTTTATGAAAAAAAAAATATTTGTATCCAATAATTCAAATTTTGGAATTTAGTTAGTTTTCAATTATCGTAATGATTTTAAGTTTGTTTAATATTATCAAAAAACCAAATTAAAGCTATGATTGAACAAACAATTATTGTTCACACCAGGAAAAAATGTTTATTTAATTTTAAAATATGCAAAGAAACTTTAAAATGAAAAATAATCAATCGATATCATCTAGAAGCCGACAGGCCGAAGACCATCACCTCTACCAGGACCAGCAGCTAAGATGAAAAGGTACAACCTCACCATCTTAGAAATCT
This sequence comes from Biomphalaria glabrata, assembly GCF_947242115.1. Classification (NCBI taxonomy): domain Eukaryota; kingdom Metazoa; phylum Mollusca; class Gastropoda; family Planorbidae; genus Biomphalaria; species Biomphalaria glabrata. The sequence continues at coordinate 17,272,248 of NC_074724.1, forward strand.
GTGAGTCTAGATGAACTGGTTCAGGGCAGAAAAGACTGAATTCAAGTTAGCTACTATTATATTCAGGACATGATTCAAAGGCTTCACACACTCAGAGAGTAGCCCTGATGCTAAGCAGGCTCAGGGAGCACTTATTGAATGGAAAGCGCATGGACCACGGATAATAACAGTCTCTTTCCACACAGTGCAGAAGAGGATTTACTTAGACATTGTCCAATGCTACGCTCAAACAAACGACATTGAAGAGGAGGAGAAGAACACTTTTTTACTACATGCTGACTACCATCCCACATGACAGACCTAAAAAGAACATCCTTATTATAAACGCAAAGGTTGGCAGTAACAGCGGAGGATATGAAGAGATTAGGGAAAAAATGGACTAGGTGAGATAAACGATAATGGAGAGATTTGCAACCGCGAGCAATTTGTTGATTGGAAGAAACTGTCTACCCACACCAACGAATAAAAAAGACAACGTGGATAACATAAGACGTATCAACAGCGAACAAAATAGACCATGTCTATATTGTGAAAAATTTCCGTCGATCTCTTCAAGATGTACGTCTAAATAGAGAAAATAACCCTCTGGTCGCTCGAGTGAATCGCAATCTGAAGAAGTCCCAAGTCATATACCCACAAGGAGTTGAGTTCAGCAGAAACTCTTCAGAAGACCAAAGAAAGAAGGGAGATGAAAGCAAACGAGAACAACAGTAAAACAAGAGCAGCAAAAGAAAAAGCACACACAAAATATGTTAAACTACATAGGAATGTCAAACGTAGCATTCGAAAAGACAGGCGCTGAAAGATATGGAAAGTAGATGATAGATAGATAGATAGATAGATAGATAGATAGATAGATAGATAGATAGATAGATAGATAGATAGATAGATAGATAGATAGATAGATTAATTGATATATTGATTGATAGATTAATAGATGTAACGAAGTGGGGAGAAAAATGTACCCAACGCCCGCGCCCCCCGAAGAAAAAAATCTTAACTACGCCCATAGCGTACATTAATGTTAAAAAGTCTTACCTGTGTTTCTGTATTGCAATAACACGAAGACAAAAGCTAAAGATTTTAGCATTTTTATCAAACACCATCTGCATATTTTCATCAGAGAAATATTTATAAACAGACAATTAATTAAAATAAATCAAGAATTAAAAAAAAACGGAAACAAACACAAAAGCACTCGGCGTGTCAATTAGTAAAGATGTTAGTGTAGTAACATGTGTAGCGCAACATTAGAAAATGTCGTTTGTATGGAATGATTTAGAGGAACAAATGAACATATAGGTTTATCATACTTCGTTTAAACGTGATTGTCTAGTACATAGAACCAGGAAGTAAATACACACTGCATTCGTGTTTAAACTAAAATAAGGCATTTTAAATTTAATATGCATATAAAAAAAAGTGTGCTTAAACGTTTATTTTTATTTGTGAATGTGTATACACCATATATTTTGCTATCTAATAAAGTTAAAACATACAAACATTAAATATGACTTAATATAAAATTTCTCCACATTATTAATTTTACTTACTATCGGTTTGCCAGACATCTAGGCCGAAGTATAAAATAAATATACAAATATCTTTGGTATGTGACATACATACATAGAGCTCTTTACCTGTATGTGTTCCTAACAAGTATGTTGACTAGCCCAAAGTAAGACTTGGCTTGAAATCAATAACGATTTTGTGTCAGTAGACACAGAACTTTTAAGGGGAAAGTGTTAATGATAGTGTGGGGACATCATTTTAAAAAAATAATTGAATTGCGTCTGGCTTTGATTTCTTATATATTTTTACAGTGTGTTTTAATAATTTAATATAAATTAGACTTTAACTTTGACTAGTAAATGTTTGTAATGGTTAGGATAAATATTTTTTTACATCTCTGCTAACAAAATATTGATAATGCATTAAGAGTGTTTTTATATTCTGCAGTCACAAACTGTTTCGCTAAAATTTGTAGAAATAATTTTGATAATTAACTGGACACAAGTTTTGTATAACTTCAAGTTTTTTTTTCATGATTTACAAGAGCTCAATGTGACCATTACCGGCGGCACAGGCAAATGTATTGTGAAATGGAAAATTGTGCCAAATGCGCTTTAATTTTGAATAATAAGTAGGTATATATTTCTATGAATTGCATCAGTTGTCTACATTTTAGCTCTGTGCATTTTAGTGTTACATTTGTACAAGAACCTGGTCAAATAAAAAACTCCCTAGACATCATAAAACGGCCACAAATAGCCACGCTTGTCACAAGGTGGCATCGGATATATGTAATTAGATGATTCAGTCAGTCAAGCTCATTGAAATGTTTACTTAATGATTTGGTCTACTTGCAAGATGTATTACAACGCATTCGATTAACTCCACAGGGATTCAGCGAACATCACATGAAACTTGTAATAACCAGCATGCTATCACCGTATACGTTAATTAAGTATTTAATATCAACAAGGGATAATTCTGTCGTAACTATGTATCATGGTGTAAATTTAAAAAAAAAAAGTCTCAACCTATTAGGAATTGTTATTTGATTTCAAAACTTATTGTTGCAACTAAATATTTAGTTGCATAGTAAAAATGTTCTTAATCTAATAGCGCAGCTGACACTTATTAAGTCAATATTAAGTAACTTTCATAAACAGTGCTTGTTAATGTGTTGCTAGCTCTAATTACTCTACGTCTACTACGTTAGTAATGTGAATCAAATGTACTTGCATTTACTATTTTGATTTAATTATAAGGCCTAAACATCCAATAAAATTATTACTTTAAAGATAAAAAATTATTGCTAAAAATGCTGATGCATGTACATGAATTGACAAAAGAGTTTATAGTTACTTCATTTGTAGAATTTAAATTCTTTTTTTTTTCATTACAAACATGAACAAAAAATCCGCAAAAGAAAAAAGGTAACGAAGATGTTTAAGTCTTTAGAACGAGAAGTTTTCAATAATTAATCTTTTTATAAATATTAAGTCCAGTTGCTTTCCATTGCAGCTTTTGCGTAAAATACAACTTATTGTTGGTTTTGAAGAGAGTCTTTGAAGTTTTACTTCTCAGTTCAGAAATTTAATATAGCAGTAAAAGCATAAAATAAAATTTAGGAACATTAACGGTCAATATCTTTCGGTCTGTATTTATTATGGCTTTTTGCTAAACATTTTAACTTCAGGACATATCAAGTGATGCTAAATCTCTAGGTTACAGGGCAAAACAAGGATTTTGTAATAAAGTAAATGTTTGCACCCAGATCAACTTGAAATCATGGGCTTAGTGTTCTTAACAAGGTTTCATTCAATTCATTTTCGGACATAAATGTCGACGCATTAAACTATGTAAATGTAAAATTTATTTTGTAGTTTAAATTTATATTTTAATAATGTAGATCAAAACGAAATATACGACTGCATGATTTTTGAGTATTTGTAGACAAAATCCAATTCAATTGTCTATAGACGTTTAACAATAGTATTATTTACTAACATGCATTTTCTAGTCCATGGAGGGCCTACGTAGGTGGAATGTGTGTTAATAGTATGATGAAAGCTGCAGGGTGTTTCACAGGAAAAATGGGAAAAAAATATTCATAAGAAAGATACACCATTTAAATATCTTTTTCGCTTAAGGTCTAAAAGGGTTGCAAAAATCACTGCTTAAATATATAATAAAAATCTAAATATATAATTCCATCATGACTCAAGAGTTTGGACTACATGTCTTTTAGTCCCAAGATTAATGATGAGTGAAGTATGTCATGAGATTAAGAAGACCCAGTTGCAACTAACATACTTTGTCACATCCAGCATAGATGTAGCCATGTCACCCGCTGGTCTTTTTAGGTTCTTCTTTTCGCGTCTACATCTGTCATCGGCAGTGGATTATCTTTTGGTTTCAAGTGTGTATTAAGCGGTCTTTGTAAGTGATCTCCATTTATATCGTTTTAAAGTCGCCTGCAACCAGTTGCTTTTTTTCTATGTCTGTTAAAGCAAATTTGCCCTAAGATCGTCTATAAAGCGTTTCTGTTACAGAGATGACATTTTAGTTCATCAAAATAGTCAGTCCCTGGCATACGTTCGTCCCACATACAGAATTCGGACCCTTTCCAGTAAAACTGTAAAACTATAAGAAGTCCCTCTATGCATGCATACATACATTTATACTTATATGTATATATACATAGATGCAAACTACATATATACATACATACATACATACATACATAAAAACATATATGCATACATATATATACTGTAAGGAATCTCACAATTCAAGTTCTCTGCAACTGCACCACACACCATCAACTCAAAGAACTAGAAAACTCAGTTCTCCAAATTAACGTAAAACTTTACGGTCACATAAATCACAGTCAATATTGTACTTGGCAACACACAACACTGACTGTACAATGTTGCGGATGTTGAACCACCGTATCAACTCTGCACTGTAGCAAGAACTCTACTGGTTTCGCTGTACCTTGTTGAACTCTGTCTCACATATTGGGAAGTTGTGAGTGACTCAGCTCTGACAACTTCGCTCTTTATATAGGATCCTTGCTGGCCTTCCTGAGATGAACTCCTATTGAAAAATCAGAGCAGGAAGGACTAGTCCTCCCGTTGTGCTCTGGCAAGAAACTTAGCCGTCCGGCGTAGTACCTCATAGCTACCATACAAGTCGAGTGACTGTACAGGCAAGTCCCCCCTTAGCTCGTACAAGACATGCGACACTGTTTCGACGCTCTCTCCACAGTGACGGCATCGTGAGTCAAAGTTAGTGCGGAACCGGGCAAAGTATGCCCCAATAGGACAATGTTCCGTCCTGCACTGCGCAACTATTGACTGCTCTGACCTCCTCAGTCGCCACCATGGATCGTCGCGATCTGGGTGACGCATGCGCTGCCAGATACCACGTGCTCTATCCGATTCCTCCCAGGACTTTAACCACTTCTCATGAATGAGTGCTGGGATTTGTGCCGTTGCTTGTAAGTACGTGCTTGGTGCTTCGAGGTGTGTTGCTGCCATAGCACCCTCCCTTGCGAGGGCGTCTGCCGTTTCATTGCCCCTCACACCGCAATGTGAAGGCGCCCACTGCATGAAAACGACAGCTCCAATAGCTCGGCGGATGTTATCTGCGGCGCCGATTGCCTCTTCTATTACGGGCGACCCTCCCCGCCGCCACCCATAGCTTGGAGACTGGAGCGAGAGTCAGTGACCAGCACCACCGTAGTGGTACTAGTCTCGCGTTGGAGCATTCGGGCCCTAATGGCCTCGAACGCCCTAGTTATCCCTGTGAGTTCGGCATCCATAGAACGTGCTGGCCTTCCAGAACCGGACGGAACAAAGCTCGACCCTTCTGGGTGGTCAACAGACTATATTTGACGTGACTGGCCTGAGTGCTATTCACTTTCGATGTTTCTTGAAACTTCGCAAGACATCGCAGTTGACGGTCCCGCCTCGTCAAGGTTGTCCTCTTATATAGCGCTGGCCTCGGGCGTTTTGCGTCGGCTGACACAACTACTACACCCATCTATGTCACCACCATGTTTATAACAATATATACACGAATTACACGTTTAAGAGTATAGTATATAAATACATCCATAAAATATATGTTCGCATAAGAGTATAGGTTTTACATAAATAAACTGATGTAATTAGAACTGCATTTATCTACAAAGTTTTATACTAAATATATAAATTCATGAGATCTTAAGATTTGATAACATCAATTTCTTCGTATTGAGAAACGCCGTTGTCTTGTTCTGCAAATAAAATAATAATTTTAAGATAGTTTTACCATTTAAGTGAAAAATTATTTTTTTTTAAATTTGTCGTTGAACATACCAATTGTGTTTATTTGGGATTCCCGACTCTGACCGTTATGTTCATTATTACATTTTAAAAAGTCAATAATCAATTATAAAGAAAAAAACAAAAATAGAAACGCTTGTTATTTTACGCGACATCTAAAAAGATAATTGTGAAATGTAAGTATTTCCATTTACCTTTTACATTCATGTATTTCATAACATGATCCGTGACTTCAATATTAAGCAAGTTTATATTGTTGTTTGGAGTTTCATAATTGTATGCGTTCTTTTGTTGTTGGGAAACTAAACAAACGAAATACAATAAAAAATAAATAAGTAAATTATCTTATTTTATCCTTTAAATTAAAGACGTTTCTCACATGAATATAATTATGTTATACTCCTATGAATTCTTATCTAATATAAAGGTAAGACAACATAAAAGAATAAACGACCCGTCACTTAAATATATGCTATCTAATGCAAAAGACGGAGATAATAAAAAAAGTTTGCTCAACAGATCTTATGTGCGCCTTACACGATTCAAAAGACAAAAGGGATAGGTAAAGTGTTCATATATTGCTTCTAATTTTCTTTTTTTTTTCTGCTGTTCTTAAGTGTTTCTAGATACACATTCGTTATTTTTAGGTACGTTTTTTTGTAATTTACATCTATCTATCTATCTATCTATCTATCTATCTATCTATCTATCTATCTATCTATCTATCTTTCTATCTATCTATCTATCTATCTATCTATCTATCTATCTATCTATCTATCTATCTATCTATCTATCTATCTATCTATTTATCTATCTATTGGAAGTAGTATTGAAAATAAGCACTCCGCTGCATATGAAATGCTTCCTAATGCCTATGGCATGACTCTTAAATAGCCTCTGACAACAACTCCCAGAGTTCACGTGTGGCTCAGATATTGTCCGGAGGAACTGTTTTTAAAAACAGGGCAAGATAGGCTCGCTAGCTACCCTCCTTGGAGAAAGAAAACTCTGAATCCAAACCTTTACTTGCAGCCATACACAATCATGGGTGAGCTTCGGGAGTCAACTCTGAGAAAAAAGCAAGAACCGGCCACCCTTAGGCAGTTGGTAACACTCAGTGTTACACCCTAGCAGAGCCTGCGATCCCAAACTTTATCGACACATAAAGTTCCTTTAGATACATGAGCTGCATTGACAGAACTGATGTGTGGGCAACAGTTCTGACCACAGCTAATGCCCAGACATTCATCTCATTTCAATGATATGATCCAAGGTTGTTTCGCGACTAAAGAATACATATACCTTGCCTCATACCGATAGCTTTGTTACTATGAGTTACAAATAAAAGAATATACTTATATAATACAAAGTGTTAACAATTAGCACGTTACATGTATAAATAACATGCATAAAATAAGCTTTTAAAATTTTATAAGTATTCTCTTTGATTTTTCCTTTGTTAATTAATACATTATGCTTGACAATTTTCTATTTAATATTTTGTCAGATCGTCGTACAATGTTATTGACACAAAAGCTCGCCTTTCTGTCAGAAATATTACCTATTACGCTATTAACGATGTTCATACATCCAATCAAAATTATAAACAAAAAGCTATTTAGTGTTTTTCATGTAATAAATGAAAAGTATTGATAACTTAAGAATACATATCTTTTTTTTTCGACTTTAGCACAAAATTTTTTTATTAGGCAATAGTGATCTTTTAATATTGCTTCACAATGTTTTTAGCAAACGTTCTCTACATCTTCATTATTATTTTACTTATGATTCTTTTTAGCTTCCATTTTTAAGCCGCAACATTTCTTTTAATTGGTTTATCTTTTTTTCTCTTTCATAATTTTATAGCTTAATGAACGTAAGCGAATCTTAAAAATCAGCTTAACTCTTTCTCTCCTAACTGACGATACCAACGTTGATTCCGCTAGAATGTGGTAAATAATTAATAAATTCTACATATCAATGTTCTCTCAAATAACATTCTCTTTTCATGGATATCTTAATTTTCCATAAGTAAGATTAGTTATTTTCTATTTAATACACACTGTTATCAGCCTTGTTAAATAGATATACAATATTAATTAATTATTATTTATTTATTAATTTTATCGTTACAATGCAATTTTACATTTCACAGTTTGAAATAATCTTTAATTATATTTGCTATTCATCCTTTTTTTGTACCTTTATAAAATCATCATGCTTTCATTTATAATGAAGCTCAATGTCAAGTTTGTAACTACTTAAATGGGCGGAACGAAATCGCATCAAAAATGGATCTTTCTTTTATATTTAGCGGTTAATTTAACCATAAAAGCTGGACTTTCCCTAACCCCAATCGGGCTAAATATAGAAGTATAGGTAAATGACCTCTATATAAAATAACCAACTCTTCAATTAAAAGCACCCTGATATAGCAGGAAGAGCCATGGCAAGGTATATTTCACCCGCCAAACTAAAACATTTGAGTTACAATACAATTAAGTCCTACAAATAAATGTTATCTATTGTTATACAGATCGGTCAGTCATGAAGAACCCTGTTAGTGCCAGGCATAGGAAATAGGACCCAAATACAGTACCTAAGACGAACAAAACCATAGCGATTATTTAGCACGTGTGACATTGCTGAAGGTGACTTGGACGCCAAGCTTACAGGATAATTAGGGGATTAGTGCAAATCGAAATTAATTTAAATACCATTAACATAGAGAGAGGGATAATACCATTGTCTTTTACTTCATTCTTTTATGCTATTTTGGCGCATTGGGAAGATTGAATCTCTAGCAAAGCGTCCACAAAGCGATCAGATGACGGACTATCTCTCAAGAGAGTACGTTATTCTAGTACTAGTTATTCTTCTAGTATCAATATGTCTACTTCCACTCTTGTAGAACGGTGCCCACAATACCTTAGCCCTCTTTATCATATATATATATATCAACATCAGATTATAAGTAGAAAAGACCAATGACAATTTGGAAAATGAAATGCTGGTCGTTTTTAGACAAATCACGAAATGATTCTCCCATTTCCTACTTTTTCGAGGCATTTTTATAGAATGACTAGTTCTGCGTCAGACTAGTAGAATATGTTTTATTTTGAATATATTTATAAATTAAATATAAATGAGTGAAAATAAAAATAAATAAACAACATGATTTCCTGAGAATAAAAATTCATTTGTGGGCCCATATATTTATACCCTGTACTAAGTGCTATTTCAATTATTAAATAATCAATAATTCTTTAAAACAACAAATCGTATTTAAAAACAGTAATATACATTTTTTAATACATAAGATATATATAGAGAGAGATAATAGAGAAAATATTAGATTTGTTTGTATGTGTATGTTAGTTAACCTTTCACGTTCATGTATTTTGAATTTGTTTCCATTGACTCAATTCTATGCAGATTCGTGTTGTTGATTGGCGTTTCATAATTATGTAGGTCCAGTTGCTGTTGTGATACTAGAAACAACAAAAAAATAATAATATTAAAATTAAACACCAAAAATAAAATAAAGTCTGGTATATTTTGGTAAGTAAAAAGGTAAAGATGTCTTTTACAAATGTCATAATTTATGAATTACAAACTATCAACAACCAATATGTTACATTCGAACATACTAAATAGTAGTGTGCTTAGTAACAATGTTGCTAATTACATTGTACTGTTTACTCAACTCACTTTGTTTTATTTATAACAAATACATAATTTATGTTCCTATTTTTTCTCAATAAACTGATTTATATATTGAAATGGTTTTCTCTGAGCCTGGACTAAATGAATTGGTTTAAAAAAAAATGATCTGATAACCTGTTTTCTGGCTGACCTTAGCACCAAATGGTTGTAAAATGACATGTCTTATTCATGGCGTCTTAAAGAAGTTCTCCTTCAAAACGTGCACAATTAATAATATTTTCACTGAATTATTACTACTAATAAATAGCACTTTAACAAAAATCAAATGTAATGCGCATACATAAATAGAGATTTGTGCCAGATTTTTATTAAGAGAAAACGGTGATTTTAAATTTAACGATATAAGGAAGTGTATTGAACAGGGTACAAAACAATGGTCGATATTACAACGTAGACAAGCTTCAACACACTGTTATGTAAACTAATCATTTCATCATCCAGATCTAATTAAAAATACATTTCTGATTTGTGGCATTGATAACAATGTACCTGCAATTTAGTAATCTATTTTGTCAATTTTGTCAATTTTCTTTTTGGGGGGAGGGGTATATTTAAATTAAATCACGAATATAAAGTGGACTTCGTGTGATACACGGATGAAATGAAATTATTATTTTTTTTTATCTTTAAATAATAAATAGTTTAAAATTGGTATAATTTTAGTTGAAAAACATGGCGTATAAAATTAATTTGCAAAGCCAAAACGGTTTGCTTTCAGAAGCTAAACACTTGCCTTTTGCAAAAGAACTTTGTAGGCTGCACAATATAATCTATTATGAAATTGAATTATAACTAAATTTTTTTCTAGTTTGTTGCTGATGGACGGTACGACAGTAAAACAAATAGCGGCTATTTCCTTTACAGATTGGCTAAAACCTTTTACTGCTCAAGACATACAAAGAAAAAAATGAAGTTTCATAAACTTGAATTTTTACTATATTAGAATTATATTATTTCTTCGATGATCACTTTTTATTTTCTGAAATTTTACAGACTATTTTATTTAATTGTAACTGGAATAAATGAAAGGGTGTATTAATATATCAATATAATTATATGTAATTTCTCAAACCATGTACATAATAAGCATCTTAACCAGCTATATTGTTTCCGTTTTTAAATCATGTTCATAACCGTCTAATTGAACAACAGTATACAACAAAATATTAATTTAGATTATGATGTAAAAATCAATAGCTAGAACATTCATTAGAAGAAAGATTATTTTACTGTTTGTTGTATGATCGTGAGTTCAAGAAAATATCAAGAAATAAAATGATGTATCAACAGCTGAAAATCATTATCGACTCAATCTGCTGCTTGTCTTGCAAAAATTGGAGCTTGTGAAATATAAAAATTAGTGGAAGGGTAAATGACGTTTGGAAGGACTGAAATCCTAAAGCAAGCACCAATTCTTCGCCTCTTTCGACCTTTACTTACTTTGCTTATTTTGAAAATATCAGATTTGCATAGAAATTAGACCAGTATTAAACAAATCTGTCTGTAATGTAGTAGTTTACATTATAAACGAATTCTTGCAATTATATGCCATGGTGAACATGTGATAAAAAGAGGAAAGAAAATCTGCTCGTTTCATTCTCAATAATACATTTGCAGTATCAAGATAAAGTATAAAGATACATCTGATTTTTCAACAGAACTATTTGGTGATATTGGAGTATATCTATTTAGCACACAAAGTAGTGAAATGCAGAATAAGGAACAACAAAATCAGTGCTAGGACTATGCATTTATAAAACTAGCATCCACTAGTTAGACTCTTGTACAAATATTGTGCGTTCACAGCATCATTTTACAGATTATCTCATTTTATATTTTTTAGCACTTAGAGACAGCATGTTATTGCAAGACGGGTATGGGAAAATTTTAACGACTGATGAATTTGATTACCACCTCTTGGAAATGATTATCGTAAATTTGCAATAAAATAGTTTGTTTTTATTTATTTAAAAAATGAATATTGAATTTCAACAAATATTATGTTCTACAATATGTACTTATAACTAAATACAATCACATAGTTTAGCAGATTCTGTTTAAATTATACGTACTTGAAAGCTCTGAATATGTTTGTGTTTCTCTAAAGAAAAAAAAATGCAATATAAAAATACGTTTTTGGGAACATTATAAAAAATTGCTTTTTAAAAATCTTTAATATTTCAAAAAAGTTTAAATATTAAAATATTCTTACTTGGGTGATTGTTTTGTTAATTTTTTCTTACATGTTATTTCTAAAAAAAAATGAAAACATTGATTTATTAAATGCAATGAATAACTTAAACAATCATAGATAATGAGTTCCAATAGTATTTTAATTCATTTAAATATTTGAAAATTAATTTGAATCTTACCATATTTTCTAAAAACAACAAATGCAATTGTAAAGATTATTAGCAAAACAAAAGCAGCAATGCTTCCTCCAACAGCAGCAGCGGCAATATTAATGTTTGTCTCAAGATTATTTTCTGTATAAATAAAATTTTAAAATTAAATGGTAAGATAAAATATAGTTGAGAAAAAAGTGCTTCATTAAAACGCATAATATTTATTTAATATGTATGGATTTAGGCATAAACTAGTTTATATTTTAAGGCATTTTATGGTTATTTTATAGTATACAATATGAACCACTTCGTGACCAGACACCTAATCATACGAGACATTTCATTATTGCAACATTTAGGGGTAGGGTTAAGTTGCTCAGTATGTTAATTACTTAATTACACCTACATGTACTTATGTTTGCAAAATGCACTTTATGCATTGATGAAATGTTATGTCTAAAAAAGTAAGTCTTAAAACTCGCAATATATTTTAACTCCTCTACTTTATCAAATCATTATTAGGTATTACGCTTTTTTATGCTACAACTACGCTAAGTTTGAATAAAATAAATAAATACCTTCCTTTATAACAAGGTTAAAAAACAGCCTCTCTAATCCGTTCTGAAAGATAACAAGTGAATAACTTCCAAAGTCTTCAGACTTCAGTCTAGCCATCTCCAGATGTACAGTGGTATATGGTGGTTCGAGTAATGACGCTGTAACTATTATATTATTAGATACTTGACCAGATTTCAAAATAGTAAATTTGTCTGGTTCAGGATATCCATATACAGTAAAATTATAAGAAAGTATTTGTCCAGGTTGTAGGCTGAAATTCTTAGCGTTTTCTTCGGCTAAAAGCTGCAAAGGACCTGCAAAGTGACATTGCATTTATTATTTTATAGTTTATCAGTTATTTTTATATTTATTTCTAAATTACGTTAACACATTATCAAGTTTATTGTATTGTTTAAAAAGTATGCATTTTGTATGCTTACATTTAACATACAGAGTAACTTCCTTTGTTTCCACACTGTTAAAATCTAGTTCATTGTTGGCTTGACAGAGATAACTACCAGCATCTTTACAAGACATTGATTTATTATGAAACAGAAAATATTCACCAGAGTTTTTAGCTTTTATTTCCTTTCCTTTAAATAAATATATATTAGGAGGTGGATTGCCGTCAGTTTTACACAGAAATTGCGCAAAGCTTCCATTTTCTATTATTGTATTGAAGATGTAAAAACTCACAATGGAAGATGGAACTGAAACAGATTAAAAGTTTCGTCTTACGTTTTATTAGAGTTATGCAACCCAAAAAATAAGAGTTCAGCACGATTATTTGCTATTTTATTACACTTGGATGCAATATGAAATTAAAAAAAAATAATTAAGAAAATAATAACTTTTACTACTTGTTAAAAAGCTAAGAAATTTGAATATTAGGCATTCAAAAGTACACATAATTTTTTAAATGATGTATTAAAATATTTTAAGAAGCAATATTTTCTTATTTTGTACACCAGGTACATATAATTGGATTTTATGTATAGATTTTACTTCTTATCTATACTATAATTCAACAGATTATATAATAAAAAATAAAAGGTGGTAACATGTTTTTTTTTTAATTCATAAATCTAAAATGACAATATATTTGTTTAAAATGTCCTTAATTTATGTCTTGTTAAAGCATAAAAGTACTTACATAAAATATTTGTCTCTAAAGTGCTTGTATTGTTATCATAATAACCGGTAACATGGTGAGCTTTACACGTGCAATGCTGTCCAGTCATATTTCTTCCAAATGTTACAATAGACGTAAATATGTTTCCGGATTGAGTTGATTCCTTGATGTTTCCACACGAAACTGTAATGTTGCTTACCGGAGGCATCCCTCCAAGTGCTGTACACTCTAAGGAATAGACTTTATTTTCCAACATTTCATAACCAACAAGTACAGTATTGCTTTTAATCTGTAACAATGGTGACGTCTTTGGTGGTACTGATATTTTAAAAGAAACAATAATTGGTACATTAATGGCAGAAAATCATGAAAAATCAATTTAGTTTAAAAAATATAATAATCTATTGTGACACTCAACACAAATAAAACAATCTCCTCTCTCTCTCTCTCTCTCTCTCTCTCTCTCTCTCTCTCTCTCTCTGTATATATATATATATATATATATATATATATATATATATATATATATATATATATACAGAGAGAGAGAGAGAGAAAGAGAGAGAGAGAGAATTAGAAAGACATAGAAAGATACTTACATAAAAGCAATGATGTTGCTAGGGTAGTAGCAAAGCTTTGCATATTTGTTAAATTGAGATAAAAAGAAACGTCTATTGTATAGTTTCCAGCTTGAAAGTTTTGTAACGCTGATGTCCAGGTACAGTTTGACTGATAATACTCCACAATGTCTATAAACTTTACGTGATTGTAGGAAATGTGTCCATGCACCTAACATGTATATGTAAAAACATGCGTTCTAAAATGAAGAAAACATTTATTCTAAGAAATAGAAAATGTTTAGATAACATTTTATATAGTTTGTTCTTTTAATATCTTAATTACAAAATTTTGGTTATACTTTAGATCTAAAAATGTAAATTTAAAAAGTTGCAGTTATATAGAAAAAATGTAACTAAAATGCCATTTTCAACAATGTCTATCCAATAATTGTTTAGTAGGGTGATAGTACTATAATAAAACAATTTCTCTTTTTGAGAATAAATAAAACAGTTTTCCATCTCCGTCCCTAATGTGAACCATGTCGGCCCAACAATTTAAATAAAGTTTAATGTAGGGGACATACTCTGTTCACGATGTTTGTTACATCTTATTAACGCTAACCATCGACTAGACTTTCGTTGTCTGTATGCTACTATCGTTTGTCCAGAGAAATGAAAACAAAAAAGGGAAGAAAAATAACAGTAGATTGTTTTTCGTAACAAGTTTAAGAAAAAAAAATATCAGTGAATATAAAATGTGTATGATAATTATAATGCCAATAATGCTTAGTGTGCTACAAACAATGTAGGAGGAAACAATTTGTAAAAAAAAAAAAATAAACTAAAACCAATTACAATAAGTGTAAAATTTCTAAGCTGAAGAGCATTAACAAACGTATTTTAACAAGAAAACATTTTTTAAGACAATAACTGCTTTATGCAACTTTAAATATAATAAAGTTTGAAAAAGAATTAAAAAATTTATTTCTACCTAGTATCGAATTCTTGAACGTACTTGAACATAAATAAATCCGCCAGTAGGCAATGCATAGTTAAGTGATTTTTTATTGATATTATCATTATATGAACATCTAGATCTAACACTAGACTCTAGACCTAAACTTCTTATTTAGAACTCTTAAGAACTATTATAGATCTATATGTACTTCTAGATATAAAATCTAGATATGTACTACATTAGATTTACGAACATAAATATTAGTAATAAAATATTAGTAAAGCTGAGAAATACTTTCAATAAACTTGAAACAACTTTAAACTTTACTCAGCTATTGCTTAAACGTTACAATATGGCTAACTATACCTTTTTTATTGAATAATATAAAAGATATACCTGTAACTCTAGACGTATAACACAATGCGCCAAATTTTCCAGAACATTAATTAATTATACTCTTGATTCAATAATGTCTTACATTCTGAAATGCCCGAAAGCAATAGTTCTTTCAAGGACACGATGAAAACCATACTGGATCTAGAACTAAATTTAGTCTCTAGCCAAATTAGCATTTATTTATTTTTTACTTTGAAAAATATTATAACAGTCAAACTTGAGTTTTTATCGTGTGGCCAACGAGCTAATATTTTTTTTATCAGCGATATAAATCAACTGTTGAAATATCATGAACAACTGTTTGTGCTGTTCAGGTTCTTAGATCCAGGTTCCTGTATCCAGTTTCCATGAAGTTCTAACTTGATTAGAGGTATTGTAAGAAAATATGTGTAATTGAAAATGCTCCACTAATTGTTCCTCACCTTATTGCTCACTTTAAATGTACATAAAGCTTCTGGATATACTTTCAATGTTATGCAGGTTATCGAGATGTCAGCGCCATTATTAACGAATTCTGCATCAAAACAGCTTAATCTTTGAGCTATCGCTAGATAAAGAGGAATCACTTTTCTTATAAGTTGGTAAAAATATATGTAATATTGCATATTGTATTTAAAAAGAAAAATTACATCGATGAACCGTTTACTAACATGAATACTATTTTAAAATAAAGAATTTGTTTAGATTAATTTTGGTTTCTAATTTCACAAATAAGTTAAAAAAGATACATTTTTATAAACTTCTTTTTCTTTAAAAAAATGCTCACCAATAATTGCAATATCTTCAGAATAATTGTACCTGCTATTTGTTTCATTTATAAACACACACTTTATACCTCGAATTGAACGTCTCATTGTTATGTTACTTAAAACAAATGAGAAGTAAGAACCGCTTTCATTGAAGGAAGCAACAGCTCCTATAGGACTCGAACATGAATTCGAAAAGCATGTTAAAAGTAATTTTTCATTAATGTTTATGACTATATACACATCCATATACTTTGAATAAAATGGAGTACAATGAAACGATAGTAATTCCGATTCTTCTGAAACAACCTGTAGAGTGTCTGAAAAAAGACAAAAACCAAAACATTTATTGTGTTGTTTTCAATAAAATGTAATTTAAAAACATTTTTTTTCCTCCTGGCAATGAAATAATTAAAAAAAATAACAATCTGATAATAACTTTCACATGTAAATTATGAGTGAGTCTGGTGTAAATGTATACCTCGGTTTTCTATAGTAATAATATTTTGTTTGGTGTAATGCACACATTGTAAGAGAAATTTCCTTATGGATATTAAAGATTTTTTTTTCTATTACACCTTTAACTAGCAAAAGGCTTAATAAAATTCAAATTGTTATCTGGTATTTAAGTTGAACTCTTTCATTATTTTATTTATAAAAAAAAAAAGTAAGAAACTTGGTAAAGAACTAACTTGCACTGTTTATTGAAAAAATGTTTAAAATTCATGTCGCAAAATATGTCTTCTTATCTTACTTGTTTAAAAATTATTTTTTAAGGTATATCAATTTGCCATTTTGTAAAGGAATGGAAGGGCATTTTTATTGATATACTTGATAAAAAAGGAGAGATTTGGTTAAGCGAACTGTAACATCACTTCTATCACTCATATCAAGGGACAGAAGATGATGAGTTACCATTTCTTTAAAGATTGTAATTTCATGGTCAAATTAAAATCTACATCTTATTTCTCTCTTTTTTTCTTTTGTCTGTATATTTTGTAGTTGTTTTATTTTTTATATGTTTTTTCTAGCCTTTATAAAAATCGATGCTTTTTTTATCTTATAGTGTATAGAATTATAAAATAACAAAATTCGACTCAAAAAGTAAAAGAAAAAAAAAAGAATATTTAAACAAATGTTCTCCAACCGTAATTACCTGCTTAAAATCTTTATCATTGTTACATATACAACAATGCGAACGTGTATAGAAAAATATATTTTGGAAAGATTTATTTATATTTAGAAATTAATAGCCTATAAATTTAAATCAATAATTTTTTTTTTATAAAAACACATTTTAAAAATGCCTCCATTATACAACTTGAAGAGCGAATATTTTGCTTTTCATAATTAATGAATGTTTAATTGAAAATTTATCAAGGGAAATAAAATAAATTTACTTTTATACTTTAAAAAAAAATATAACGTCAAACTATAGTTTTCACAAAGTTGCAAGCAAGCTAGTAAATCATTTTCCAACTATATATTTTCGCTTTCAAATTTCTAGGAAAATTGTGAGAATAGTTTTCGAGAATAGTGTCTGTCAAGAATATTTTGGACAATATTTTAAGGGGTCATTATCTTGACCTGTATTGTGATTCAAGTTATAATTTTGTTACCATTGGCGAATCATTTGGTAATTTCCAATATTATTTTCGTGTAGTAAAATTTTAAAATCTCCTATTGTTTAAAGAACTTGTGATTTCTTTTCATGTTATGTTTATGAAGTTTAAGCCTTCGAGAGGATTTTTGAAAATGGAATTTTAAAAACTTCCAGTTCAATGAGTAGGGTGAATGTCATTAGTAGTTTGAACATTTTATGTTCTTCCACTTTAATCTGTAAATTCTGTTGTTTTCTTTTCTCTGTTCGATTCTTGTTTCATTAGGCAGTTCACTTTCTTAAGTAAAGAGAAGTAATTTTTTTTTTGTCCGTAAAAGATTATTTGTTTTACTTCCTTGAACTTATTCTTCTGTAAGATTTTCGGATCCCTGTTTAGTGGCGCCAGTATTGGCGTTGTATTACTGGACTAAGATTGTATTCCTAATGTGGGTGTTGCATTATCCGCTCAGACGTGTCTGTACAGTCTTTTGAGTGTCATTGTCAGTATCGTTGTTCATAGACAGTGTTAAGTGTCAGTTACCTGTACGGAAGAGCTGGCGTAAGTTTGGATCATTTAAAATACTTACTAAATTAACAATGTTGTCATTATTGGAGTATAATGCTGTCTACGATTGAACCAAGCAGCAAGGTTTCCAGCATTAGCAATGTGTTTATTCTTTATCCTAGTTACTATTTGAAAACATATCATTCATGTTAAATGAAATGGATTTCTGAATTGTACTCCGTATTTGTGATTATTGAATACCTGGATATATCGACGTCGTGATCGCATTGTCATCCATGTTGCACTCAGCGAACGTCGCCTTCTTCTTCTTCTCCGCCAGTTGGTCTTCATGTTGCTGCAGTGATGTCGTGGTTGTATCGTCATCCATGTTGAACTCAACAAAAGTAGCCTTTTTCTTCTCCGCCAGTTGGTCTTTATGTAGCTGCAGTGATGTCGTGGTCGCATCGCTTACTTGTCCTTCGGTATTGAGGGCAGCCGCTTGGCACATGGAGAGGTATAGGATGTAAAAGCTGGCGATACTAAGGTTGTTGGGAAAAAAGTGACTTCATAAAATAGGCAGGGATGGGTTTCAAATCCACAGAACTGAGAATGGTGGGACAATTCATCATCTTCAGCCGTGTCTTGAGGACATGATCCTGGGGCAGGTTGGTAAGACTCCACTTCATTTTCGGCCTCAGGCTCCATTCATCTTTCTTCGTCATCATCAGGACCTCTCTCTCTCTCGACTCAGTATCATGCCAATCAAAATTTGGTTTCAGACCTTGTCAATGATTTTCGTCGTGGAAATGTCCATCAACTTCAACTTCAGGCTTCCTTGGATTCTCTTGACCGCCATCAGGACTTTCATCTCCATTCCGTGCAGCCTGACCAACGTCTGTTTGGTGCCGAACTGGCTGGTATCTCTCGACTTCGTCAGGTTTCAATGGGTTCTCATCATCACCACCAGAGCTTCTCTCGCTGAGCTTAGCATCTGAACGAACGTCTTAGGATCCAGGCCTCGCTGGTAGCTTTCATCATGTAAACGTCCCTCAGCAACATGCTTGGACGCGGAGCAAACATTCACTTGATCTGTCATGCTGTTTGAGATGCTCATATCAGGTACAGCTGCATCACAGGCTTCTGTTGGACTATAGGACGCTTCTCTTGTCTCTTACTCGCTCTCTTTCTGATTTTTAGGTAAGTACTCCTTGTTTTCGGATTCACAGGCAGCACCACCTTCATCAGCATTGCCGTTGTTCCTGCATATTTACTTCAAAAGTTTGGGTGGGTAGTAGTTCATTGTTTAGCGATGGCGGGCGCAGCTCCTTTATTTCTCAAGTCTTTTTGGTCGCATAGGGTTTCTTCCACCACGTCTAGCGTTTTCACCACGGAGCTCTTTATTTCCTTAACTGAGATATACTTTTTTTCAAGCTTGGTACAGGTCTCTTCGTTTAACTTCTTCAATGTCGTATTCATAGCCCGCAACTCTTCCTTCCAGTCATCTAGCTATTGGTGCAAGAGTTCTCCTAAAGTTGGTTTAATTTCAAACAGATATGTGTCCGGATCTTCCACTACTTCTACAATGTCTTCTCGGAGGCATGCTTGTAAAGTTTCCTTCTTTCCGTCATTCTTCAGACCTCGTTCACGCAGTTCTCGCCTCAGTTCTATAAATTCAAGTTCGTATAGCAGCTTCAGACGAGTTATAGTAGATCCGGTCCAATCCAATTCCGATCCGATTCCACTTCTGACACCAGTTGTTACGAATCTCACTATCCAGGCTCTCTGCAAACTGCATTATACACCACCAACTTAAAGAACTTGACAACTCAGGGCTCCAAAGTAACGTAACACTTTAATAGTTGAATAAATAACAGCCAATGCTGTACAATTGACAACACGTAACACAAGACTGTACAAATATCTCTCCGATAACACCGTACCGCCGTATCAACTCTTGCACTGGCCTCTCCGGGCTTGTACTGGATTCAACAGTTCAGGAATGACTTCACACACAAGGCTCGTTGTGTCGGACTCGATCGCAGATCAAAATCAAGACGCCAGTCGTCTCAACTGTACTTGAAAGTACTCCGCACTGAACCGTCGTAATGCTACGACCGTGTTCTGAGCCCTGTCGTGAACCTTCTGTCGTGGACCGTCTTGACTGACACACCTCCGCTCTTATATAGGGTCCCTTCTGGCCTTTTCGAACCGGACAGAACGACGCTCGACGTTTCTAGGTGGTCAGATGACTACAACTTTCGTGACGCTCCTGAGCTCTGTTCACGACGTCGATCCTTCCTGAACCGTCGTGTTGACACTCGTCTCGGCTGACCGTCGTAACTCGTCACGGTTGACCGCTCGTCTAGCGCTGGCCTGGGGCGATTTGCGTCCCCCCCCCCCCCCCATCTGTGCCACCACCAGGTTTATAACAATATATATATATATATATATATATATATATATATATATATATATATATATATATATATATATATATATATATATATATTGTTGTAAATCTAAGGTAGACAGTCAACGAACATCAGAAGGTAACAATAAGCAAGGTATCAATTTACAGTACAAACCGGCATGGACTTAAGCAATTAGTCCTAGAGAGTCCTATCTCAAGTGACACCAGACCTTTGCTACCTATATATCAATAATATCAATATATATTAAAACAGAAAAAAAAACTGATTGTGTCTATTCATGACACTAGGATGGAGAGAAGAACAGTGCATCAGGGATTGTGAAGAGTCTGAATGATTGGAAACTAAGAGTCCAACTTTTGTGCTGCATGACGGTTATAGTAGAGACCTGGAGCGAAGCGGGGAAGGCTGTCGTTGTTCCACATTCGGATAAAGTAGCAAAAGACTGGTCTACTTAGTAAGGCTCAAAAAAAGCTGAAGCATGTTGTGTTTGCCCTAGTGAATAAACACAACTATTTATATATTATTAAGTTGTGTTGAGTTTTCAGCCTTTTCGTTGAGTGCCTACCCTAAAGTTACAACAATATCTTGTTAACAACAACTGCTGATCAGAAAAAGTGGAGAATGTGGTTATGCAAAATAATGACGACATGTATATTAAAAAAGTTCCAGAGGGATTTGGTTACGCGAACTCTCAAAGCAACCGTACAACAAAAGTCAAGTGACAGATGAAGAGGAGGTTGATAAATATTTATACAAACTAATTTCTAAAAATCATAATGATAATCCTACCTGAATTTCTTAGTAGAAAACTAAGATAAAATAATAGTAATATTTCTTTCATTTTAAGACAGCATCCTAAAGACACATAAAAAAAATTGTTAGAAAAAAGCAAGGGGAAAAAAACGAGAAAACTCTAAGCTGACTACCACATAATGAAAATTAAAAAAAAAGAAATTTGAAAATATATGTTTCAAAAATAAAGATAAAAATGTTTAACCTTTTTTCACACTGTGGTTTAATTTTTGTAGAATTTTTTACAATTTGAAGGAAATAATCGCCATGTTAGACATAGATCTAAATATAAAGTTCTAATTTAGTATATGTAAAACTAATTCTAAGGCGGATGTATGAATGTATTTATGTATGTAAGTCCCAAATAAAAATAGAAACCGTTTGACAAATCTTTTTTAAAAATTCGCATTAATGTTTCTTAGATACCAAATTGATGTGAAAAAAAAACCTTCAACATGCTGAATACCATAGAAATGTTACCCACCTCTATGAACACCAAAGATTTTATTTAATCTAGATTGAAAGGCAATATTTATAAAGGCCTACATTTTAATAGCTCCATTCATAGTAATGTGAGCAGCACATTCCTACAAATGTAAGTTTCACCTCTTGCAATCTTTTGATTCGCAGATCTATTAATGGCAAAGCATTTTTTTGTTTAATTTTACACATTAAAGTACAAAAGTAGTATATTTATTTCATTCGTAAATAAAATTAACATTCCAATGTTTGTTTTAAAAACTTGTTTACATCTACACGTCTGCTATAATTACGGTTCCTCTTTGACAGGACTGAAAGGGTCACACGCGGCACAGTAAGTGCGTTTGAATTCGTATTTATAACAAATCTTAATTAATACGTTTATGGTACTCTCCATTTCACATTTTACGTCTCCAGGGACGATCTTTCCCTTTGCAACTATATGTGTGACTAAAGAGGCCAATCCTTGATATACAGCTGCGGTCACAGTTAAAGCTTTTGTAACCACTAGACGCCATTGCACTTTCACCCTTCTTTCTACTAATGTGTATGACATCTAAAACCTGGACCACTCCTTTATGTTCGCTCTACATGTGTCAGTATCAGCCTAGGAATCGACATTCTTAAGGCTCCATTCGAGCTTCAACTCGGTGGGCTGCGACTCAAATGCGAAAACACACCCAAATATCTGGGGGTCACCCTGGATAGAAAATTGGCAAGACACTTGCAAATTCAGGAAGTTGAACTAAAAGCCTCGGAGAAGTTAAGGTTAGTCAGAAAGCTTGCCAGCACAAAGTAGGGCGCGCGACCTGACATGCCACGCACATACTACATAGGGCCTGTCCGATCGCAAATCAAATACTCATTGCCAGTCTATGCTAGCAAGACGGCCCTCGATTCACTCGATAAAGTATAGGCCCAGGCATTAAGGTTCATAACTGGCACCTTTAGGACTAATTCAACATGCGCTGCTGAAATCATGTGCAACGTGCCTCCTCTTGGCCTGAGGAGATAGAAGGCGTTACTAGTAGCCCTGGAGCGCTATAAAAGGAGTGATCCAGGGCTCCCTACCAATTTTTAGTCAGTAGGTGGGTCTACGAAGACTTCCAGGGGGTCTACGAAAGTGAAAAAATAAATTGGGGATCTATGAGATGTCCACAGGGGTCTACGATAATAGATTTCATTTAAGCAGATCGTGAATTTAATTTTTAAAATCATGTAATGTAATTAATTTATAGACTAATATATGATTTGTACCTAGGTTAATCCTTTAAATATTTATCCTGATAATCAAACCAAAGAATTGTGGCATTTAGTCTCAATACTTATTTAAAAAGCTTAATTTTGTCTACATGTAACAAATGTTTAACAAAAAGAAATGTACACTGTCCAGCCTTGATTATTTAAAACTGGGATTCATTCCTTCCTTGTCAAACAATGGTTACCTAAGTGATTTTTTTTTATAATGATACGAAACCAAGTACGCTAGAGGATCATCTGAGACAATGTCGTCCTGACAAAATAGATATAGATTTCAAAATTTTTTAACACTCAAAGATAAAATTCTGAATAGACCAACACAGTTTCTCTTCAACATCATATAGAGAAAATGTTGGTTTGTGAATGTTTTACAATATCTTTTCACTTATAGCAAAATACGGAAAACACTATAGGTAAAACATTGATTTGACCACCTGTTGTAGTTGTGAAAACTGTTTTACACAAACCTACATCTGATATTATTAAAATAATTTATTTAAGCAACAATACAGTTCAAGGGCACATCGGTGGCATAAGCTATCAAATTAAAAGCTTCTTATGAAATTCTTTGCAAAAGAAGTACATACAGTTTGGGATCAGTGCAGTCACTGGCTCTTATAGGGTGTAGCGCTGTGTGCTGCAAACTGCCTTATTTTTCCCATGTTGCAAGGCAGCAGAGTTTTGAATCCAGTTTTCCTTCTGCTATGTGGCTAATGAGCCCTTCCTGCTTGAAGCCTACTGGCTAGGCGCCAGTTACTCGCCTTCGCCCCTTCTTCTTTAATGAAGTGATCAAGAAATACACGAGAAACTCTTTGCGAACACTTTTACAATAATACTTAAAACAAATTAAGTAATTGATATTTAATGTTTGAATGTCTTCATTATAGAATATATGAAACATAACATATGTAGGAACAGATGATAAGCCTAGGTAAAAAAAAAACATTTCCAGTGTATGTGATGATTCCAGCCTTACATATTAATTGTTAAATTTGAATTTTATCAATAAAAATTAGTTATTATTTAATACTTAATATGTAGTTTTAAATTGCATTTTTACTCTTAAACTCATTAAAATTAGAAATGAGTTTTAAAATAAATTGCAAAAAAAAAAACAATATAAGTTAAGCAGGGGGTCTACGGAAAAGCAGAAAACATGGTAAAGGGTCTACGAGACAAAAAAGTTTGAGAACTACTGCACTAGAGGGTCTGGAGGGGGCACTAGAAGACACATTCACCTGGACACACTAAAAAAGATGGCAACACAAACATTACAATCGTACCCATCAGATGTCAATATGTGTTGTACCGAAACACTATATAAAGTCTATGGGGGCTAAGTTACTTATGTCTACAACAAAAAAATTAAAATAACTAAACCAGGAAGTAAATTAATGTCATTGTAGCCATATAGGCAAAGAAATGTGTCAAAATGTTGGCCAGTAGTGTTATGAACACATAATACATGGAAAATACACCTGTTAAGCTGTTTATTTAACATCAAAATATTTCCTAACTTTATTTTGCTAAAATGCATTTAAAATAAAAATGTTTACTGTAGTTTCGACCCAATCATATTTTATTCTAGTGTGTTAAAAATCTAACTAGAAAATATGCGTTGGCAATCCTTTTTTAAACACATTTCTTACCTTATGTAAACATCTAGTGTTATGAAACAAGCCTAAAGTACACACTGTGTACATACGTTCTTTTTCTTATTCAGGTCTGGTATACCAGTGGTATGTGCACTATCATTGATTTATATTTAGTGTGGTCTCTTGTTGGAAAAATGAATATACTTGTAAAGATTTTATGAATCATAACCAATGGTGCGATGTTGTGTTTTTTTTTTTTTATTGTCCTTTTAGACATTTTTTATTATGCATATCTCCTAGATAGAATTATTTGTCCTGACCACTAATTCACTCGTAATCACTCATTCTTCCATTTGCCGTATAAGCTAAATATAAAAATTCAGTCTTTTCTCTCTTAACTGACGCCTAGGACCACTAAGCTATTTACCAAAAATAACGATAATTTATTCACTATTGGAGATTTCATATATGGTGAATGGATTATAAATAGTAAATGTTTTGGTATATTTGGTGTACAAAATATACGATGTGTTGATAAGCTATGTTTTACTTAAAACAATGTGATAATGTTCAATGAAAAATGCCAACATCACCAAAAAAATAAAAAAACAATTGGTACTCAACTTCATAGTCTTCAAAAAAATATTTTTGACCAGGTTTGGCATGAAGGCACTAGTCAAGTGATGAGGCATGGAAATCAGTGCAGAAAAGAGTAAAATATTAGTTTTTTATAAAGATAGTACCAGATATTGCATAAAAATGAGTTGTCAAACGTCAAACATTAAAAGAAATTGACACGTTTTAACACATATGTCAAACATAACAACAGAGGAGGCACAATAAAAGAGATAAAACCCCGTTTAAAAGTAGCATATGCTGCCAAGACCAAACTGTAGAAAATCTGGTAGAGTAACTGGAAAAGTAAATAAGCTTCACAGTAAAATTAAACTATTCTCCGCTATTAGTTTATATACTCCTATATATATTTGAAAGTTGGACACTGAAAGTTGAGGCTGAAATAAGAACCCAAGCGAGTAAATGCTATAAAAATATGCTGGGTATCAGTTATCAAGAAAAGAGACAGAGTATTTGTTCTTTTAAAACTCAGCACTCAATGTTGCGAATAGACGAAAGCTAAGATGGTTCAGTCATATTGTAAGACATAACTCACAATCAAAATGCATTCTTCAAAGGTATAGTTGAGGGAGCACCAAGAAACGGTCGTCCGAAGAAAAGCTAAAAGAATGGACCGGTCTCTCTCTTGATATCCTGCCTAGAAAAGCTGCTGATCGGGAAAAGTGAAGGGATTTAGTTAGTCGAACTGTCTCAGCACCCTTATGACGAAAATCATTTGACAGTAGAGAGATGAGATAACATGCGATATTTTTATTTTCATTTTACATATTGCAGGGTTCAAAATAAGTTCAGATCAGTAATCTTGTATCTGAAATGAACACACACAAAACTACTTGCCCCAGACCTATGTCTGGGCAAGAAACGTCGAATTGATGATAAAAAAGAGGAGGTCCCAAAAAGCTGTGCCACCTGGCCATCATTTCTGGTGGTTAGGTGCACAGAGGAGGGAAAAAGCCTGACAAAGTTGAGCCCTTTTATTATCTATAAGGGACTCAAGTCAGTAGTGGGAGAGCCCAAGAGTGTGTCTAAGCTACACAAATCAATGGAACTCCTTGTAGAAGTAGACATCAAGACACACTCTGATGGGCTTTTAAGATGCAGAAGACTCTGTGATCTCCAAGTGGAAGTCATGCCACACAAGAGTCTGAACACCAGCAGAGGTGTAATCAGCTCTAGGGACCTACTAGAATGTGCCGAGAAGGAAATAGTGGAGGGCATTGAAGGAGTCACCCATGCCCGGCGCATTACCAGGCGCAGGGAGGGTGAGGAGGTCAAAACCGCCACTATTATCCTCACATTCGGAACTAGGACACCGCCAGAGTATGTGAAGGCAGGATACCTACGAGTTCCAGTAAGGCCCTACATACCTAACCCCATGAGGTGCTTCAAGTGCCAGGTTTATGGACACGGCGCGTCAGTCTGCAAGAGGAACACTGTGTGTGCCAGATGTGCTGGAGAGGGTCATGAGGACAAGGGCTGCACAGCCCAGTTCAAATGCCCAAACTGTCAAGCTGGCCACTCAGCCTACTCCAAGGACTGCCCTGTGTGGAAACAGGAGGTTGCCGTGCAGGAGTACAAGGCAAGAAACGGATGTACCTTTAGCCAGGCGAAATCGGCTGTACTGGCCAAGGGCCAATTCGGCTTGACAAAGACCTACGCCCAGGCTGTTGCTAAGATAGGAAGATCCATAGCCACACAGACGGACACATTGACCCCACCACCCCCTCCTCCTCCTCCAACTCAGAAGAAAACACCGCCAAAGAACACACCTCTGAAGAAACAAGAAAGCCCTGTTGTCATGCTAAAGAACAGGTTCTCTGTGCTCGCTGATGAGAGCATGGAGACTGAGCAGCATGTCAAAACCAATACTCCGGGAGAAACCGGAGACATCATGTCTGACACAGGTTCTCCTCAGAGAACCCAGCCAGACACCCCACCTCTACCGAGTTAGAGGTTGACCAACTCCCTAAGGGAAAAAATCAAAGCGGAGAGGATGCCCGAGGTAAGAGAGGAGGAAATAACCTCCGCTCTAACCAGAGGGATCTCCCCTCTCCAGAGAGAAAGACTTCCCCCAAAAGGGGGTTGTCCTCCTCTCCATTCAAACCCAAGAATAAAAATACCAATGTCACTGGAATAAAGGGAAACCCCTCCGGGGGCTCCCAAGGCCAAATAGCTCCAAGTAGGTCATCTAGAATAAGCCATGGATTCCAGAATTGTACAGTGGAATTGTAGAGGCCTCAAGGCCAATTACGAGGAAATGCAGCTACTGATGGACTCTGAGACTCCTTACAGGAAACATTTCTGAAAGATTGCATCAGCTTCCGAAGCTACCGTGCTTACAGTAAGAATGTTGAGGATGCAGAGAGAGCATCAGGTGGAGTCTGTATCCTTGTGAAGGATAGCATCCCCCATGAGAGGGTAGAACTACAGACCACACTACAGGCCGTAGCAGCTAGGATAACCCTTCACAAGGTTATCACTTGCTGCAGACTGTATCTACCACCAGGCGCTCCATTAAACCGAACAGACATGGAGGACCTATTGAAACAACTCCCCCGGCCTTATTTAATCCTTGGGGATTTCAATGCCCATAACACCATGTGGGGATCCAACAATACCGACACAAGAGGTCGTATGCTGGAGGATATCTTCCTCCAACATGGTTTATGCATACTTAATGATGCATCACCGACCTACTTGCACCCAGGAACTGGATCACTCACATGCATTGACCTCACCGTATGCGTACCCGGACTTCTGGACGACTTTAAATGGTCAGTTAGCAATGATCTACGGGGAAGTGATCACTTCCCAATCATCATAACTAACAATCTCCCTTCATTAGGACGACCTCAGCGGTGGAAACTGAATAAGGCCGATTGGGAACAATTCCAAAAAAGATGCTCCAAGGATATCACAGAAAATATCCTCGATGAACAGAACCCAGCTGATACCTTTGCTAACAAGCTACTAAGTATAGCCAGGAAAGTTGTACCCCTAACCTCTGCAAATCCAAAACGGCCTAGCAAACCATGGTTTGATACAGCTTGCAAAAGTGCTATTGGCGATAGGAAAAAACGACTGGCTGCATTTATAAAGAATCCTTCCCAGGAAAACCTAAAGCTATTCGGGATAGCTAGAGCAAAGGCTAGACAAACCATTCGGTCAGCCAAAAGGAATTCCTGGAGAAGTTTTGTCGGCAGTCTGGATGCCAAAACTTCTGCTAGAGCGGTTTGGAAGGCAGTAAGGCGAATCAAAGGGAAAGAATCAAATGCAATAGGGCATTTGAAAAACCAAGGACGAACTGTCACTTCCCCCAGAGAAATAGCTGACTGCCTTGCATCCTCAATAGCAGAAAAATCATCCACTGCACACTACACGCCAGAGTTCCAAAAAGTCAAAACCAGGGAGGAAAGACACCCCATTGATTTCAGGTCAGAGAACAATGAAGACTACAACAAACCGTTCTCGCTTGAGGAACTGAGGGAATCGCTGGACAAGTCACATGACACAGCTCCTGGAGAAGACGAAATCCATTACCAGTTCCTCAAGCACCTTCCCGAACCCTCATTGGCAGTCCTGCTAGGGGTCTATAACTGTGTGTGGCAAACAGGCGCTTTCCCAAACAGCTGGAGGAAAGCCACAGTTATACCGATACCTAAACCGGGAAGAGACGGCTCTGACCCAGCTAACTATCGACCAATAGCACTAACACTTTTTTAAAAATGACATCTATATTTATACATGTTAAATTTGTATAGTTTTAAAAGCATTTAATTTTATTCTTATCAAAGGTGTAACACTTTTTGGCATGTAAAAAGAAATGAATATATTAAATATTGCTTGTTTCACAATTATGAAATTACTGTTTGTTAGATAAAATGATCAGATGATGAAAAAACGGGGTTAAATTAACGAGGAGATGAAATGACCGGGGACCATAATATGCGATGGCCAAGCTGATGGGTCTAAAAAATGTTTGTGTATTTTCTATAATAAGGGGTTACGAGCTTTTCGTTTGTAAAATATAAGAGACGAAATGGAAAACAAAATTTGAGGGCTGAAAATAGCTTTTGGGTGGTGGAGCGTTGTAAAGCGGGCCATTTTATTATTGGGATTAAGAGCGTTCCGGAAAAAAAAACATAGTCAATATATGTGTACCATGGGCGTAACCAAGATTTTTTTTCGGGGAAGGGGGGGGTTTGCATGTATGTATCTATGTTTTTTTGTGTGTACATAATCTTTATCACATTCTGACCCTTCATTCTTTCGGAACACGTTTATTGTGCCCTAGAATAGGTTCTTCCTGACTTTTTGACTCCCCGCCACTGCCAGCAGGGGCCTGGGGGAGCGCTAGGAGCTCCCACAGCGCGGGGCAGAGCCCCGCCACAAAGCACTATTTCTGGTATTAAAAGTCAACAAAATGCAAAGTTCTGATATCCGTTGTGGGCACAGTAGGGTGGGTGGCCGGCTACCGTGGGCACAGGTGTGCTGCGGGCAGAGCTGATATGCCGTGGGCAGCGTCGTCAGCAGGATAGGTCCAGCGAGTTGTGGTGAGGAGGCGAAGCTAAGACATCTCACATAGACACGTGGTCTAAGGGTACGCCGTGCCCAATAGGTTGACAAGTGGATTGTCAAAGAGGCAGGCAAGTAGAGCTTAACAGAGCCAAATGGGTTGGCAAGTAGTAGCATGTAGTGTTGAATAGCACCAAATAGTAGATCCAAAGAGGCAAGTATTAACCTGCAGCCCTGAATAGCACCAAATATGCAAGTGATCCTAAAAGGGTAGATCCAAATAGGCTGACTAGTGGGCAGTAAATTAATGCCAAGTAAATAGACAGATACCTGAGGATGTCGCCAGGTATTCCTCTAGAAGTACAAATAATTGATTAGTCCAGACTCGACTGTCAGCGAGAAGGAGACATGACAGAGTGTGTCTATTTCGACATAGTCCAGCTTATAAGGTCCGGAAGAGATGGCGTAAAAGGGAAGGGCGAGAGCCTAAAGATAATCTCCCACGTGGGTGAATCTGACTCGAGAATTGAGTCGCACCTAAAATGTGTTGACACAGACACCCGGAGACTGTGACCAATGTAAGTGAATGTTTACCTGTCCCCGGGTCAATGGGAGATACGCGAGAAGTAGTGGCTTTGTTGTTTGTTTCCAAGGTGGTGGACTCGGTCTAGCGAGAAGAGGAAAAGGTGGGATTTGGTGGTGAATTGGGCCTAGAATTAAGAGATAATTAAAATAAAATAAATAAATAGTAATTACTAATAATTAATGCTGTGATAAAATTGAGCGACATTGTCAGCAAGCTTTTGACCTCTGACATTCACCCTTTTAAGCGCGGTGACCCCTTTTTACAATTCTGTAATCTGTGGCGACCTCCCCCAAACAGCAAAACTATTTTCATTCATAAGCACAAGTAACGAAACTGTTTGGAATTATAATCTTCAAATATATATTTCTTCTTATCATTAGATGGTAATAAATAATGTCTGGCCTTTCATACGTGCGGGGCTGAATTTAAGTAGGCTATGTGGAGGCCCCAGGGTAGGATTTTTGTGTTTTTTTTGAGTTTTTAATTTTTTTTTATTAAAGATCAAATTATGAATATAGTATTTATATCTAAAAGCCTCGCACACTTTTACGGATGGAATAAAATACTTGTAAGTTTTATCTAATTTTCATTTAAAACAATATGCATCTTTTTACATTTGTATCTCTTTTTTTTAGGTCTCGGAAAGCATTAGCCCCGCCCGCCGTTCTTTAAATCCAACCCTACATATGTTCATGTATACACTTTTCTATTTCTTATTCACCTGTTCACCATATACATGTTGCATATTTGAAGTAACCGTGATAATAGTAAGTCACATTGCTACAATATTGTTGAGACTGTCCGAGTTTGTTTCTGTTTTACCAGATTAGAGATTAATTAGGACAGTGTTTGCAAGATAACATCTAGGGTCATCTTCTGCAACATGTCTACTTCTTTATCTATACTTCATGACTAAAAAGCTGGAAAAAAATGTTTCACAAAAATACTTATATAAAATGGGGAAAAATCGCGACACAGACGAATCTGGATATGACTACAAACACTTGATCCAGATTTGTGTAATTGACATCACTATTAATGAGTTCAATAAACTGTCTCCGGATCACCTTCTGCTTTGACTGTCAATGGACCTCTTGCAAGTGAAAGCGGTATGATTGCATTTTACTTTAGGGAAAACAGGTAGATTAGAAAATTAGGATGAAATTTCTTCTGCGTGCATGCAAAAATGTTCTTTCACAGAAATCATAATTTTATCCGTTTTCAGGAACAATGTTCTTTTTGTTTCATAGAGAGCAGATAAGATTAGCAGCATGCAAATATTATTTTCTTCTATTTTTTTTCCGATTTAAACTTAATTTAGAACTATCACATTGTTTTAGACAAATCGAGCTATATTACAGTAGATCCATGCAATTACGGTATTGATTACTTGTAATAAGCAGTGTCTTGGTTAATTTCGTCGATGAATCACACAGTGAGTTCCGATTCTTGTAAGTTTAATTTTTAAACAAATTAAAAATGCATACTTGTACATTCGCATTTCTTTTTCTGGAAGCCCCGGAAAGCATTAACCCCTTTGCCCTTCTTTAAATCCAGCCCTGCATATCTGCATCTATTTATATTTCTACTTCTTATTTCAATTCGCCATATTTATTAAATTCAAACTTGGTGCACCATCTGTAATGACACCACTAACATGTTTCAAAAAAAAAATAATTCTTTACCACAACTCACATACTTTTGTAATTTGCATACCACAGCTCGCAAAAGAGAAAGTTGTCTTTAAAATTACCATCTTTATATTAAAGTACTGGGTATCCTATCGACAAAACTTGAATATTAAGTATCAAAATGATTATTTCGGCTACCAAAATTCGTCCAATAGAACGTCTTTACAAAAAAAAACGCACTGGGATTTTCAATTTCTGCTTAAACTATTGAACTAAAAACATATCGACGTTATATTTTTTTTCTTAACGTTTTTTTTAGCGACAACTATTGTTATTGGGTATTCCATAATGAAACTAAAACTTTCAATAACATGTACTATTAGAAAAGGGGGTGTTATTACCTGAAAATATTTTTTCATCAATAGGTCACCATTGAATTAAAATCAATGATTTCGCAATGGTGTTTTTGTTTAAATTAAGTTTAAAATTTTTATTGTACGACACATTAAATGTTTGAGATTATTTTTTTTCATTTGTCTAAAAATACTAGCTTCCAATGAAAAAAAAAGTTTGTACCATATCATCTTTTACACGTTAGCATAAACAAAAACAATCCATATTTTTATGGTCTTAAAAAAAATATTCAATCAAGAGTGTTGCAAACCACAGGTTGAGAACCCCCAATATACCCACTTCTAGGTAATTTAATAGATAACATGTGTTTATAGCATGGGTGCTTTTAAGAAGTATCCCCATTGGTATGTAGCATTCTCATTTTTTTTTCATTAATCAAAATGATACAGACAGACGTATATGCGAAAAAAGCAAAGAACACAGAAATAATAATTATGAACTTTTCTTTTTTCAATCTTTTTTATCGGAAGAGTAGATCAGGATCAATAGAAGCAACAATGCATCTTAAATTATATGATGCTAACAATGTATATTAAAAAATAACAAGTGAAAATAAACTTTCACTTGACTTGAAAAGAATAAAAGTATTTAAACAAATGATATCATATTTTAATTCATTTTCTTAGTTGCAACAGAAAACAAGGGACACATATGATACCAAATACAGTATGGATGCAAATTAAGATAACAAGATAGTAGAATTCTTGCGATCCAAGTAGAATACATTTTGCAGCTGAAAAAAAAATACAATTTTCACATATGAAAAAATAATTACGGAGGGAAAGAGTTAATTGTACTTTATATCCTATTCATCTATCACTACTTTCGTTTTTAATAGATATGAATGTATCGGCCCGGGTAAACCCAATTTCGCAAAACTTATTTTATTTTCGTAGCGAAAGAGAAAAACTTGAAAGGATCATTAGCTAAGTTTAACATACATCTAAATCCAATCTACTAGATTAGTAAACACAAACTAAGAAACTAAGTCCCGCAGGACGCGGGTAATGTCAGGCTAGTATATATAAATTTTATGCAGAAATCATATTGTGTGAGCAAAAAGTGTTGAATATCTAAATAATGCAAGCTTATTATTGATATTTGAACCCATTTATATAGTATGCCTCACATGAAATCATTAATAAATAAAAATTGAGAGAACGTGGTCAGTACCAGGTGGAGCTGTGTAAAGGTGATAGATGCAATCCCAATTGTCAGGCAAATGATTTTCTTTTGTATTTTAGTAAAGAAATTACATTTTCTTTTTGTAAAACATAAGTTACATGTACTTTATATAAATTCTTATATTAAGTTGCCCCATCCCTTTTTCTCTAAAGTAAAATGCAATCATTACCAATAATTATAAAATGTGCACATGTCTCTGACGAAAAAAATGTCTGTTAAAAAGGAATATTGAAATATTGAAATAGAGTCTATGTACTTGGGCATGAATTTGTCATGATTTTAAAAGAACCTATTTTGGGAAAATAAAGAAGTCATAAGAAAGTATTAGTAAAAAGTAACATGTGAGATATGATTTGAGCACACATATTTAATCTAGTCACTTTTTCCCAAACTTTACTGAATTGTTTTCTGTTGGATAAATACCTTGGAACTATAACTCACAATTAATATTGTAATAATAAATGGCTCTAATTCAACACCGATAACAGTAAACTCAGGTGTACCTCAAGGAACAGTCTTGGGTCCACTACTATTTTTAATTTACATAAATGATTTACTAAATTGCATTAGTTCAGGAACAAAAGTCAGATTATTTGCAGACGATTGCATAATATATAGAACAATAAAAACAACACAAGACACAGATATTTTACAAAGAGAATTAGATGAATTACAGAAATGGGAATCAAATTGGAGCATGTCTTTCCACCCAGAAAAATGTCAGTTGTTAAGAGTAACAAAAAAACTAAAACAAATTAATTCCACTTATCTTATTCATGGCAAACCAGTAACACAGACTAAAAACGCAAAATATCTAGGTGTTATAATAAATGAAAAACTGTCATGGAATCCACATATTGATGAAACTACAAAAAAATCAAACAAAGCATTAGGATTTATTAAAAGAAATTTCTATAAATCAAATAAGAACATAAAACTAAAATGTTATTTAACCTTGGTTAGGCCAATAATAGAATATGCATCCTCTGTTTGGGACCCCTCAACTCAAGAAAACATTAAGAAACTAGAACAGACACAAAATAGAGCAGTGCGATTCATAACAAACGAATATTCACATTTGACTAGAGTAACACCTTTAGTAAAATCACTAAATTTAGAAAGCCTTCAGGACAGAAGGCTCAAAAGTAAAGTAGCAATAATACATAAAACACTGAACCATAATCTTCAAATACAAAAACAAAATTTAATAAAATACTCTGAAAGACACAAAGATAAAGGCACATTCCTCGTCCCATATGCTAGGACAAATTTGTACAAATACTCCTTCTTCCCTAGTGCTATTAGAGCATGGAATGGGTTGCCTGAGCTAGCCAGGAAAACCAGTGACTTGGCAGAATTTAAGTCATTGGTTAATATGCATGACTAAATGCATGACGCGTAGGACGTAATCATCTTCTTTTTTGAAGTAACGTCTGTATTATATAAGATATAAGATAAGATAAGATATATATGAATGGATCTAAAAATAAACACAATTTAGAATAAAATCTAGTTAGTCGACTTAAATTCTCCTCTTACTTTTTTTTGTTCTGATTTTTTTTCGTTGTAGTTTTGTAACAAAATGAAATTAATCACTTAAAAATTAACGTCTTTACAAACATAATCTTTTATTGGAAGGTAATCCTCGATGTTTTAATTTAAATCATATATATCTATATATATATATGGGGTATGTTTTTGTGCTTTTATACATAAAGTTAGTGTCTACTCAAAAATTCTGGATCCGATAATAATATAAATTAATAAATACGTACATATAAAAATAAATTTTATTTTAAATATTGAGACTGGAAAATATTATTTAAATTAATGTTTGTGGATTTTTTTGTTCCTGATAACAAACGTACAGTATAATTTTCCTTTGAAAATGTAGAAATAATTTATTTTTTATGATCAAATTTATTATAATTTTTAATACAACTATGCAGGACAAAAATTTTAATATCAAATCGCGTTATAATGTTGACAATATTGGACAACATTGAATTTTAACATTCATAAGCAAGAGCTTAAAATTACTTCAAGTCCATTATCTTTATGCAGAGTAGAGGATTAAAAATGATTTATACTACGACATTCGAGTATTGTAATAATTTATATTTAATAAGTGATGATTTTCATGAATATACTGTGGTACCTACACATATTGCTACGATTTTTTGTGGAGGCCAGTTTTTCAAAAGTTGTATAAAGCTCCATTTATGAATAACAAACTCAGCTAGTTTATGCTACGTTACAGTATACTAAACAAAATAATTATTTGTACTTTCATTATTTAGCCATCATAAACAGATCTAGATGTTGATATGGAGAGCAAAGGTGAATGAGTTCAATATAATAAAGTAACGTTCTCCGCCATGGTTGTTGTTGGTTAATTGCTGACTGTAAACCTAGATCTTAATTAACATGGTGGCAGCGTTGTATTAATGATCAGAGGTAATCATTAATCAGTATATAAAGGTTTGTTGTTTGCAAAATGAATAGTCAACAATTACAGGGCTACGCCGTGCAATGGAAGCTAGAAATTTCCTTCATGGACCCGAGCCGCTCAAGGTAGAAGGTAACATGGCTGCTAATTGGCAAAAGTTTCACCGGAGCTGGCGAAACTATAAGTAAGCCACTCAATTGGCGGAAGAATCAGAGGAGGTCA
This sequence comes from Biomphalaria glabrata, assembly GCF_947242115.1. NCBI lineage: Eukaryota > Metazoa > Mollusca > Gastropoda > Planorbidae > Biomphalaria > Biomphalaria glabrata. Next base: position 17,308,811 of record NC_074724.1, read on the forward strand.
GAGTGACCACCTTTCTAACAATTATAGGAACAAAAGCGATGGACATATATGAAAGTCTTGAAATTGAGAAGGGAAAAGAAAGAAAAATGGAAGAAATAGTGAACAAATTTAAAAGTTTTTGCATTGGAAAAAAACATGAAACTTATGGGCGCTATGTTTTCAATACTCGTGAACAGCAAGAAGGCGAGGACATTGAAAAGTACATAACAAATTTGAGAAGACTTGCAAAAACGTGTAGTTTTGAACGCCTGGAAGATAGCTTGATTAGAGACAGAGTAGTTCTTGGTATTAGACATGAATGCCTCAAAATGAAATTGTTACAAGATAGTAGTCTCACATTGGAAAGGTGCAGAGAAATGTACAGAGCATAAGAGATCGCCAACAAACAGTTGAGACAAATACAAGCCGAACCTCCAATCATTAAGAAAGTATCAACACCCTCAAGAACAAACATTCAGAAAGGTAAATGCAGGTATTGTGGAAGGATTCACGAATACATTAAGGAAAAGTGCCCTGCATGGGGTAAAATGTGCATTGTGTGCAAGGGGAGACATCATTTTGCCGTTATATGCAAAAAGAAAATTCAGCAGGTGTCAGATGATATGTCTAACGATGAAAGACAGCTACAGTCGGACACAAGAGATGATGTCATGATGGTAAAAAATGAATGGGTAATGTCTTTGGAGAACCACAAAACGAAAAGACTGACAGCAGTTATGACAGGGAATGGTCATCGTGTAAGGTTTCAAATGGATAGTGGAGCTGATGTAAATACCATCCAGGAAAAATACGTAAAATAAGAATCATATACAAAAGAAAACGTTAAGATTATTAATGTGGAATATGACTGAAATGAGCGCCATTGGGAAAGTCACTCTAACGACGAGAAATGAGAAAACAAACAAAATATTTGAGGTGGAATATATAGTTGTACCAAATAATCTAGCATGCCTTCTAGGTCATGAAACTTTAACAAGAATGAAGTTAATCAAAGTCAATAAAGATAGGTTCATAGCCTCAGTTGTGAATAACCAAGAAGAAAAATGTAGTCCAAAAATTACTGGTTATTTGGTTGACTTAGGAGAAGTGTCTTTAAAGATTGATAGCAGCATTAAGCCCAATGTTTGGCCGTGTAGAAAGATCCCTATTGCATACAAGAAAGAGTTTAGGAGAAGTTAAAGACTCTAGTGCAGAGAGGAATCATAGAACCAGTGGTAGAGCCTACAGAGTGGGTGAATCAGATGGCAATTGTGGAAAGCTTATTAAAAAGTTAGGATTTGCATAGATCCACAAGCCCTAACTAAAGTTGTACTAATAAAATTCTATAATATAATCTTGCTACTTTAGATGACATATTGGTAGTTTTGAACGATTCCAAAATATTCAGCAAATTGGATGTGCAAGAAGCTTTCTGGCATTTCAGGTTAGACGCAGCGTCATCTAATTTGCAAACCCTTTTGGTAGATACAAATGGAAGCGATTACCATTTGAACTGAAATTGAGTTAAGAAAATTTTCAGAGAAGATTAAATGTAGCACTAGAAAGACTGAGAGGCTGTTTCAATTATGTTGATGATATTATAGTAGTAGGAAGAGGAAGAACTAAAGAAGGAGCACTCAGAAATCATGATATTAACCTAAGAGAGCTGATGAAGAGATGTCAAGAAAAGAAGATTAAACGGAACCACGAAAAGTCTGTTTTAGGAACAGCTGAAATTAACTTCTTGGTTCATATTATTACAGAAGCAGAAATAAAACCAGACCAGAACAAAGTATCTGCGATTTTCATTTGGAATGCTCCAAAAGATATTTCATCAGTCCGAAGATTCTGTGGCATGGTTAAATATCTTGCAAGATTTGTTCCAGACTTTTCGACAGATTTACAGCCCATAACAGAATTTACGTTGATCAGAAAGAACACACCATTTGTTTAGTCTGATCAATGCACACGAGCTTTCATCAAGATAAAACAGAAAATATCGACTCATGGCACACTAATATATTTTGACCCTAACAAAGAGCTTATATTACAAGTAGATAATAGCCAAAATGGGTCGGGAGCAGCGTTATTACAAGATGGCAGTCCAATGGCATATGTCTCTAGATCATTAATTGACACTCAGAAAAGATGGGCACAGATTGAAAAAGAATTGTTGGCAGTGGTTGTTGGTTTTGGACGTTTTGACCAGTATACGTATAACAGGAGATTTATAGTTCAAAATGACCTTAAACCACTGGAAAACCTTCAAAAACAACTCAGTTCTGCTCCGAGAAAGCTACAAAGTCTAATGATGCGTCTTTTTCGTTACGATATCCAGTTTCAAAATGTCAAATGCGAAAATTTGTTCATAACTAATACTTTGAGAAGAGACCCATCAGAGGAAAAGAGTGATATCATTAATGTTTGTGTCAATACAGTCGGACTGGAAATACCAGATGCAGTGCTGGAGAAAGTCAGAATCGAGACAGAAAAAGATAGAACAATGCAAACACTTATTCAGTATATCCTAAATGCATGGCCAGACAAACATAATAGTCTAGCTGAACTCAAACACGTATTCAATATATCCTAATTGGATTGTCAGACAAACATAATAGTCTACCTGAACTCAAACATTTATTCAGTATATCCTCAATGGATGGCCAGACAAACATAATAGTCTACCTGAACTCAAACACTGATTCAGTATATCCTAAATGGATGGCCAGACAAACATAATAGTCTACCTGAACTCAAACATTTATTCAGTATATCCTAAATGGATGGCCTGACAAACATAATAGTCTACCTGAACTCAAACACTTATTAAGTATATCATAAATGGATGGCCAGACAAACACAATAGTCTACCTGAACTCAAACATTTATTCAGTATATCCTAAATGGATGGCCAGACAAACACAATAGTCTACATGAACTCAAACACTGATTCAGTATATCCTAAATGGATGGCCAGACAAACATAATAGTCTACCTGAACTCAAACACTTATTCAGTATATCATAAATGGATGGCCAGACAAACACAATAGTCTGCCTGAACTCAAACAATATTTTTCACTAAATTTACATACGAAGACAGACTCTTGTTGAAAGGAGAACAAATAATCATACCAATATCACTTTGCAAGGAAATAGAAGAAAAACTCCATGCAGCAAATCTGGGAGTAGAAGTAGACTCAATGAAAAGAAGAACAAAAGAAACATATTTCTGGCCTGGATTATAAGCTCAAATAAAGGAAATAGCCAACTCATGTCACATTTGTCAGAAAAACAAACCAGCAAATCAGAGAGAAGAAATTATACAGTACAAAATAGGTTCTAATCCGTGGGACAAGATTGGAATTGATTTATTCCAAATGTGTGACCAACAATATCTAGTTATGGTGGACTATTTTTTTTAAATTTCTTAGAGGTATAAAACATGCAGTTGACAACACACGCAATCATAAAGAAACTGAAAGTTTTATTTGCAAGATATGGGCTGCCCAAAGTCTGTACATCTGATAGTGGACCTCAGTTCGCATCGGAATATTTTCCAAATTTATGATGGAACGGGGAGTGACTCATTTCAAATCTTCTCCAGGACACCATCAATCCAATGGAAAGGGTGAGTCAACAGTTAAAATTTTTAAGAACATAATGAAGAAATCTAGAGAATCAAAGTCAGATGTTTATGAAGCTCTTCTGGAATTTAGAAATACTCCAAGACAAGACATAAATCTAAGCCAAGCTTAGATGTTTTTTGGTCGTATGACTCGAACACTGATACCAAACAAAAGGAGTAACATGTCAATAGAACGTTATGAGAAGGAAAGAAAAAACGTCAGATGAGTGTAAAAACATCTTATTATAAGAGGTCAAGAAATTTAAGTCAGCTGAGAACTGGACAGATGGTCTATTTTTAATCTCCTATTGACCGAACAAGGAGACGTGGAAGAATCGAGTCTCAAGTCAACCAGAGAGCTTACATTATTCGAGGTGACAATGGTGCAGTGTACCAAGGAAACAGAGTGTATATTAACCCGAACAGAGAAACAGAAGAAGATATACTCCCCGATACTGATGACAACATACAAGGACAACAAAACTCATAATCAACACATTCGCCACTCATCAACTCATCATTCCCTGCGACCAAGTGATCAGTTTAAGAAACAGACAAGATTCAATGACTATGTGTCTTAATGAATGTTGATGTTTAAATCTGATATGTTTTATTCTCATTGAAGCGTATATATATATATGTTATGTTTTGTTGTGTATGTCATTGTGCTTTTTATATATTTTTTTATGATACTACCCGAAATGTTGTTTTTTTTTAAGAAAAGGGGATTTTGATATTTTGCGCAAAGGTGCACACGTTCAATATAATAAAGAATCGTTCTCCGCCATGACACTAATGTTTGTTGTTTGTTTATTGCTTACTATAAACCTAGATATTAATTTACAGTAATAAAGCTTGTTTTAGTGCTACGGTTTTATTTAGCAGCCGAATTGTTACAGACAATGAAGGACCAGACGGACATCGATGCTATGGTCAACACAATGGAACTGCGATACGGCGACGAGCACTTACAGGAAGTGTTTAGAATACAATTAAAAAGCCGACTGCAGAAATGTGGAGAGACACTACAGGAATTAGCGGCGGACATTGAGGGTCTTGCCCGTCTGGCTTACCCATTGGCAACACCAGAATTTTTGGATGTTATTGTTACAGATGCCTTCATAGATGGAGTGCGAGATGCAGAACTTAAAAAAGCCATCCGAATCAGCGGAAAACGGAAAGTAAGCGAAGCCCTTATCTATGCTCTGTCCTATGAGGCGGCAAGAGATTCAGCGAGGGCCACGCAGCACAGCCGGACGATAGATGCTCGGGAGGAGGATCCTACACAGCTGGTACGAAGACTGGTAGGGGAGGCTATAGACGAAAGACGACCCCAGGAGGAGGATGTAGCACGGCTGGTCAGAAGGGTGGTGGACGAGACTAGAGACGAACGGAGACCCTATTTCAGACAAAATAGAACACTTTTTCGCTGCTGGAACTGCAACACCCCTGGTCATATGCAAAGGTATTGTACAAGAGGGTTTCGGGGTCGTGGACGCCAATCACAAGAAAGACAGAACGGCAACCGGGAAAACTAATGTCTGCCGGTTTCACGGAGCGGAGACAGGCAGCGCGGTATAAAGAGGCTCCAAAAAAAGGTTATTTCTGTCACTGTGTTGGGAAGAAACAGAAGATTAAAGGTACAAGGAAAGATCGGCCGCGGGTGTTGCGCTTTTCTTTTGGACACCGGGGCATCCCGGTCGATAATTAGACCCGATTATATTGGAGAGCAGGAAATAACTAATACCAGTGTTGGGGCAGGTCAAACTTAGCTTTGAAATTCAAACCCAACCATTCTGTCATGAGTTCCTGATCGCAAACGTGACTGACGAGTGTATCCTCGGCTTGGATTTTATGCAAGCATTCGGGCTGTCTTTAAACATGGCTAATGGCACTGTACAATATGCTAACATGGAGATTCCACTACTTGTGGAGGATAAGTCAAGCGAGAAGAATTTTGTTGGTAGAAGATACGACCATACCAGCACAATCGGAATGTATATTATGGGGAAAGGTTGAAGGACAAGTCAAAACTCGCTGTCAGAGTCACTCAAATTTATCACAGCATTAATTATTATTATTTATTATTTATTTAGTTTATTTCAATTATTTCCCCGTCCTAACCCCAATTTCTTCACCTGCACCACCCTTTCCTCTCCAGGCTAGACTTAGTTGACCACATTGGAGATAGCTAAAGCGCGTCCTTTCATTTATCTGCCCTTGATCGGGGAAAGGTAAACACACAATCTCTTTTGTCTTGCCCGCCGGATGTCTGAAGGACGGTCGCGGTTGACACCACCTTGGTTTGAATGCAAGCTAATCCTCCTCCTCCCCCCCCCCTTTCTCTCACGTCTCTCTTTGATCTAAGAGATTACCCTGGTCAACACACCGCGTGATATTCCAAGGTGCGGCTCCCACCTCGAGTCAAATCCACCTCCGTGTAAGATAAATCTTAGCCCAGGGCATTTCCTGTGTCCGCCCGCACTTTCCAGGCTTATATAAAGTAAACCAACTCAAATCAGACTCTCTTTCATTCTCATTCGAGCTGAGCTATCGAGTCTGGACTACTTCATTTATCCTTTCTCCTAGAGGAATACCTGGTGGTAAGCCGAACTTAATCACAAGTTCCATCTTAGTTACTTTGTGCTATTTCCACTGGATATTATCATGTGTATTTTGCTTATTTCATTTATATTTAATTAGTGTATTGTGTATTTCTCATTGGCGTAAGTAGAAAACATAAACATGTCCTATGTATTTATATATGTATTGCATTAATCTATTAATGCTACGTTGCTCAATTGATCGTTGATGCAACCATGTATATATTTGTACATCTTAGTCTATTTCCTTTATCTCGGCTGACAAAAGTGATAATTTTACTAGCGCACTATTACTGCGTCTAGAAAAGAGATATGAGTTATCTCCCCTGTAGTTAATTGTCTCCCCTGTACTCATTTTACTCTAATGAGAGTTGCGCCGCTTGAAGGGACACCCTCTCCATTCAAGCACGCTTCATTGTTCTCGACCCACGGTCATATGTAAACAAACCATCTGGGTCGCTGACCACCACCCATCCTCCCCCCTTCTTTCTCTATCCACCTGTGTTGTTTATTTGAGATTATTATTTCCCCTTCTATGTACTTTTTTATATTATTATTTCCCCTTTTATGTACATTTCTATATTGCTACTATCTGCCACCTATTTTCCCAAATCCCATTTGTCATCATCTCCTCATTGTGCTCTAAAGCAATTTCACCAATCTGACGAATGCACCTCAGTCGAGGACATCGATAAGATGCATGAGAGACATGTCCTAACTTGTCTTTATTTATCCGCAGCCTCCCTCAGGTGTCTGCCTATTTATGTGCTATTTGCTGTTCAGTGTCTACACGACACTACTCAACTCTACTACTTGGCGCTATCGGCATTGCCCGCCTATTCGACAGCCCACCTGTCATCTTATTAGGTGCGACGTCCCTATGGACTCAGGCCTGTGCGAGACGTCATAGCTACGCCAACCCTCTGCAACTCACTGGACATATCCTGTCAACTACGCTGCCACGGCAGATCCGCTCTGCCCGCAGTAACCTTGTGCCCACGGTAGCCGGCCACCCGCCCTACTGTGCCCACTACAGATATTAGATTTTGGGGATTGAGACTCCACAAGAACTATATCATCGGCGTCCCTCTATCCGCTAGAGCGCCACCTCCAGCTGCAGAACCTCAAGCCAGGACACAGCCAGCTGCGACGTCAACAGGAATACCAGCTAAGTCAGAGGACTAAGTGACATACTCTCTTATTAAGTGCAAGAGTGATGATTAAATCTAGTAATACTTAGAGATAGATGCAAACCATCCCCCTTTTTATTCTTATATGTATATTTATGTAAATAAATATTCTTTATTTGTAACTTTTGTATCTATCTTTCATTGCTTGTCTAGTTGCGTGTCTGCTCCCGATTCATAGGTTGGTGTGTGATAGCTTTAAAAATAATCATCCCCTAGACATTAAAACGTGCCAAACACACATCACATTTCCCCACTTGTCACAATTGCAAAACCATTAGTACAAAACTCGTAGAAACAGCGAGAGGAACAGAAAATAGTCTGGCTGTAGGAAAGACGTTGGTGGTCAGTGTTGGTGATAGAAAGGTCCCTGTGAGAGTCATGAATCTTTACTCGCAGGAAAATAAGTTACGAGCGGGCAGTGTCATAGCGGACTGTTACTCCGTGGATCTGATCACACAATGTCGGGACGCAGAGGGATCGACAAACACGGTAGCGAAGGAGAGCGCACAGATACACAAAATTCTTACTAAGATGGAAGAAAATCTTTCGATGGAAGAATATAACAAAGCTGAGAAATTGATTTTGGAATTTATGGACATTATGCCCTGTGACGAGGATGATTGCGGGAGGACAAACCTTGTACAACACCGTATTGATACGGGAAGTGCCAGACCCATTCGACAACCACCGCGTCCTCTACCGTTGGCAAAACAGCAAGAGGCCCTCGATATGCTCGAACGCATGAAACAACAAGGGGTCATCAAGCCATTCAACAGCCCGTGGTGTTCACCGGTTGTATTGGTTAAAAAGAAAGATGGGACTTTGCGGTTTTGTGTTGATTACCGGGCATTAAATAATGTCACGCAGAAAGATAGTTATCCTCTTCCCCGCATTGATGACACATTGGACACGCTCGCCGGATCACGAATCTTCTCTACTCTATACCTCAAGAGCGGATATTGGCAGATAGGGATGCATCCCATTGATAAAGAGAAAACGGCCTTTTCAGCTGGAAGTGGCTTGTGGCAATTTAAGATGATGCCATTTGGCCTATGCAATGCACCAGCTACTTTTGAGAGATTGATGGATCAAGTTTTAAAAGGTCTTAACTGGAATACTTGCCTAGTATATCTTGATGACATTATTGTGCTCGGAAGAACATTTGATGAACATCTGAACAATTTGAGAGAAGTGTTTCAGAGGATTCGAAGTGCGGGTATGAAGCTCCATCCCAAGAAGTGTGACCTATTCAAGAGGAAAGTAAAATATTTGGGCCATGTTGTATCAAGCGAGGGTATAAGCACGGATCCGGACAAAAGTGAAGCGGTTAGGCAATGGCCTGTCCCTGGAAGTGTACAAGAACTGAAAAGTTTTCTGGGTCTTTGCACTTATTACCGACGCTTTGTTCCAGGCTTCTCTAGGATTGCAGGAGTCCTTCACCAACTGACAGAACAGAAAAAACGGTTTATATGGACAATAGAATGCCAGGAGGCGTTTGAAAAGTTAAAAGAGGCTCTCCTTTCGTCGTCGATGTTAGCATACCCACTGTCGGGTACACCATTCATTCTGGATACAGACGCAAGCGGTACGGGGATCGGTGCTGTGCTATCGCAGAGCATTGATGGAAACGAAATGGTCGTAGCTTACTTTAGTAGAAGGTTGTCAAAGTCTGAAAGGAATTATTGTGTTACGAGACGTGAATTATTGGCTGTAGTTGATTCAATTAAACATTTTCATAAATATCTCTATGGACAAAGGTTTAAACTGAGAACTGACCACGCAGCCTTGAAATGGCTACTATCTTTCAAGAATCCCGAGGGAAAGGTGGCGAGATGGGTTGAACGGTTGCAGAATTATGAATTTGAGACTGAACACTGGAAGGGACTGATTCACCAGAATGCCGATGCATTGTCTCGAAGACCATGCGAAATGCAGTGCAGGCACTGCGTGAAGGCAGAAGAAAAAGAAACTGAGTGTCGTCGTCTAGGAGTAGATGTTACCGGGTCCTGGTCAGATGAAAAAATTAGAGAGGACCAGTTGGACGATAATGATCTGGCTCCTATTCTGCTATGGAAGGAGAATGGACAACGGCCCGAGTGGCAGCACATCTCTGAAAAAGGGGTTGCCACGAAAGCGTACTGGGCTCAATGGGACTCAATAACCATCATTAATGGTGTCCTAAGAAGGGTCTGGGAATCCGTTGACGGCACATCGAGGCGTTTTCAGCTTATATTACCGAAAATCAGAGTGTCTGAAGTGCTGCAGGAAATTCACAATGGTACCAGTGGGTCTCATATGGGTGTTAATAAGACCCTCGATAAGGTTCGCCAAAGATTCTACTGGATCAGATACAGAGAGGATGTAGAGGAATGGTGCCGGTGCTACGACATCTGTACATCTGCAAAGGGCCCTTCACGCAAAACAAGGGGACGAATGCAACAATACATAGTTGGAGTTCCGTTTGAAAGGATTGCAATCGATGTGGCAGGGCCATTTCCTGAAACTAGACGAGGAAATAAGTACATATTGGTAGCTATTGATTACTTCACTAAGTGGCCGGAGGCGTATGCGATACCGAACCAAGAAGCAACAACGGTAGCAGAAACGCTTGTAGAGAACTGGATTAGTCGTTTTAGTGTCCCAATGGAACTACACTCCAATCAGGGCAGGAACTTTGAATCTAGAGTATTTCAGGAAATGTGCCGGGTGCTTGGCATTAATAAAACTAGCACTACACCACTACACCCGCAGTCAGACGGAATGGTAGAGCGGTTTAATCGTACCTTAGAACAATACTTGTCGAAGGTCACCGATGATCGACAAGACAACTGGGATGCATACATTCCAGTGTTCCTGATGTCCTACAGGAGTTCCATCCATTGCTCTACTACATATTCCCCTGCAAAGATGTTGTTCGGCCGGGAACTTCGGTTGCCAAGTGATCTGCTATTTGGACTTCCGAGAGACACACCAGTCACTGCTTCTGAGTATGTCAACTATCTTAGACGGCGTCTGGAGGAAACATTCTCTGGCTCGTGGGACAATGAAGAATAACTGCGATCTAATGAAGACTCGATACGATAGACGTGCAAATGCCTCGGGGTTTCAGGAAGGCGATCTGGTATGGCTATATAACCCCAAAAGAAGAAAAGGTAGATCCCCAAAACTCCAAAGAGACTGGGAAGGTCCATATCGTGTCGTTAAAAGGATCAACGATGTGGTCTACCGACTTTAGAAGACTGCACGGTCTAGCTTCAAGGTTGTTCACGTGGATCGGCTTCATCGTTATCATGGCGGGGCAAACTTTGTTCGAGACGAACAGTCTTAACGAGGGGGCAGTATTATGACTCTACATTGCACGTTGTCATTAGGTGTGAGACTGCGCACCATGAGACACATGACAGAGACAGGAAATAAGTGTGAAAGTCAAAAGATGGCTGATGTAAACAAGTGTTGTTATTATTCGAATGTGTAATTGTTATCCGATTATTAGTCTATTATTAAATTGCTGTTTTTATCTATCACTTTCGTTGAGGTTCTTTGGGCACGCTGTAGGATATATATATATATATATATTTAAAGTGCTTTTAATTTGAAATCTGTAGAATACTTTCTTGAAAAAAAAAATTTAAGAGGAAGCGAGATTAATATTTAAAATGAAATTCTTTTTCAAAAAATTTTCTTACATTAAGTAAAATTGCATCCATTATTTTAAATCAATTATGTAGTTGATTTTAATAATTTCTGACTAACATTAAAAATTATTATTATTATTTTTCTTTAGCGTAACATTCGTATAAAACGAATTATTTTTTCCCTATGGGTCTTTATGATGGAAGATCTAAGTGATCGGCAATGACCTTAAAAAATAAAACGTTAATCTTTAAATTGTTTGTTTAATTTTTTTCTTTGCATTAGCCTTGTCATGAATGTAGTATATTTCCCATGTAAAAAAAAAATTATTGAATAATTAATTAAATATCTGTGTTTACTTTATTGATTCATGTTAAGTCATGTGCAACGGAAAATATAACATTTTTTTTGAGAATAGGAAGTAGAAGAAATAACGTTTGCAAGATTCTATCCAGACGAATTAAGTTAAAATAAGCGCCGTGCAAGTTAGTGTACTAAAATCATAAAGCCAAAACTAGAGCTACACAAACAAGAAAAAAATGTCAGTAATAAATACACTATTTGTCAACTAATTTTAAATCGAAAAATAAATATAAATATATAATAATAGATAATCCTTATCTCTAGCCACATATAAATTAAACATTGAGTAATAAATGGGGCCTTTGTCTATTTGATGTACAAGTGTTATTATATATAGGTCAAAGTAAAATAATAATAATTCAGTGCAATAGCATATTCCTTAATTTGAATGTTAAAATCACTATTTTAACTATCACATCTTATTTTCTTATCTAATATATTAAATTACGTTATACGCATCATGCACAAATGACTTAAACTCTGCTGATTCAGGCAATCGATTACATTTTTTAATGGCACAAGAGAAGTAGGAGCACTTGTACAAACTAGATCTAACGTATTGATTAAGAAATGTTGCTCTATCTTGAGTGTCTCTAAGTATTTCATTATGATTTGTTTTCGTATTTGTAAGTTATGATTTAGTGTTTATGTATTATAGCTACTTTACTTTTTACTCGTCTGTACTTACTTTTCTCCAAGTTTAGTGATTTTAATAAGGGTGTTACTCTAATCACCTTGGAACATTCGTTTGTTATAAATCTCACTTCCCTAGTTTTATTTGTACGAGTTTCTTATTTGTTTTCTTGGGTTAGTGATTACAGATGATGCATATACTAATTTTGTCAAAACTAATTTAAATAGCATTTTATTTTTACGTTTTTTTTTTTTTTTGTACAAATTTCGTTTTATAAACCATAACGTTTTGCTAATTGTTTTACATACATTCGTCGCAATGGATAGTTTAAGCTTTTTTATATTCTGTATGACTGGTTTACTATTGTCACAGTCTTAGTTGACATTGCATGATCTAAAGTTCACGTCATGTTAAGAGTTAAAAGACACGTGGAATTCCTGATGTAGAAAACAGGAAGTAAAATGAATAAAGTTGACTTGGAGCTCAGTCAAGTCAAGTTAGTAAGGTTTCGCTCCCGGTCCAGGAAGGTTGGACGTTGCTTCCTGGACTGGTGTATATATGTATATAGCATGGAAGTCGATGGACTAATGATTGTTGATTAATTACATTTGAGAGTTGATTTTATTATGTGCTTATTGAATATTATAGTATTATTCGTATTTCAATGGATATCTATAGCTGAAGCTCCAGTGTCACTAGTAGTAATTGTTCTTATTGTTACCCGCTGAGATACGGACGTGATTTGTAACTAACATATATTGGACACTTTTGATACCGCTGTTATGCGGATAGGATTGTTTATTATTTCTTGACTTGTAGCACTAACAAGGAGTGCAGTGTATTATTATTGTAGTAAAATAAACTTCATGTTTGTCTGCTGAAACGGACTTAGGTCAGTTTATACTATTTGTCTTGTCACGTGTCAAGAGTACCTCAAGAAGCAAGAACTCAGTATTACACGACATTCGCATTCTGCAACCTTACGCCATTCAACCTGTCATTGACAACTATAAATAAAGTAAATAGTTTGTATTTTTTTTTAGTTTTTTTTTAGCGGTCCCCGAAAAGGGAAAAGCCTTTGTGCAATATTTCCGTCTGTCCGTCTGTCACACTCAGATCTCAAAAACTAGAAGAGAAATGAGAATTATTATTTCACCATGTGATGCGGCTTGCAAAGTTTATGTGCAACGGCTACTTTTTGTTTTCTAAAAGCAAATCGTTTAATTTATATAATAATTATGCAAGCGATTTTTTTCATAAAACTACACCAATTCTGAAATAATACATAAATGTAAGGGAGATAATGTAACATTATGTTAACAAAAAAAGACAATTTTTTTTTGTATTTCAGTATTTTCTTGCCTACCAATAACTCCTGCATGATCGCAACGTCTATTGTCCTCTCGTGGAGGAGCTTTGGGAGCTCAGTATATTTGGCACAAGGCCACAAATGTTAAGCTGGGGGAGTCTAACTGGGAGTTGCTTAAGGGAGGACTTGCAATTTTCTGTTGTAATGGCCGAGTTTTTTTGAGGGTCGGGGGCCCTCGTCTCTAATATACTTTCAAAAATTTGAGACTGGTGCAGGACATGGTCACCAGTAGGTTGTAGCTGACGAACCACAGCCTGGCTGCCATTCTTCACAGGGAAAATGAATTCAGTGTAGCATGAGAAGAGGTCTTTTTCCTGGATGAAACTTTTCCCATTTTTTTCGCATCTTGTCAGCTTCCCCATAGAAGAAGCCGCGAGGCGGATAGTAGAGTATTTTTCGCAAAAAAGCCTACCGGCCACCACCTGGACAACGGAGCCTGTTCGGGTCTGCTCGTGCCCGCGTTGACTTTCTATTGTTTTGTCTTTTATGTTTGTATGAGGGCTAAGGCTGTTGACGACCTTTATTTCTGCTCCGGCGAAAGTGTGTGCATAAAGGCCTGCAAGAGGGTCCGAAACTTGAGAGTTTGAAGTCCACTCTGCTCATCACTTCCATTGTAAGCAAGAGTTTCCTAAAATGGGGAGTGGTTTGACGAAGGATTTTTGACATCCCCAGTATTAGTACTGTCACTGGGTTCGACACGTTCCTCTACTGCGACGTCGGGGGACGGGCTAGATAGAGCCTAGCTCATGGGCGCAAAAAAAAAACATCTAATAAAGGCCGCGTTAGTCAGCCCAATTGTGCCCATTAAAAGAACTGCAAATCAGCCATGACCCAAGAGATACTAGCCAACCCTCGATTTAGAGTCCTGAGATGAACTCCTATTGAAAAAAAAAGAGCTGGAAGGACTCAATCCTCCCGTAGTGCTCTGGCAAGAAACTAGGCCGTTCAGCTTAATGCCTCATAGCCACTATAAAAGTCGAGTAACTGCTCAGACACAAAGCTGGTGAAACTCTTACAAGACGTGTGATACTGTTTCGACGCTCTCTCCACAGTGACGGCATCGGGAGTCAAAGTTAGTACGGAACGGGTCAAAGTATGCCCCAATAGGACAATGTTTTCCGTCCTACACTGCGCAATAATTGTCTGCTCTGACCTCTTCAGTTAGTGTCCAGCGCTATTTGCTTTTTGGAGATCCAGTTAGGTCTCTTATTTGCCGTTGCCACGGGCCCCCACTGGAGGGGGCTGGACATAACCCCTTTAATTGCACTTTTACACTTGCTGACTGCTCATTCATCAGTAGAAAGCAACCAGTACCTTTAGCCACAATTTTGTCGAGCAAGGTGTTTACTAGGCGACCACGATGAGGTGGTACTGGAATGCCGGGCCTACATAACACCAGAACAGACCACCTACACACTTCCTAGTGTCGATGCAGGTCCTCCAATGAGTTAACTTGTATTACGCCGCACGTCACTTAGCCCCCAGACAGTTCAGACTCCCATAACCTGCAGATCCCTTCAGCCGGATCTACAACAGTCTTTATTCTAGTATCAACATGTCTTCTCTTACTCGTGTTTCACAGTGTTGTGATGCGCACCATCAGTTTTGGCGCATGAGCGGAGTTACAACGATATGCAATCGTATGTATAAAATCTGATTTTTGTTACGAACTAATGCAATTATTTAGGTAATTTATGTAAACTCAAAACAGTTTTGGGTCAAAGACTGTTGCTTGAGGTACACTTGAGTTTACTATTATTAGTATTGATTTGGAGGCAATTATTATTACAGTTTTTTCTCTTCCTATTCAAAAATCACGACTCCATTGATGTAATTAAAGAGCCATCAATGCTAAAGGTCATATACAACAAACTATTAATGCCTCACATTTATATCGTTCTAATTAACTCAAAAATTTAATATTATTATTGTAAACTTCTGATGTATATATAGAAACACGTGACATTGTCCCAAGAGTTATTCCTTCCAACAATGTCTACAATGTATAGCATCTAGCCATTATATTAATAAATCAAATGATTCATTAAATAATAACTCGGACACGTTGGAGGTCACTTGTAAGTTTGAGTGAAAAATAGACATTGTCTTCTTTATCCTAGTAAGATATATTTGTTATAATTGCACTAGAACAATGTACTCTGATAAACTTTTAAAATGTATTATTCTATAATAGTAAAAATAGTTCTTACCGTAAATTACCGGAACTTGCTCAATATTGCTCGTATCATCTGGACCGAAATTTGGCCATACTATTTTCACGCTACCATTAGAATATACTATATTTGCTGTCAAATTTAAAATCAATTCCAATATGTAGCCAGAACTGTTCTTACAATAGCATTCCAAACTCTTATCTATATTACAGCTAGGATACAACATTAGTGTGCATACCTATAACGTAAAGAAAATTAAATTTTGTTCATTTTAATAAAATTTTAAAAAGCTATTTAGCAAATTGAAATGAAAAAATAAATAATAACTGATAAAATAAGAAGTTACACCCTGCAGAATTTGCGATATATAGGGCCAATGGTTAAGAAGTAGGGTGTCATGCGACCAGCACAACGACCAACGTCCTTTAATTTACCCAACTTAAGTCGGGTACCAATTTAGAGTTGGGTGGACTCTGTGGCGTCTTTAAAATTACGAAATTCAAAATGCCAGTCTTCAAAGAAATTTAAACCAGGACCACAGTCTTGTAAGCCAAGCGCTCAAACAATCAGCCACCGCGCCCCAAATTGAACTTATATTGATATTTTTAATAATCAATTAAAAAAAAAACAAGATTACAAAGAGAGTTTGTGTTACACAAACTCAGAGGCGGCCCCCGTTGAAGTCGGATCCCTGTCGGATCTGCATATTCGCATATAATATTCAAGAGGTGATTTAATTTTGATGGTCAAAAGTAATAATGTTTCAAAGATTCATTTGCCGTAAATTTAAATTAAATAAAAAAATAGTAGATTAGTTTTAGTATATTAAAACATTACAATATTTATCAAAACGTTTTGAAATGAAAATCTACACTTTTTTTTTTTACACTTTAAGTTTAGAAATTGAAATTCTACATCTTAATCTAGTCTATTTTAGTCTGAACTAGATAATCTAGACTCTAAAATAATTTTAATTAGAATATAAATCCAGATCTAGATATACTGTAATAAAAATCTAGATCTAGTTTAAAAAACTCTAGATTAGATCTAAATCAAGATATCATTCCTTTTTTTAAACGCGAGTCACATAACGAGGCTTAATAAACATTACTATACCGAGTCCTTTTTTCATTTCATTTGAAGAATTAATTCCATAAAACGTCAGAGGGAAAAAAAAACACTACCTCACACGGCCTAGCTAGACTAAAAATCGCCTTCATCATTACGAGCCATTTATCGAGTGTTCATAGACTTTGGTGCACCGAGTGCGTTCTTTAAGCATTTCATTTAAAGAATTCATTCCATATAACGTCAGAGAGAAAAAAAACAACAACACTACGTCACACGGCCTAGCTAGAATAAAAATCGCCTTCATCAATAAGAGCCATTTATCGAGTGTTCATAGACATTGGTGCACCGAGCGTTCTTTAAGCATTTCATTTAAAGAATTCATTCCGTATGACGTCAAATGAAAAAAAAACACTACGTCACACGGCCTATCTAGAATAAAAATCGCCTTCATCATTACGAATCATTTATCGAGTGTTCATACCCATTGGTGCACCGAGTGCGTTCTTTTAGCATTTCATTTAAAGAATTCATTCCATATGACGTCAAAGGAAAAAAAAAAACACTACTTCACACGGCTTAGTTAGACTAAAATATATTTTCATTAATACGAGCACTTTTTCGAGTGTTAATAGACATTGGTGCACCGAGTGCGTTCTTTTAACATTACATTTAAAGAGTCCATTCATATGACGTCAAAGAAAAAAAATTCCATTACCTCACAATAGGCTAGTAGCGGTACCATAAAAAAAAATGTCTTTATTTACACGAGATATTTAACAAGGGTTCATAGACATTGGTGCACTGAGTTCTAATAGAATTTATTTAAAAAGGATCAAAGCCGCATTGTTTTTGCGTTTTGTCTGTCAGTCGGTCTGTCCGTCATCTTGATATAAAAAAAAGAACCACTAAAAGTTATTAAAAATTGATTAACCTTTATTTTACGTTTCAAAACGTCGCAATAATTTTTAGGTATGAACACAATTGAAAAGTTTATATAATAGATTGTTCCGGATGTTTGTATAAATAGTAAAAGAAAAAGAGAATTTCAGATAAATGTAATACCGTTAATTAAATTTTTTTTGATGGTCTCGTATAAAAATTAGATGTACTACAGCCATGTGGAGAGATTTTCATACCTTACTTTGGAGTTTGGATTCTGTTTTCCTTAAAAATCGGAACATAATATTAACGATAATTAGATTTTTACATGTTTTAGGTAGAAAGTTAAATGTACTGTAAGAGAGTAGTGAGTTAAAATATTTTTCATAAAAATCCGTAAAAACATTATTTCGTAAATGAGAAGATTATTTGTTTATTAATTAGAAGAGGGAGTTCAAACAATTATTTGGCGTTAGTAGATTTAAATTAATTCGGAAATTTCTGGTGACGATTTGTAAGAAACAAAATCCGGAACTTTCTTTATCGATTACAAAACTTTTATGTTATGTTTTAGCAAGAAAATTAAATGTCTAAAAAGTAATTTTCAGTAATCAATTCTAGTAAATTACTTTTTTTTAAAGCCCCGAACAACCTATTGTCGATATTTTTAAAATTTGTTTAAAGATGAAAATATGGAACAATTTGATATTGATAACCAAATTATAGTGACGCATTGTCAAATAATATAAGTGTAATATTAGTAAATTATGCGATTTCAAACAATCATTAGGCATAATTCATGTTTTATAAAACAAAATCCGGAACATTTTTACATTTAATGAAATATAAGTCAGTATAGAGATTTTGATTTATTATTAATATGCTATTTACATAAAAAACGGAACAACATATTATTGATAATGTGTTTTTGCAACGTTTAAGCATGGAAATTGAATGTAATATAAATTAGAAGAGCAAACAAACATTTGTTGGGGTTGATTAGTTTTGCACACAAAAAATCCGGAACAATCAATTTTTAGATAACTTAAACTATTGAGATGTTACGGGAGGAACATTAAAGTGTAAATCAGATTTTCAATAGCTTTTAGAGTTCTAGTTTTTTTAATCTAATCGTGACGGACAGACCGACCAACAGACAAAACGCACAAAAATAATCTTCTTTTTTTCGGATGGGGGCACTAAACAAAAAATAAATAAAATCTGAATTTTTTAAAAAGTTTAAGGAATTGGTTTAGCACCTGGTCATGTAGCGACGTTACGCTACTGCATAAAACTCGCTGTATAAAAAGTCCATTAAAAAAAATGTACGTGATATTTACATACAAAATGCATTATTAGCCTTTATAAACAAAGATAAATGTTTTCTTTTAATTTTAGCAACTAGTTGACCAGAAAAAACATCTTTAACTATTATTTATATTTG
Source organism: Biomphalaria glabrata (assembly GCF_947242115.1). Lineage (NCBI taxonomy): Eukaryota > Metazoa > Mollusca > Gastropoda > Planorbidae > Biomphalaria > Biomphalaria glabrata. Next base: position 17,327,777 of record NC_074724.1, read on the forward strand.
TTGTAAACATTTCCTGTACATTTTTAAAATATATTTGACTTAGTGATACTGAAAATACACAAAAATTGTCCATCTTTGTTAGCATATTGTAACATTGCCTCCCTTACATTTACATAATTGTTTTAGAATTGGTGTATTTTTATGAAAAAATCGCTTGCATAATTAATTTTATAAATTAAACGGTTTGCTTTTAGAAAACCAAAAGTAGCCGTTGCACCTAACCTTTTGAAGCCGCATTTAATGATGAAATAATATTTCTCATATCTCTTCTAGTTTTTGAGATCTGAGTGTGACAGACGGACAGACGGACATTTTGCACAAACCTAATAGCGGCTTTTTCCCCTTACGGGGGCCGCTAAAAAGTATAAAAAAATGGACAAATAATGACAATATTAGAAATATTAGAAAAGGGAAGTCCTTTATGTGATAAACGTCACGCAACCTATTTCATAAATAAAATGCGTGTCTAGTTGAGACCAGTCATCAAAATAGGCCTAAATAAAGACGTATGACGTGGCCGACTTTTGTCAGTGTTAATAGGCCGTTTCAATATTTAGTTTTTAATTTTGTATGTCAGACCTGCGACGTGGAAAACTAGCTTTTAGCCTACACTGACCATAGATAACCACTTCATAGGTCTGTATTCAGGCCTACTGTGACAATTAGTGTCAGTTTAGACGGATAAACTAAACGAGTTTTAAGGTTTACACAACCGGATTGATGACGTGGTAAGATTAACCGTCGTTGTCACGATCTAAAATTTAATTAAATTGATAACATTCTTTAAAATATACTTTTGTCCAAACGGTACCACTAAGCGCGTGGTAGAAAATAATCTTTGTCGTCAGAAGCGTTAAAAGTTTGTTACTCACGCTATCTTAACCTGTTCTTTAAGCTAGTAAAAATGAGAGAGGTAAATTAGAACAATTATTCAGCTTCTTACACAAATTACAGTTATCCAGTTGTCTAAATAAATACAAATTTGACAATTTATAACACACTCCCACTTTATATTGAGAACACTGCAGAACAAAATAATAAAAAACTAATAACTAAGCATAAACTTATTATTTACTGTAGAATATTCAGTCGATAACGAGTTTTGCATCTGAAAATAAGCATTCTGTCTTCTCATGAGATCTTGAGATGTTGTATCAAGAGTAGCATTGTATATGTATCTATCCAAGCCGTGTAAAAATTCTGATTTGCAATTTGAATAACTTTCTTTAGAGTAAGAACTTAGTTGTAGATAAAGGCCAATGGAAACATCAAAACAGCCTAAAAAAAAATTGCTAAATTACTCAACAAATAGAAAAAAAAATAAGATTCTAAAATTGCTCCATTATGGATCCGCAAAACAATTTAATATATGGGGTTAGACATTTTTCAGAAAGAATATCAAAGCTATGAGCTACAACCTGTACAATTCCATCTACTTCCTACAAAATGTTAACCTTAAAAGTATGATTCCCTGGAAACATGTACATACAATTAACAGGTCTTGATTGTCGCCTAGAAGATTTATGGCAATATAAGACTCCAAAACGTTTTTTTTTTTTCATAAGTATAAATAAATGCATAAGTTACAAAATCACAATCTTGAATTAAATATCTGATGCATTGTTAAAGCTTTAGGTCTAGTAACGAAACAAAATATAATTATATTTTGTCTAATATATATTTATCCATATCATTGGATTAGAATTAATTAAAACAGTGAATTAATGACTCGAAGCTATGTACTTTTCAAGTTCGTATTCAACTTTTCATGTAGCTTACTTATATGACATTATAAAAGGCATGGCGTGGCAGAGAAATTGATCTGGACCATGGTGAACTACATTAATGCAATATTTTTGCGACAGTCTGTGCAAATAAGCCCAAGTCAGTTCGAGGTTGGGTTTCACCAGATCAGAAATTCTCTTTACATGAACACATCAAAAGTTATCTTCAACATAAAGTATTATTATGTATACGTATTTACTATTTAGAATTGGTAAAACACAGACTGGAAAAACATGGTTCGCAAAGATATATTATTGGAAATTGAAAAAAGTAAAACACATAAAAATCAGGATATAACTGCAAACATTTGATCCATGTATGATCATTGCAGCATCTCTAGTAATCATTTAAATATTATTTTTTTTTTGTAATATCTGCCGAACAACTTTCACTTTTGCTATATTTGTAAAAGAAATCGGTATTTATGTAGATTTGGAAAGTATGCTGACATTTTTGTCCGTAAGCATACGCTAAAGTTATTTCATAGAAATTATCATTCAATCGCTTATCTGGTTCTATTTAAGTTTCCTTAAAAAGAGTATATAGTTTTGGCAACATGTAAATACAATGTTTGTAAAAGCTGGATCGGATTTTTTTTTTTTTAATTTGCTGTGATATTTCGATTTTTTCTTATACTCTTGCAACACTGTTTCCATGACTATTATTCGTCAATGGATCATACAGTTATCTTTGTGTCTTTCTAAGTATTTTATAAGGATTTCTTTTTGCATTTGAAGCTTATGGTTCAGTGTTTTATTTATTATTGCTACTTTACTTTTAGGTCTAATATCTTAAAGGTATTCTAAATTTAATGATTTTACTTAAGTAAATATTGGTTTATAATAAATCTCACTGCTCTATTTTGTAGCTAAGTTTATTTTTTTATTTTTTAAAGATGTTCAAAACAAAAGACATATATTTTGATATCTAATCGTTGCTTTTATTTACAAAAAATCTTCTTTAAATTTTTAATAGTTTATTTTGCCATTCTAGTTTATTGAAAGATATTTATAGAGAGTTGGTGTCTTTAAATTTACTGTGTTTGCTGACTTGCCTGGTATATTTTACAAATTTAAAACCGTTTGTAGTGTCATCGAGCATTTATCATTATTTATGTTAGACACGAACGAATATTCATTATATTTTATTTTTATCTTATGTAATACAAACGTTACTTCAAAAAAGATGATTGCGTCCTACGCTTCATGTATTTAGTCATGCATATTAACCAATGACTCACAATCTAATAAGTCACTGGTTTTCGTGGCTGGCTCAGGCAACCCATTCCATTATCTGGCAGTGACAGGTTCGAGTTTTACTAAAGATAAACAAAATTAATTGTAGTCCCTTAAACTGTGTGGAGACCGAAGCGAATACGCTAAAGAAACTTTTATAATACCTGGTAGTGGGAACGTTTTGGGACATGCCACCTTTTTCTCAAAATCAAGAATTTTAAAATATTCTAGTTAATATTTGAGACAATGTCGTAATCTCATGCATGAATGTTGCATATATATATATATATATATATATATATATATATATATATATATATATAAGTCTCGATAATCATTTCCCTTGGCAACTTCTTGTGTTACTGAAGAGGCGAATCTTTCATAAGGTTAGGGTTAGGGTTAGGGTTAGGGTTAGAGGCGAATCTTTCATAAAAATATGCGGTCACAAGTCGGGTATATGTAATTACCAGGCGCCGTTGCATTTTCACCTTTCTTTCTGCTGCTGTTGTGTATGCCATCTGCAATCCGATACCCTTCATTTATGCTCTCTCTCTCTCCTTGTGGATCTATCCAGTGCCAATTTTTTCCAGCTGCTAGTGTCGATTATTCAAATATACATATATATATATATATATATATATATATATTTATTAATTGCACTTTTTTTTAGAACTTGAGGAGAATGTACACTATATATTTACATTCTAGTGTAATTAAAAACTTGTTTTAAATTTCTGTTAGCAAGTAGGTGATACTGAAAAATGTAGGGTAATAGCTTTTTTATAAAGCTGACATAATTTCTGTGACCAATGGTTAAGGGTGTCATATAGGCAGCACAAACGACCAACCGCCTTTACTTGTATTTTTTTTTAAGTTCTTGCAAAGTTAATTTAAAAAAAAATAATTAATGATTCACATTTGGAAAATGAAAATCAAAGTAGCCGTATGAATTTTTAATGGTCTAAATTAATACCATGTTTTTTCACACAAAATCTCTTCGTAATCTTGTTACATTATGTTTTTAACAATATTAAAAAATTACACAAATGTATGATGTTAATGACAATAATTTTACAATAAATTTAAATCCCATTCTATTTCACAAATATAAAACATATTTTTCTTTACACACACACAACACTTGACGCATAGTGCTATTAGAGCATGGAATGGGTTGCCTGAGCTAGCCAGGAAAACCAGTGACTTGGCAGAATTTAAGTCATTGGTTAATATGCATGACTAAATGCATGACGCGTAGGACGTAATCATCTTCTTTTTTGAAGTAACGTCTGTATTATATAAGAAACATATATATGAATCATGTTTTTAAGACATAGTAAAATGAAGGTGTTTAATTTGTCTAAAAACGTTCCAATTCGGTTTGTTTGTTCTTTTGTGATATCTACATACCATTAAAATTTATATAATAAAAGAGATAAAATAATATTTTAAATTAGGCTTCAGGAGTAGTCAATTTTTATCTTATACTTATACGTCTTCGGGTATTTTCACATGTAGATGCTATTCATTAAAGATTTTAATAAATAAATAGATTTTAGAAAAAGTTTGCATACACTCTTCTAAGTCTAGATCTATAAAGATGTCATTATAATTAAAAATACTCTAATTAGATTTATACATTCATTCAACAAGGATTTTGTTCGGGGGGAAGAGAGAATCGGGGCGCGTAAAACATATTCCATTTTATTAATAATCCGTAATTTATTTTTATATAAATAGTAAATAATTTTAATAGCAATGAAGGAAACCGTTGAATTTTAGCTAACTCTCTAAGTTTATCAAAGGCTTCTTACCTCTAATGCTTTATTTAATTATTAAATAATCCATAATTTATTTTTATATAAATAGTAAAATATTCGCTTTTACAAGACAGTTCTGAGATATAAAAAAAAGAGGTAACATCAGTTGTGCTAGTATTATCGCATTCTTTTAAGAACTATTACATTCGTGAATTCCCTAATGTAAGGCATTATTGATGCAAGAGTTTATAAAATTAATGTTCACGAACATTTAGCGCATCGTCTTATGGCCTCAAATTAATACTATAAGTGAAATTATTAAATAATAATAAAAAAAGTATATAAAAACATGGCGTAGTCACATATAATGTACTCGTACTATGCAATAACTGAGTAAATTTAAAGTTGCTAAAATTTTATTGAAAGAATAGCTAAGCTTTACTAATATTTTACTTAATTCTTACATAGATTATATCTAGATTTTAGATCTAAAAAGAGATCTAGATTTAAAGTAAATCTTAAGAGTTCTAAATCAGAAATCTAGTCTAGACTTAGAGTCTACGGTTAGATGTAGATGCCCATTTAATTATATGATCAGTAAACGTATAAATTATACATTGAAAAATGACCAATTTAATAACGACGTACGTTAACGAAGATGACGGTGTCAAAATCATGGGTTCGAAACAAATATTTTTTAATCATTTTTTAAATATATTTAATATATTTTCATTTGAAATAGATGTTTTGTTTTTTTGTTTAAAATAAGTTTTTTAATGTTTTTATTTTGTTATATTTTACTTGTCTGTAATTCCTCTATTCTTCTATATTTCAGAAATATGGGAAGTTTTGACTTAGAGACAATGACGTGACTAGTGAAAGCAACGATAGGTTGTAGATAGAAATAAATATTAGTCGACGTAATCAGACTACTTCTAGGACGCATTAAAAATAGTAAACCTTTGATATTAAATTTGTTTGACATTCAGTGTCAGCGTCTACTAACTTGTACTGATTGTTCGGCCTTTCGATGGTGTTATTATTACGTATTATTTTGAGTGTTACCTCCAGCTGGTTTATTCGCATTAGACACTGCGGAAGCGCGACCCCACTTAAGCTTACTGGTACCATTATCCAGAATTTTTTGAGAAGCCATCTGCCTGGAAGAAGAAGTTCAAGTCGTAGGCCTAATCTGCAGCTGGACCCTGATTTTGCAGCCACGTCTGCGAAGTAAAGCCTGTGGGTTTTGAACTAGTGGATTTAGGAGGTAACGAGATAAACTTTTGTAAATGCCCTTACGTTGGGACTTCGTATAGTGAAACAGTTTTGTTTTAAGAGCACCTACAATCTTGTTGTTGAAGGGAAAATATCCATCCTGTCGAAGCCGTCCTAAAGAGATTTCGGCTGCTCATCTTGTGGAAATTGAAGAACGAACGTTGAAGGTGAACTCTGCAAGGCTACGATCGATCGTTGAGGTCACGCCATCCTATTATATACTGTCTAATACATACGACACCTAATAGCACTGGGCTGTGACTTTGTCGCTGTATCTGCTGTTGGTCTGTTCCAGTTTCATTCTGTACAGAAGACTACTTGGAACCATTTTGCCTGCATCGGAACCAGTAACCGGAGCCAACACTACACCACTGAATAACCGGAGCCAGACGACATATCTGGATAACACATTGAACGTTACAGCCAAGTGAATCTTGCGTAAAGAAACTTAAGGATGAATGTGTGTAGATGAACTTGATATTGGATACAAGGGAGACGTTGAAGCGTTGAGCCAGAATAATGACTCATAGACTTGTATGTTTCACCATATATTTCCGCCCTTGCACAATGTAATTCTAAGATGATAGGTAAAAAAAAAAATGAATACAAATGTATTTTTTAACTCTAGGGTTGGAGTTGTTATGGCATGATAAGAATGTTTTTTTGGAAATAGGGAAAGTTTGATCGTTTTAGATAGAAATATCAGCTGACGAAAACAGACTACTTCCTGGAAGCATTAGAGGTAAGAAGCCTTTGATAAACTTAGAGAGTTAGCTAAAATTCAACGGTTTCCTTCATTGCTATTAAAATTGTTCGATATTCAGTATCAGCGTCGATTAACTTATATGACTTGTTCTGCCTTTAGCCGGTCTTATTGGAAAAAAATATTACGTTGAGTGTTACATCCATTTGGTTTATTTGCATTTGACACAGCGCAAGCACCTAACACTATGTAAGAGACACTCGGTTCAATCCGCACCCTTATACTGACACCACTGCACAACAGGGTATAAAACATATTCTATACCATATTACACACAGAGAAATATTATATATAAAATAATATTATATACAGACTCATAATTCACAAATATAACGGATAGTTTACCACATTCTTACACATTTTATTATTTTCTTACACATGTATTTATTTATTACAACTATTTTCCATGCACACACACATATATATATATATATATATATATATATATATATATATATATATATATATATATATATATATATATATATATATATATATATATATATATATATATATATATATATTTCGTTTTTCTTTTTTATATTCCAACAGTTGCAAAAAAATATTTATCGATTGTAATTTTATATCTATTTTACCTAATAATAATAATAAAAAGGGCATCCTTGTCATTGTAATTGATCTCCTTATTTTCCGTTTTTCTGAAAAAAAAAATGTTTCGTTATCATTTTAAACATATTTTATTCACTACAATTATACAAATGAAATGAAGACTATTACATTCCAGTCTAAGTTTCCTCAAGACGCATGGAGTGGAATTAAGCAGAATTTAATCTTAAACAGATTACGTCTTCGAGTATATGTAAGCCATATTTATTAAAGTATTTAATAAATTAATGTTTATGAACGTTTTGCGAACCGTCTTCTAAGTTTCGATCTATAGGTCTATAGAATATTACATGTTTTTCCACCCAGAAAAATTTCAGTTGATAAGAGTAACAAAAAAACTAAAACAAATTAATTCCACTTATCTTATTCATGGCAAACCAGTAACACAGACTAAAAACGCAAAATACCTAGGTGATATATTAAATTAAAAACTGATTGGAATTCACATATTGATGAAACTATAAAAAAAATCAAACAAAGCATTAGGGTTTATTAAAGATATTTCTATAAATCAAATACGAACATAAAACTAAAATGTTATTTAACCTTGGTTTGGCCAATAATAGAATATGTATCCTCCGTTTGTGACCCTCAACTCAAGAAAACATTAAGAAACTGGAACAAACACAAAATAGAACAGTGAGATACATAACAAACGAATATTCACATTTGACTAGAGTAACACCATTAGTAAAATCACTAAATTTAGAAAGCCTTCAGGACAGAAGACTCAAAAGTAAAGTAGCAATCTATATTATAAAGTAGAATGTGAGGGGTATGTATGTATGTATGGATGTATGTTACTTATAGACATCAAAACCGCTTGACCAATCTTGATAAAACTAGGCAGGAATGTTCCTTGGGTACCAACTTAGACCGTAGTGTATGTATTGTAGCCCTAAAACAAACTTAAGACCCTCAAAAAAAATAAAGTTGTCCGACTCTATTACAGCTATAGTATTTTATGGATCTAGGCCATGTCTACAATGTTGACATGAGAAAAAATAGAAAGGATTTAGACCTAGGTCTAATTTTAAGAAATACACTTTGCGCAGATAGTTTTTTACTTTGACACATGAAAAGACAAAAGAAGATCCATTGATTTCATTATATAATAAAATTAACCTTCAATTTTGTGTTTCAAAAGCATTTTTTACATTAATTAGTTCCTTAGATCTGTGATTACAGATTTCCTGACGAACATTCTTTCATTAGACAATTCAGTAATAAATCGCGTACTAAATATTAATTCGTTTAATTGTTTACTTTATAATCCCATCCCTAGATCTAAAACTCTAATTCAACTCTAAGATGATAAAACTTCTCTTCGCACAGATAGTTTTATACTTTAACACATAAACATATTAATTAAAGTCCATTCATTTCATATTTTGATCAAATAAACATTCAAATTTGGTTTTCTAAAGCTACATTCGTTTACGAAAGCTGCGAAGCCGAGTTAAAGGCCTAGATCTATATTCATTCATGAATCGCGTACTAAAAATTATTTCGTTTTATTGTTACTTTATAATCCCATCCCTAGATCTAAAACTCTAATTCAACACTAAGATGATAAAACTTCTCTTCGCACAGATAGTCTTATACTTTAACACATAAACATATTAATTAAAGTCCATTCATTTCATATTTTGATCAAATAAACATTCAAATTTGGTTTTCTAAAGCTACATTCGTTTATGAAAGCTGCGAAGCCGAGTTAAAGGCCTTGATCTATATTCATTCATGAATCGCGTACTAAAAATTATTTCGTTTTATTGTTACTTTATAATCCCATTTATTTAACAAAGCTATCGCTCTTTTCGTTTTTAATAGATAAGAATGTATCGACTTCGGGTAAACCATTTTTGCAAAACTAATTTTATTTTCGTAGCGAAAGAGAAATAACGTGAAAGGATCATTAGCTACGTTTAACATACATCTAAATCCAATCCACTAGATTATTCAAAAGCAAATGTTTTAATTTGAAAAAAAATGGATTTAAGCCTATTAGCTATTTTGATTTGATAGCTTCATTCACACTATTTTTACATTGACACATTCGCTTTACTTATTACATTATTATTTCGTTTAATTGTTTACAAAACACTCTCAGTGACTATATCGACAGTAATGCGCAAATAAAGACCCGCGGGTCGCGGGTAACATATGTCTAGTTATACATAAAACACTGAACCATAATCTTCAAATACAAAAACAAAATTTAATAAAATACTCTGAAAGACACATATGTTAGGACCAATTTGTACAAATATTCCTTCTTCCCTAGTGCTATTAGGGCATGGAATGGGTTGCCTGAGCTAGCCAGGAAAACCAGTGACTTGGCAGAATTTAAGTCATTGGTTAATATGCATGACTAAATGCATGACGCGTAGGACGTAATCATCTTCTTTTTTGAAGTAACGTCTGTATTATATAAGATAAGAATATATATTCACTTAACCAGGATTTTTTTCTTAGGGCGGATATGGGGTGAAGAAAAGCGAAGTGAAAAAATATTTCATTTCCTTTTAAAAATCTTGCATTCGTTAGTTATTTAAAACTCAATTAATCTATCTAGACTAGATAAGATATTAGAAATAAATGGGTATTTTTTAATAGTTTTGTTTTAAAGAGTTTATTATAGGGCAAGTAATTATCACATAACTAAATATATTTTAGACCTATTTCTTCTGTTTCATTAACAAAAAAATTCGCAATTGAGGTTACCAATGTTGTTATCACTAAGCTTATATCAACTAATTCTGTCTGTCTGTGTGGCTTTCTGTCATTTCGGTAAATATTTCTTCACGTTATTTCTACCACACCTATTCTCGGATTAAATTTAATCTTTTCACAATATAATTTATTGGCAAAAGACATGAATCAATAAAAGAAAATAACCAATCATTCATTTAATTTCTGGTAATTAATTTTTTTGTTTGATACCAATAATGAAAATTCATCCTTCAGTATTTAATGATATTGCTAAATATGTATGGTTCGGTTCTTTTAAATTATTGCACTCGTTATTTCTTAACGCCCATTTGCGAATCATGTTGAAACTTTAAATTATTATTTATACTACCTAACAAAACATGAATCAATAAACAAATTAACCGCAAAGGCAATTAATTATCGTAATTAATTATTATGTTTGATATTGGATAAGGGAAATAACTTCTACATCATAAAGTGTGAAGTTCTTCTCCTTAGATAATTTTAGATGTTGCTTTATTTTAAGTGATTTTTTAAATATATTTTGCTTGTTTTGTTTAGAATAATGAAAACACAAAATTATGGTCGGGCTGGCCATATATAAACAAATACATTATTCTCTCATTTGGGTTAGTTTAAATTAGTAATACAGATTTTGTTAGCCCTCCTTCAGTCGTAGAGCAACTATGGTAAATCTGAAGCACTTTTTCATGTGGCTGTGGAGCCCTGTTATGAAGAGATACTCCCGTCCACAAATCTCTCTGGTTATGTGACTTTTGGTGGTAGAGAAACTGGCCACTTTTGACATGGTACGCTTTTCCTCTAGAGCTGAGGTCCATTTTTATCGTTGTCCATAGCTTTCTTGGTCACTGTCTAAACTATGTCTTCCCATTGGTCGGTATCGATGTTCACTGATCTGAGGTTCCGTTTTATTACATCCTTGTAACAGAACTGGGGGCGACCAGTTTGTCTTGAGCCAGTTGAGCCATTAAATGACTTTTTGGATGCAATTGTTCTCCATCAGGCGAACATGTCCAAGCTAGCTCAGGCAGCGTTGTCTGAGGACTGCAAGATGCTGGGAAGACCCGTTCGCGCAAGGATCTCAGTATTGCACACTCTTTCTTTCCATGTAATTTAAAGATCCTTCGTAGACATCGCAAATAAAATGAATTAGGTTTTCTATTTTGCTTTGCGTATGTGGTTCACGATTAACTTCAATACAGTAGCGTACTCAGAACACATGCCTTGAAGAATTCCACATTGGTCGCTGTAGTGAGCTTCTGGATTTTCTCAAACTCTAGGTCTGAGTCTAGCGAAGGTCGAGCTAGCCTTTCCTATGCGTTTTTATCTCCTCTTCTAGAGATAAGTCCAATAGCATTTGTCTTCTTCGTGCTAATTGTTAAGCCATACTTTTTACAGACGTTAGAGAAGCGAGACATTAGTGACCGAAGCTCCTCTTGTGAGTGTGCAACTACCACTGCATCGTCCGCGAATAGAATAGCATATCTCGTACAAGAGTGGTTCTGATTTTAGCTTTAGTCCTCGTTCTTGCAGTATTTAGGAGTTTAATAATCAAATCTGGAATGGAGATGTTGTGAATTAAAAGTGAAGAAAATTCCAAAGAGGGTTGGTGCCAGGACACATACTTGTTTAACTCCGCTGTTTATACTAGAACTTTCGGAGCAGGCAATGTTTAAAAGCACAGTACCTATCATATCATTATAATAAAAGAAGACTAGATCGAAGGCCTTAGACAGGTCAATGACTTTGTTCTCTGCACTTTTCTTGAAGTTGACGGATAAAGAAAATCATGCCAATTTTGAATTCCCCGAGTGAAAGCCACACTGTCATTCTAGATAGACTCAATCAGTGAGTTTTTTTTAGCCTAGGAAGTATCACTCGAGCAAAAAACTTTGCCTACAATACTTAGAAGACTAGAAGAAAAAATGTTCGTGTGACTGTTGCAGTCGCTTCTTTCACCTTTGTTATTGTACACGTTAACGATTTTAGCATTCCGCAAATCTTGTGGCACAGCACCTTTTTGTCAACATTTGCAGAGCAATTCATGTAGAGGCTGCCTTAGTGTAGTTAAGCATTGTTTAAAAAGATCTAGGAGATATCTTCAAATCAGGGTGCTTTGCCGGCATCCATGTTGTCTTTGGCTTTGTAGAGCTCTATAGGGTAGGTACTTCGTCTAGCTTATTCATTGTGGGTAATTGATAGCCTTAAGGGATGAGGCAGAGACTGATTTTTTATATAGCTTAGAATTCAGAGAAATGTTCAACCAATCTGTGCTTTTGTTGGTTCCTGTTTATGATAATTTCCTCATTGGAGTTGCGGGCTTATTTTGGAAGAGTCCAAGAGCTCTTTTGATTCCTTTATACATCCCTCTTATGTTGCCCCCTTGAGCTGCGAGCTGAAAATTTTAAATAAGCTCTACCCAGTATTCATTGGCACAGATCCTCTCTGTCCACTGCACAAATGCTCTAGCATCTTTCAGATTTAACAGGTTGCGTTGGGTAGTTTCATTTTATTTGTAGCGAGTGCATGTCTGTTTGCTTTGATGACAGGTACTAGTGTAGCTGTTTTAGAGTCGAATCAATAATTTCGTTTATATTTTTTCTTCCAAAGATGTCCAGGGAATTTTTTTGTGTTGTGGCTTTTTCCTGCATTTCCATAAGCATTACTATAAAACATAGTTTCCCTTTCAGACCTTGTGGTCTACAGGGCTGATGCTGTAAAGGTCATCATTTCCGTGAACTATGGTTAACGAGGGTGCCATGTCACCAGCACAACAAACAACCGCTTTTACTTTTCCCCAAATAATGTCAGTACTCTGTAGAGCTGGGTGGATACAGAGGTGCCTGATGATCCCGAAATTAAAAAAATTCCTAGTCTTCACCATAATTCGAACCCCGGACCCAGGTTCGGAAGCCAAGCGCTTTACGTTGCAGCCACCTCTCCTCCCATTTTCAGTTACATTTCCGACACCAAACCGTCCAATATAGCTGTCCCACGAAGAGTTTTCGGATGAAACGCGTGCATTGATATTATCCAGGATGATATCTTATTTGGGATATCGCTGAGTCCAGAGGAAAGGTTGTCAGAAAGCATGTCTTTGGCCTCTCATGTAAATCTCAAAATAGGACCCTGGGCACTTATCAAAGTCACGTATCCAAAAGATGTGTTAAGACGTAGTGACAAAAGTCTTCCTGAACCGTTGCAATTAAGCTCTACTGTGTTCATCAGGGTGTTCTTAACTGCGAAACCAACGCCATGTTCCCTTACTTCACTTTCTGCTTTGTCTTGCCAGAAGAAGATGTAGACTTTTTCTGTAATTGAACCAGTCGTCAGCTAAACGAGTTTCCTGGAGAGCAGCAATGTCTTATTTAAGCCTAGACAGAGTGCATCATTTATTAATGCAGATTTTCTCACATCTCTTATCTCCTGTAAGTTTTATTAGAGGCCAGTTTGTAAAGTCCACGTTCTTTGTGCCCAATTTAAGAGATAAGCTTCTTTTTTTTCTTCATGTCGACTAGTACATTTGCTTTGTGCCTGTTTTTCATATTTTGTCTTATCCTCGTGAACCCAAACGAGGAAGACATGCATGACAGGGTAGCACCTTATTTGCAGGAGGCTGCCCAGCTTGAGGCGGCAGTAGCTATCCATTGCAATCCTAGGATCCCTACCACCTCGAAAGTGACCCCTGGCGCTCTGCTCAACGACAATTAAGCATTTGAGCTTATAACTGGTGACTGCCACTTCCCTAGTTTGGCCGACGCCAAAGACGAAGCTGAAGTGTCATCTTCAGTTTTTAGGGTTAGGGCTTTCATTTGACGAGAGATCCTCAAGGTTGTTAACGCCATCTTAAGCCCATTATTAGCTATAAAATGCTTCCAATAGCATGCGTCTCAAATCATCATCATTATCATCATCAAACTACATTTGAGTGAGGGCTTGATAGGCTTAAATCCTCTCTTGCAAAAGCTCTGGACAAAAAACCCTGCTGTCTTGCGTAGTACATACACTGCCATATAGGTCGAGAATATTTGGTTTCCCAGACCTTTCGAGGCGGAGATCAGCAAGTCTGGGGCATCAAACAGAATATGAGACACGTTTTCCTCTTCTTCCCCTCAGCGGGGGCACCGTGAATCTAAATTTGGCCATAGCCGTGAGAAATATGAGCCAACAGGACAGTGGCCTGCCCTGTAATGTGCTATTATAGCTTGCTCAGGCCTGGACAGCCTCCTCCACGATATTAAACAAGATATTAAACAAATAAATTTTGTTTTTATAATTCAACATTTCTATTTCTTGTTATGAAAATTATATGCTGTATCGGTTATGTTTACATGTGCTTGTAACTCGTCTGTTAGAATGTGTTCACAAAATGTGTGTTGTTTAGTCATTCAGTGTATTAAACCCTTTCAAGCGGACATGGTTTTCGACTTTGTTGTTATTATGTTGAAAACAATTTAATACACTGAATCAAAACTGTGAAGTTGTAAGAATTTTGAAATGGATAGGATATTTCGAACAGTGAAGTTTGACATCGAGCCCACAGCACCTGTGACAAGTCAAAAACTCGCTGTTAGAGTCACTCAAATTTATCAAAGCATTAATTATTATTTTTCATTATTTATTTATTTTATTTTAATTATTTCTCCATCCTACCCCTAAATTCTCCACCCGCACCACCTTTTCCTCTCCAGACTAGATTTAGTTGACCACATTGGAGATAGCTAGGCAACGTCTTTCGATTTATCTTCCCTTGACCGGGGCAAAGATACACACAGACTCTTTGATCTTATCGGCAGGATGTCTGACAGCCACAGTGGACACCACCTTGTGTGGAATGCAAGTCAATCCTCCCCCCTTCCCCACGTCTCTATTTGATCTAGGAGACCACGAGGACGAACACGCCCATTGACCTTCCCAATGTGCGAATCCCATCTCTTGTCGGACTTCACCCACGTGTAAGATAATTCTAAGCATAGGACATTTCCGGTTTCCGCTTTCATTTTCCAGGCCTTTGTATATAAGGTAGATTAAATCAAGCCAGACCCTTTCACTCCTCTATCGCTACCAACGAAGAGTCTGGACTACTTCATTTATCCTTTCTCCTAGAGGAATACCTGGTGGTAAGCCGAACTTAATCACAAGTTCCATCTTAATTACTTTTGTGCTATTTCCATTGGATATTATCATGTGTAGTTTATTATTTCACTTATATTTAATTAGTGCATTGTGTATTTCTCACTGGCGTAAGTAGGGAACATAGACATGTCCTATGTATGTATTTATGAATTGCATTAATCTATTAATGCTACGTTGCTCAATTGATCGTTGATGCAACCATGTATATATATGTACATCTTATTTTATTTCCTTTATCTTGGTTGACCGCCTTGATAATTTTACTAGCGCACTAATACTGCGTCTAGAAAAGAGATATGAGTTATCTCCCCTGTACTGAATTGTCTCCCCTGTAGTCATTTCACTCTAACGAGAGTTGCGCCGCTTGAACGGACACCCTCTCCATTCAAGCGCGCTCCATTGTTCTCGATCGACGGTCGTGTGTAAACAAGCCGTCTTGGTCGCTGACCAATTGCCCAATTCAACCCCCCCCCCCCTTTTCTTTCTCTATCCACCTGTGTTGTTTATTTGAGATTATTATTTCCCCTTCTATGTACATGTTTATATTATTACTTTCCCTTTTATGAACACTTTTATATTGCTACTATCAGCCATCTGTTTTCCAAATCCCATTTGTCATCATCTCCCCTTTATGCTCTAGAGCAATTTTACCAATCTGACGAATGCACCTCAGTCGAGGGCATCGATAAGATGCATGAGAGACATGTCCTAACTTGTCTTTATTTATCCGCAGCCTCCCTCAGGTGTCTGCCTATTTACCTGCCTATTTATTTATTGGATCAACGATCTATTTACTTGCTTATTTATTTGCTATCGAGAATCACCACCTATTTATGTGCTTAGTGCTATTCGGCACTGCACTTGCCTACTGAGATCTACTCAACTCTACTACTTTTCGCTATCGGCCTTGCCCGCCTATTCGACAGCCCACCTGTCAAGCTATTAGGTGCGACGTCCCTATAGACTCAGGTCTGTGCGAGACGTCATAGCTACGCCAACCCTCTGCAACTCACTGGACATATCCTGTCAACTAAGCTCCCCACGGCAGATCAGCTCTGCCCGCAGTACACTTGTGCCCACGGTAGCCGGCCACCCGCCCTACTGTGCCCACTACAGATATTAGAACTTGGGATTGAGACTCCACAAGAACTATATCTCCGGCGACCCTCTATCCGCTAGAGCGCCACCTCCAGCTGCAGAACCTCAAGCCAGGAACACAGCCAGCTGCGACATCAACAGGACAACCAGCTAAGTCAGAGGACAAAGTGACATACTCTCTTATTAGGTGCAAGAGTGATGATTAAATCTAGTATTATTTAGAGATAGATGCAAACCCTTCCCCTTTTTATTCTTATATGTATATTTATGTAAATAAATATTCTTAATTTTTAACTTTTGTATCTATCTTTCATTGCTTGTCTCGTTGCGTGACTGCTCCCGATTCATATGCTGATAGGTTGGTGTGTGATAGCTTTAAAAATAAGCATCCCCTAGACATAAAACGCGCCAAACACACTTCACATTACCCCACCTGTCACAGCACCTCAGCAACAGAAATGGCAGCACTGGTATGAAACTTCTAAAAACTTTATATGTAGATAATCTTGACGATAGGAAACTACTGATAATCTACATCTCTCCTGTTGTATACCAAATGATACTTGATAATGAAACAAAAGTGAAATTAGCACTATTAAATGATACTGTTAGGATACGAGATTTTCAAATTACAACTCAAACAGAATCCTGTTTCGCGCTCTAATGGAATTACCCGTACCATTGAACATGCGTGAACAGAAACGAGTAGTGGATCTTCTGGCTTACTACTTAAAGTGGATACCTAATATCTCAACAAAAATAAGTATGTTAACAAGAAATCAACAATTTCCTGTCTCCGAAGAAGTCATAAAAACACAACATTTGAAAGTTTGAAAAATGAGCTTGAAAAAGCCGCTGATATACTGTTGACCCAAATCGCCCTTTAACCGTTGAGACGGATGCTTCTGATATAGCCATTGCGGCTACCCTCAACCAAGATGGTCGGCCCGTTGCTTTCATCTCATGAATTAAAAGTGAAAGAAAACATTCATTAGTTGAGAAAGAAGCATATGCCATTGTTGAGTCGCTGAGGAAATGGAAACATTTCTTAGTTGTGAAAGCGTTAATACCAGTTACGGTTCCGTGATCTGTCTCTTTCATGTATAACAGGTCAGACAAGGGAAAAAAATTAAAAATGAAAAAATTCAGAGTTGGAAACTAGAACTCTCATGATTCCACTATGACGTCAACTATCGCCCTTTCAGGCAGAACACTGTAGCTGATACATTTACCAGAAACTTACTATCTGCCATCACTCAAAATGACCTTAAATTGCAGCATACTAGTTTTTACCATCCGGGCGTTACTCGACTATTGCACTATTTCCATGTGATGAAGTCAGAACTGTGATAAAACAATGTCAAACTTGAGCAGAGCTGAAGCCTCGTTTTTTTTTGTTTCGATAGCCAACCGAGAGCTTATTAAAGCGACTGAACCTTTTGAGAAAATTAGTATGGATTTTAAAGGATCTCTCCGTTATGTTTTAATAAATAGATATCTACTTACCATTATAGATTTATTTTCTAGATTCCCATTTGCTTTTGCATGTCCCAATATGTCTTCCTCTACCGTTGCTAAATGCGTTAATGAACTATTTGACCTATTTTGATTTCCAGTGTACGCCCACACTGACAGGGGAACTTCGTTTATGTCTAAAGAGATGCAGCATTTCCTCCACGAGATAGGAATCGCGACCTTTAGAACGACTCCTTTTAGCCAAAGAGAGAAATGACTAATAGAGAGACTAAACGGTACTTTATGGAAAGCCATCAATTTGGATTTACATCCTAAGGAATTGGACATAGCTAAATGGGAACTAGTACTAAATGATGCTCTGCAGTCCATCCGGTCATTACTATGCACTGCAACTAACAGGACACCACATGAACGACTTCTTGGGTTCAACCGAAGAAGTGGTTCCAGGACATACCTGCAAACATGTCCGGGTCCAGTCCTGCTGAAGAAGAACATTAGATCGTTTAAATATGATCCCATAACAGAAGAAGTTGATTTAGCAACATGCAATCCTCAGTACGCTGTTATCCAAACCCCAAACGGTCGAGAGAAAACAGGCTCATTACGAATGTTAGCCCCTAGGGAGGAACAAAAAGTTATAAAAATGAGAATCCGAGTGAAATATAGCTTGATACTAACTGCACTGGCCAAAGCTAGCCTCCCATGAATCAACCTACTGATTCTACGATGGGTGAATAAACCACCAGCCCCACTGAAGACATAGTAAGGCCGTCGAAAACTCAAGCATATGAAATTACACTAAGATACAATCTTAGAGTAAGGAGAAATAGGCCCTATTACAATGAATAAAAGCTTACCTGCTTACTAAAACTCTTAAATTGACATTCAATTTGTCAATACTACTCTCTAAAATGACATTTTATTTATTTTACTTTCTTCATTTTTCTATGTTACCTGACTTTGATATGATTTTTGATCTATCATTTTATATTTAAATATACTTTTATAATCTATCATGTTATATCAATATGTTACAGCCTGTCATGCTAATCCACATTGTTTGTTTACTTGAATCTCTAGTATCGTTCTGCATTTACTTAATTCTTTCATTGTTAATAATACTAGTAACCACAATTTGAACTGGGAGTGAATGGTATCAAAATTATATGCTGTATCGGTTGTCGTTCTTATGTTTACATGTGCTTGTAATTCGTTCGTAATAATGTCTTCACGAAATGTGTGTTGTTTAGTCATTTAATGTATTAAAGCCATACTAAGCGGACATGGTTTTCAACTCTGTTGTTATTATGTTCATAACATTTCTCTATAGTAAAAAAGTTTGAGGAAAAAAAACATTTAATGTACCAATTCTAATGAAGAGTATATAAATATTTTACGTACGACATTATAAAAAAGCACGTTTTCATTAATTGATTAATTGATGCCGACCACGTCCTCCAAAACTGCTCTCTCTACCAAGAGGCCCGTATAAGACATTGGCCCCAAATCACCCCAATAGAAAGAAAACTATATGGAGAGCTCCCTGATTTGGAAACCACTGCGCAGTTCATCTCATGTATTGGTCTAGTCATATGAACACTCCAACATAACAATGAGAACGATAAAGAAGAAAAAGAATTAATTGATTTATATTTTAAAAGAGAATAACGAAACAAAATACTTACCACTGGCAGGCAAGAAATAAAACTGAATAATCTAGCGGCAATCTAGCCCGAAGTATGCACTCTATACTTTTTATATGTAACATACATAGTTCTTTTCATACAACTTTTCCCTACTGTGAAACCTATGAAATGGACTGGGGAAATGCAAATAATACACTGACTATTTATAGACATTTCTATTAAATAGGCTATATTTTCTTTTCTTAAGACATCTAATAAATGTAAATCAGCACCAGAACTTATTTTACAATAACTCGTATTTATTTAGAGTAGGGCTTTTATTTACCTAATAACCATTTCTTTAGTATACTTTATTAAAAATCATTTTGCTGTGAAAACAAAAAAAAAAAAAAAACACTCTCTTTGTTAAGTGCAGTGTACTCAGGTGTTTGCATGCTAAAATATTTAGGTTACAAGCATAATAAGAGGTCGGCGTATATAATGTTTACTTTTATGTAAAATTAATTAAAATAGTATAACATTTGCTAATTGAGTTGTAAAGTATTAGAATATAGAGATAGGGATTCAATCTTGAAAAACTCCAAAAATAATTTTATTTTACCTCTATTTAAAATGTTTAAAGTTATTTTAGTTTACTCATTTTAGTTACGTTATGTTCAAGATTGTTTTAACCCCAATTTAATGCAATGCCTAAAGACCATCATATGTGTTTACTTTATGCTAATAATTTGCCCTTTCTATTTGCATTCTTGAGAGATACAGAAAATAATTACACAACTGTCGTATCATTCGCAAACAGTAAACATCTCACAGGGGTGCATTTGAATAAGTTACCTTCAAACATGTTCTGGTTGTTCATTGCTTCTGTTGAACGCGTGACTGTCAAACGAGTAGAGCCAAAGGCTCTTCGAACTCTATGCGTGTAAGCCTGCTTGAACAAACCGCTCTGTCTGGAAGAGGTCCAAGTCAATGAAAAAACATTGCTATTTCCGATGTATCTGGCATTCTGGGCGCATGGACGAAGGCCAAGTACACCGACACCCTCGCCATTTTGTTTTTACTAAATTAGCCGTGCAGGACTCGTAATTAGTGGAACGGTCCCTTGAATAACGGCGCATGGATTTTTGACAGGGACGTAAAAACTCTTTCAACTGTGCTAAGGGAAAGCTCTCGCATTTCCATAGTCATTCCAACAGAAGTTTTGGTTTGCTATTCAATAAGCCTAACGACATCATCTAGTGGTCGATTGAAACCACAATATACCATAGTACAAAACATAAATAACCTTGTCTCTGTCTATCTATCTCTCTGTCAATGGGTTATTTAAATATTATTCACTAAGTCTTCATTGGTGTGACAGTATGGTAATTTAAAGAACAGAAAACAACAAATATACTAATTTAATAAAACTACATTCAAACATTTCGAATAAGACTTTAAATGCACCCGAATTAGATAATAGCAACAGCTTCACTGCACAGAAATTTAACATCATTATTTTTTTTTTACAAATCTTATTTTAACTCACTTTGTCTATCTGTCTTGCACAATTTTGCTCGTTATTTCTTCCTCATCCATTAACGCGTCAAGTTAAAACCCTGCACAATTATTTATTGTGCCTGTCAAGACAAGATTTAAAAAATAGTTAATTAAATTTTGATAATTAGTTATTAGCAAGTGGAAGAAATTGTAATTGAGAGCTATGGCAGTACAAGCTCAACTTGTCCCCATTAACCTTGTGTAGAGAATTAGTTCGTTGCTTAAAATGTTTGAAACAAACAACGTTCTATTTTCATAAAGATTTTGCTGGCACATTAGTTAGTGTATAGGCCTGAGGCGGCATGAGCCTTTAAATGTAAATCGTAAATTTTTAAAATAAAAACAATTAAAAAGCTATTTCGGTAGCCTTAACACGGGTCAAGAGCAATCGTCATAGAAGGCCTAAACACTGGTCTGTTACGGTGCAACCCGTGTGCAGTGAAAACGGAAATAGCAATTTTTTAAATAAATATTATTATAGCTGATATCACTAAAAATAAAATTAAGCTAATGGGAACCTTGTTTCTCCTGCATTCTGACAATATTACAAATGTCTGGCTTTAAATTATTCAAAGCAAGACGAAGGTCTCCTCTAGTGGTTACATTTAGTCTACATTTCTTTGTTTACTCATAATCTTGTTACACATTAAATCTTTTTTAACTTTGTATGTTAATGGAAAAGCTAAAAATAATTTTATTTTCGACCACAGTTATGGAATTTTATAGGAACATTTATGTGTATTCAATGTTAACATTCTTTTTACTGAAGACTTTTTTTTCTGCAACTTAATTTTAACATCAGTAACTTGTTTAAAAGTTGTCATTTTTTAATTATTTTTTTATGTTTTTTTTTTTTTATTACATCCTAGAAGTGAATCATGATTTCCTCAAAGAGCATCGTTATGTGAAATGCATAGATATAATTGTCCTTCGGCAGTAACTAACAATAAACAAGTTATGTGGGATTGTAAAACTCTTTAAAATAGATTATCTATATTTCTCATTGAAATAGAAAATGATTTAATCAATAAATGTCAACTTCTTTCCTTGATGTTGGAGGTTGGTTTCATTAATTTGTGTTATATGCAGACTATGTAAAACGAAAATTTTTAAAGTCTTTTTAAGTCATCACCAACAAATACTTTCCTAAATTGTATTAAAAGAGCTTAACAAAACAAGCATTGCAACTTTATTTCGAAATCCAGCTAACCTCAGTTTACAATAATATTTTTATCATGATGATAATATGTTTTACAAAACTATTGAAAGATGATCGTAGTTTCGGCAAGGGTTTGTATTTTAATTACAGTTTTTATAATTTGATTCAAATAGGATTGATACTGTGGGCTAAACCTTTAACAACTTACAACTCACAAGGTGAATAGATCTGGATCATCTTGATCTATATTACTTATGATGCGTTTGTAGTGTCCAATCACCGATGGTGCCTCATGTGTTGCAATAAGCTACGTGACAATATAATTTATGAAATAATATTTCATCAGTAACCAAAAAAATTCAAACAACATCATAAGACATTTTTTTAATATGAAAAACTCTGTAATTTGCTAAGAGGCGACTAAAACATATTCTCAGTCTCCGTTTTTTTTATATTGTTACATTAATAGAAAGTTTGCGTTTGCATTTTAATATATTAACATAAGTAAGATAAAATAATTTATAATCTAAAAAGCCTATTACCTAGTTTGGTTATCATATCATAAACGTTTACGCGCGTAAGAAATAAAGACAATAAATTCCATTCGATTGCATCAATAAAGTAAGAATTTAAATACAGAAAATGGGGATTCCCGAATTCCATTTCTAACGTTGTTTATATTATTAAACTAGCTGACATTACCCGCGACCTGCGGGCTTTAGTTTGTGTATTACTAATCTGGTGGATTTGATTTAGATTTATGTCAAACTTAGCTAATGTTCTATTCATGTTTTTCTCTCTCGCCACGAAAATAAAGGAAGCTTTGCGAAAATGGGTTTACCTGTTAAGTCGATACATTCATATCTATTTAAAACGATATTAGAGAGATAAATAGGATACAAAAAGGGTTTACCCGATTTGTTGAATGAATGAGATTAACGTACGTCAGGACTTCTAAATTACTATATTTAATTAATAAACGAATTTATGTAAAAATGCTTTTGATACACACATCTGAAGGTTATTTGTATTCAATAATGTGATCAATAGACTATATTTTGTATTTTGATGTGTCAAAGTAAAACAAAAACTAGCTGTGCAAAGTGCAGTTTTAAAAATTAGATCTAGATCTTGAGCCTTTGGATCTCTCGTGTAAACATGGCCTATATGCATGAAATAGTAATTTTTTCATTGAGTTGAGCAACGATTTTAAAGTAAATGTTTTCTACAGGACTTACTTGAGTTAAACGATTTTAAAATGTATTAATTGAATACTAACTTCCCTAATGCATCATAATGCAGTTGATAAAGATTTCAATTGAGTTTGACCTCTTATCATAATTTATTGTGATTCCGCAGTTGTGATTGTGCCAATTATAAATTAAATATGGCAAGTATTTTTTTCTCAGCAAAAATTTATATAGCTTAATATTTTATTTTAATACTCAATTACTGTAGTATAATTCCAAACTTTAAGGTAAATTTTACATTTATATAAAAATATTTTGGTCTCATTGTGATGTCAAAAATGGATTTGATAAAACATTCTTTCAAGTCGATAAAGGAAAAGTGGGGTATTTAAACAAAATATAATGTTTACACAATAAACTAGAGATAATGTTACACATTAGAATGCTACAAAAAATCGCGTATAGCCATATGGCACAGTCCTAACGGAGAACACCACAACCACATCGACTATATCATGGTGCAGCAGCGTTTTAAATTAAGCATCCATATGGCCCAAAACAAGAAGTTTTCCTGGAACTGACAATGGAAGCGACCATGGCTTTAATATGATGATCTTAAAATTACACCTAAAAAAAGTAAGAAAACAATGACCTACCAGAATAAAGTTTGACCTTGATAAACTGAAAGACCCCTCAGGTAGAAGCCATATTAGAGGCACAAGTAGAAGAACGCTTTGCAACCCTTAATATCTTGGACTGCAATGAACAAGATATCTACACACCAGTCTATATACTAATTACAGATGTCACAGACACAGCCCTAGTAATACTAGGGAAGCTTTGCATGCCCAAATAATCCTGGGTAAGAGAATATACTCCAACTCTGTGACAAGTGACGAGATCTTAAAGGTAAAAAGTTTTCGGACCCAAAATACGTCCACGAATACGAATACACATGTGTCAAAAAACGGATTAAAAAGGAAATGAAAGAAGCGACGAAAATGTGGATAGAAAATAAATGTCAAGAAATTGAAAAGATACTAAACAGGAATGATAGTAAAAAAGCGTACCAACTAGTGAAGGACATAAGTACCTCAAAGCATGAAAGAACTAACACTATACAAGACAAAAACAATAGATATTTAACTGAGGAAAAGATGTAATAAGAAGATGGACGGAATACGTTTCAGATTTGTATAACTTTAAAAATTCAGTAGACATAGAAATACTAAATGTTCCGGCAGTATTCAGCATATAGGACTATCAGATTTTCGCTCGGAAGAGGCATCAGCAGTGAAAGCATTGAAAAGGGAAACATTGGCAGGAGTCGAACACATTCCTGGTGAACTTTTACAGGCGGGAGAAGAAAACTTGATAAAAGCACTTTTTAAGATTTGCTACAAGTTCGTGCAGTCAGGAGAATGGCCCAAACACTGAACCCAATCATTCATCATAACCCTTCCAAAGAATATCAATTTACGACGTTGTCAAAACTACCAAACCATCAGTTTCATAAGATATCCCAGCAAAGTACTGTTATAAAATTATATTAAATCAGCTAAAGCTAATAGCAAACAAAATTAAATCAAAAGAACAAGCCGGTTCTAGACACGGTCGCATGACAAAAGAACAAATCCTTAACCTCAGAATACTCTGTGAGAAATATCTCCAACATCAAGATAAACTTTTTCCATGTCTTTATTGATTTCAAGAAAGCTTTTGATCGAGTATGGCATGAGCACTCTGGGCGACAATAAAAAAGTAGAACACATATAAAAACATAATCAAAGTTATTCAGAAACGTAACGGGAATGCTACCACTGCAGTATACTTTAACAATAATATTTAGGACTGGTTTAAGACCACAGTTGGAGTAACACAAAGCTGCCTACTTTCACTAACACTTTTCCATATCTTCCTTGAAAAGATAAAGGATAATGCTCTCGAGGGCTATGAAGTTACTGTAAGCATTCTAGGAAGAATATTTACTACCTTGCGCTTTTCATGTGATATTGTTTACCTAGAAGGGACTGAAGAAGAACTATTTGACCTGCTGATGCGCATAGACAAGACTTCGCAGCATATGGCATGCAAATAAATGGGAAAAAAACAACAACAACAACAAATTATGGACCAAAAGCCAACTGGGCTTTAAAAGGGGCATCAGTATTGGCGTTGAAATTCTGGCTTGTGTCAGTAGCTTCAAATACATTGGAGTTATTGTCTCAGATGAGGGAACGAGACCTCAACTACTAGCCAGAACTGTATAGTCCACAGCAGCCCTTTCAAAACTTAAAATACCAAAATAACACTGATGCGCTCTCTGGTCATGACCACATTTTATATGCTTGTAAGTCTTAGACGCTGACTAGAGCTAAAGAGGAGGATCATAGCAATGGAATTGAGATGCTTAAAAAGGACCCTGTGCATCACATTTAAAGACCACATCACAAATCAAATAATTAGAGAGTTGGTTAGTGTAGCATATAGACCCCATGATAACCTGTAACTATCGTAAAAAACGCAAGCTAAAAATATATGGCCATATTACAATGTCTTAGGGCTTCGAAAAGAGCTTCCTTCAGGAAACAGTACTAGGAAAAAAAGAAGAGGCAGACAGATAAATCGATGGGATGACATCATAAAAGAATGCCATTAAAAGAGGTTATAACTAAGCCAAAAGACAGAGAAATGGAGAAAGACGGTCGCCAAATGTTGCACGGTGCCGAAACGGTCCAAAAGACTAAGGGATAGGTAAAGGGAATTCTAAAGGTTCGAAAAAAAAACTAATTCAGAACTTAGACTGCAAATATTTTTTCCAAGCCTATAATAGGTCAATTGTTTTACAAAAAAGAAGCAATAACAAGGTTACAAAGACAGTTTGTGTGGAAACACAAACTTAAAATCGGTCTCCGAAGTGGTCCACTCAGGCATGTAAAAAGGCAGGTTTAAATATTTTCAGAAAGAACATCAGAATGAAATTATATCAAAGACAAATGAAAGTGAAGAATGGAGAAAGAACGTTGACAGATATTGTGTGGTCCAGCAGACCAAAGGATAGGTAAAATTGAATGTGAAGCTAGATGTGAACCTGGCCTATCTGATGTCTTATAATGAATATCTAATTGTTTTGTATAGGGGCAAATCCTCAAGAAAAAAACATTTCCGCAAATGTGTTTGATGCCTCGCTGCAATTAACGCAATAATATGAAAAAACACTTATTAATTGTTTTAAATTTAGTCTAACTAATGATCACACTAATCAGATTTGGTTTCTTTAAAAAAAAATAAACATGTTTTTATGTGTAAATAAAGTAATTAATATGACAGAAATTACTTAACGTTGCAATAAAAATGAAAAAAAAAATTTTGACAGAAAATTTAAAAACATTTGCATAAATGTGTTACAAATATTTTGAATAGTCATTCCCCCTACTAAAGAGCCCCCGTCCCCAGTATTTGATACTATTGACAGTGAATAGTTGTAAAAGTGGTGTATTTTTAAGAAAAAACTGCTTGCATAAGTGATTATAAAAGTTCTTCAGATTTTTGAACCGAGAGAGACTCAGTCACCAGGCACTCTTTGTTACATAAGGGCTTGTTGTTAACTATTTAAGTTAACCTATTGTCATTACTTTTTCTTTTGTTTAAATTATCAGGAATTCCAAATCAAAAATACAATCTTGACAGTTACATTGTGATAATTTTGAACAATTAATTATATATTCAAATACATTCAAACGTGAATACAAAATAAACTTGTACAGCTCAAAACAATATAATATACATAATTTATAAACATAAATTCAAATAATTCATTCTAGCCTTCAAGCTCTATACTAGTGTTACGAATCTCACTATCCAGGCTCTCTGCAAACTGCACCATACACCACCAACTTAAAGAACTTGACAACTCAGGGCTCCAAAGTAACGTAACACTTTAATGTCAATAAATAACAGCCAATACTGTACAATTGGCAACACGTACACTGTACAAATATCTCTCCGATAACACCGTTCCGCAGTATCAACTCTTGCACTGGCCTCTCCGTCTCGTTCCGGGCTTGCACTGGGTTCAACAGTTTAGGACTGACTTCACACACTAGGCTCGTTGTGTCGGACTCGATCACAGACCAAGATCAAGACGCCAGCCGTCTCAACTGTACTTGACAGTACTCCGCACTGAACCGTCGTAATGCTCCGTACAGAACCACACCGCTGAACTGTGCTGTAGTCGACCGGACTGTAGTGAACCGGGCTCTGAACCCCTGCCGTGAACCCGCTTTCTGAACCTTGCTGTATTGAGCCCCTTTTCTCGACTGACTTGTATTGCGACACCTCCGCTCTTATATAGGGTCCCTACTGGCCTTCTCGAACCTGACAGAACGCCCCTCGACGTTTCTAGGTGGTCAGATGACTACAACTCTCGTGACGCTAATGAGCTCTGTTCACGACGGCGATCCTTCCCGAACCGTCCTGTTGATACTCGACTCGGTTGATCGTCGTAACTCGTCACGGTTGACCGCTCGTCTAGCGCTGGCCTGGGGCGATTTGCGTCGGCTGACTACACTCACACCACTACCCCTCTCTGTGCCACCACCAGGTTTATAACACTGCCCCCTCCTTAGATCTGTCCGTCCCGGACAGAATCAACATCATGACATTGGCTGTAAAGTTTCATCGCTGCAGGCGGGGGGCGATCAGTGGCAGTTGGCTTGCCTCTTGAGCTTGATGGAGCCATCCATGTTGCAGTCAGCAATGGTCGCTTCCTTCTCTTCCTCCAGTTGGCCTTAACCTGGTTGCTTCGCCGTCGTGCTTTCATCGCCATCCACGTTGAGTTCAGAAAACGTTTTCTTCTTTTCCTCCAGTTAGCCTTCATCTGGTTGTATCGACCTCGTGATCGCATGGTCATCCATATTGCACTCAGCAAAAGTAGCCTTCTTCTTCTTCTCCGCCAGTTGGTCTTCATGTGGCTGCAGTTATTTCTTGGTAGGATCACCATGCACTTTGGACTACGCAAACGCTGCCTTCTTCTTTTCCTCCAGTTGATCTTCCTCTTGTTGCAGTGACGTTGTGGTTGCATCGCTCTCTTGTCGGTCGGTACTGAGGACAGCCACTTGACACATGGAGAGGTATAGGATGTAAGGGCAGGGATTACCAAGATTGTTGACCAAAGAGGTGACGTCATAGGGCTTTGCGGAGAAGGGTTGTGATGGGTTTCAAATCCATAGGACAGGGAATAGTGGGACAAGTCATCATTTTCAGCCGTGTCTGGAGGACATGCTCGTGGGGCAGGTTGGTAACACTCCACTTCGTCTTCGGCCTCAGGTTCCAATCGGCTTTCTTCACCGTCATCAGGACCTCTCTCTCTCGTCTCAGTATCGGGCCAATCGCTTGTTGGTTTCAGACCTTGTTGATGACTTTCATCGTGCAAATGTCCATCATCTTCAACGTCAGGCTTCCTTGGATTCTCTTGACCACCATCAGGACTTTCCTCTCCAGTCTTGGCAGCTGGACCAACGTCTGTTAGGTTCGGACCTGGCTGATATCTCTCGACTTGCAAGTGTCTCTCAACGGCTTCGTCAGGTTTCAATGGGTCCTCATGATCACCACCAAGGCTCCTTTCTCTGGCTTTAGCATCTGAACGAACGTCTGAGTTGTTGATTCTCTCCTCCACAGCAGGTATGCGTTGGTTCATAGCGGCTATCTTGGTGTTCATGGCATCTATCTTGGAATTGGTGTTTTCTAGCGCCGAGTTCATAGCTGCCATCTGCTCCTGTTTGCTACTGGCGATTTGTCCCTGCATAGCTGCCATCTGTTCCTGTATGGTACTGGTGATCTGTTGCTGCATTCTACTGGTGAGCTGTTCCAGCAAATCCGGTTCGACTTCAAAAAGGTATGTGTCCGGATCTTCTTCTTCTTCCAACATGTCTTCTCGGAGGCGTGCTTGTAAAGTTTCCTTGTTACCATATACCTTCAGCCTTCGTCCACGGAGTTCTTCTTTCAGTTCTCTAAATTCAAGTTCGTACAGCAGTTTCAGACGAGCCATAGTAGATCCGATCCAATCCGATTCCGATCCGATCCCACTTCTGACACCAGTTGTTACGAATCTCACTATCCAGGCTCTCTGCAAACTGCACCATACACCACCAACTTAAAGAACTTGACAACTCAGGGCTCCAAAGTAACGTAACACTTTAATGTCAATAAATAACAGCCAATACTGTACAATTGGCAACACGTACACTGTACAAATATCTCTCCGATAACACCGTTCCGCAGTATCAACTCTTGCACTGGCCTCTCCGTCTCGTTCCGGGCTTGCACTGGGTTCAACAGTTTAGGACTGACTTCACACACTAGGCTCGTTGTGTCGGACTCGATCACAGACCAAGATCAAGACGCCAGCCGTCTCAACTGTACTTGACAGTACTCCGCACTGAACCGTCGTAATGCTCCGTACAGAACCACACCGCTGAACTGTGCTGTAGTCGACCGGACTGTAGTGAACCGGGCTCTGAACCCCTGCCGTGAACCCGCTTTCTGAACCTTGCTGTATTGAGCCCCTTTTCTCGACTGACTTGTATTGCGACACCTCCGCTCTTATATAGGGTCCCTACTGGCCTTCTCGAACCTGACAGAACGCCCCTCGACGTTTCTAGGTGGTCAGATGACTACAACTCTCGTGACGCTAATGAGCTCTGTTCACGACGGCGATCCTTCCCGAACCGTCCTGTTGATACTCGACTCGGTTGATCGTCGTAACTCGTCACGGTTGACCGCTCGTCTAGCGCTGGCCTGGGGCGATTTGCGTCGGCTGACTACACTCACACCACTACCCCTCTCTGTGCCACCACCAGGTTTATAACACTAGCTACGATTAAACATTTTGTCAAACGCACTAAGGCAGATTTTTTTGCCAAAATGCTTTTACACCTAGAGGAGTTACTAAATACTTACACTGCGATACAAACACACATTTACAGAAGTCCTTTTAACAAGTTCGGACTATGGTAAAACAAATAGTAAGTTTTGTATTAATATTTTAATGTTTACTCTTTATTAATAAAATGACATTTCTACTTTACAACAGCTCAAACAGTGTGTTGATGACAATGTTTGTGGAACGTTAACACTTGGAATGTCAATGTAATTAAATAGAAAAAGTACACTTATGAAAACATTAGGAAAACATATCTTACTGTTTCTTTCTTTGTGAAAGACGATACACCATGTGGCTTGTCAAAAGTCAGGATATGATTAGCGTTTGCGTCAATAATGGCATAACATAATTCTCAAACATACGATAACAAAAAAGTGAATTTAATTAGATATTTGTACTAATTAAATGGCAAGTGTATTCTTATTGAAGCGCTAGTACTGCTGCAATCTTGATTAGGTAACGGCACATTTACCAACGAGCCTATTGGGCCTTCCACTAGGATACAATATTATCCATTGTTTCAGAGTCCCGCATTACTAGTTTTTCTTCTACGTTTAGAACTTGTCAATTTCTTCGTATGCAGAGTGGACATCTTTTTTTTCTGTAACATATACGAATTGAAATGAACAAAGTGTATATTTTGTACTTTATTTTATAATGCTTTATAAGAGCTGCATGATGTTTATTTTTTTTTTCGGCATTACAAAAAAAAAAGTTATACATTGAGATCAGCCTCGATTTAAAAAAAAAAAAGCTTATTAAGAATACATTAAAATATATTACAATGCATTTGTACAAACTTTTAAATTTCTTTTTTTTTTTTCTCATCAACATACTGTTACCTTTTACATTTACATATTGGATATTAGTCTCCTTATTAGACACATTTGTGTTGGCTATGGGAGCTTCATAATTATGTCTGTCTTGATTTTGCTGTAAAGCTAAAAGAAAAAAAAAACGCATTATTTCATTACCATTTTTTTTTTTGTAGTTTCTGTTTTATATTTTATAAATGTTGATAAATGTTGTTGACATGTTTTGTATTTTTTTTTAATTGCTTGGAATTTTCAAAAAATGTTTTAATCAAATATGTAATGTTTAACTCGGTTAGATATACTTTCCTCCAAACATATATATATTTTGATTAATTAATTAATACTAGCTTGCATATAGTATAAATCCCTAGATATGTTATAGTTAATTATAGAAAACGCTAGTTTTTTTCTAGTAAATTTTATAGTTTTCTTACTTGAAATTTCTGAATATATATGTGTTTCTCTGAAAAAAAATAATTGTTAATTAAAAAGAGCAATTTTACGATACAATTTTCAAAATCTTGAATTTATAATAAACAAAATAGTACTTACCTATTTGACTCATCAGAAGATTTTGTCTTACATATCAGATTTATTTCTAAATGGAAGAACAAAAGCAGATAGTACATTAATTATCATGAATCTAACCTTTATTCTTATATTACTATTATATAAATAAATAATAAAAAGTAGATTTCTTACCGTATTTTTTGTTAACATAAACAACAGCTATAATAATTATCATCACCACACAAGCACCAATACATCCACCAATAATAGCAGCCACATCTGTAGTAATATCTTTGTCTTTATTATATGCAAGAAATTAAAATTCCAAAATTAATATGACTTCATTTTTCACATTATAAATACCTACTTTTTTAAAGTAGTAAAAGTACAATACGTTACTCTTGCAACTTGATTTCCTTAGTAAAATAATTATCATACAAATATGAATGAAAAAACTATATTAAAGTGTATTTCTAAATCTTTAAAAAATTATGTATATTTTGGATCAAGGAATATGTTAAAAGCTAGAAATTTGTCTTTAGACGAATACACATGGGTAGATTTTTACCATTAATTAATTATAATGTAACCAAACAATTGATGAAATGACTAAAAAAGAACTTTTTAATAGAAGAAATAGAATAAAGGTAGTTTATCAGAAAGAGAGAATAACATTGTTCAAAAAAAAAAATGTGTCAATTAATCAGTCGGTCAAAGCATAATCGCAAAAAGGTTAAAAAAACAACATAAAACATACTTAAAAAAAAACAACAAAGCTTATACGAAGTTTAGATGTATCAATTAGTTTGGATCAGTCATTTAATTAAATTTGTTATAAATCTAGACCAAAAAAAATATATTACCTTCGCTTATACTAAATTGAAATGTTAAGCATTTTGATCCATTTAGAAAAATATGAAGAGAGTATTGATCAAAATCTGTAAATGTAATGTTTATAATCCTCAGTTCTATAGCTACATATGGTGCTTCCATTGGTAACCTAGTCATAATTATATTTGTTGATTCTTGACTAGATTTGTGTATTATAAATGTGTCTGGCTCTGGATATCCGTACATTGTAACGTTGTATAAAAATGACTTTCCCTGCTTAGTAGTGAAATCTCTGCGTCCTTCAGAAAATGTAAACTGTAAAGGACCTACAATGAAGTAAATTTCATTGTGTTATATTAAAATATATACTACAGAAAAGGAAAACAAAAGATATACAATGATTTGATTTAAAATTTCAAAAGGGACATTAAAGATACTACTTACATTTAACAAATATAGTTATCAGTTTTGAATCCTTATAATTGAAGTCTATTTCATTTTTGGCTTGACAAATATAATCACCAGTATCTTTACAGAACATTGATTTTTTTTGGATTAAAAAATATCCACTTGAGTTGTGAACTAATGTTTCATTTGATTTAGAAATAACAATGTCTGGAGCTGGATTGCCATCCGCCTCACAATAAATTTGAGAGATTGTTCCTTTTTCTATAATAGTGCTACTTACATTAAAAAATATTACTGAAGGCAAATCTGAAAAAAAAATTATCACACTTAATCAATTTTTAAGATTTAATATAAGAGATGTTTAACTGTGGAGTTTTTATCTACCATTAAGCGCATCAAAAGATGGCGAATAGAGAAAAGCCCTCTAAATAAAGTGGTTAAAGGAGAAATATTATATCCAACATGGATCAAAATCAAACCAGCAGCTTTGCGGGAAGTGAAGGGATCCACAAAGACTTACCCATAAATAATGACATGTATCAAGAGAGCTGAAACGGGAAACCCTCTAGATGGCAATGCGCAGTCATATAAAAATATAGTAACGAAAGCTAAGACACATTTGAAAAACAGGATTGCTAACCATAGACATAAACATTACTTTTGTTTTGCGACATTGAACGTTCTAAGCCTTTTTAAACAGAAGCGCTAGTGCAACTCACTGAAGTGCTGAAGAAATATATGATACCTCTCGTAGCACTACAGGAAATCGGGTGGAAAGACTCTGATATTCTCAGATTTAAGGAATACACAATATTCTATAGTGGTGGCAGCACCAACAATTTAGGCACTTGATTTGTTGTTAAAAAGGAAATAGTAAACAATGTTAGCGGATGTTTACCTATAAATGATAGATTCTGCCTAGTACGTATAAGAGGAAAATTCTTTAACATAAGATTTATAAACAATCACGCCCATAATGAAGACGGGACATTAAAAATCATAACATAAATGAAAAAGTGCAGAAAATAAAACATACTGTAACGAATCTCAATATTCAGAGTCTGCATATTGCATCACACGACACTACCAACTTAATAAAGAATTGGACAACTCAGGTCTCCAAATTAACGCAACAGTATAATGTCCAATAATTTACAGCCTATCTACTAGTGGCAACACACAACACTGACTGTACAGTCATATCCACTATGTACTGTAAGACGAAATCTACTGGCTTTGCTGTAAACTGTTGAACTCTGCCGTAACGTACTGCATTCACTCGTAGATCGGTAAATCGTGACTGACTTGAGTATGATACCCTTGCTTTTAATATAGGGTCTCTAATGGCTTTCTAGAACCGGACGGAACATCATTCGACCCTTCTGGTTAGTCAAATGACCACATCCCAGGTGCCTTGTCTGAGTATTACTCACTCTTGATGTTTCTGCATGCTTCGTCAGTTATCGCAGGTGACGGTCTTGATTCGTCAAAATTGACCGCTCATCTAGCGCTGGCCTGGGACGATTTGCGTTGGTTGACTACACACACACACTACCCCATCCGTGTAACCACCAGGTTTATAACAATATTATTTAAAGAGCAGCAGATGAGGTAGTCGGATTTAAGCATCTGATGGTAGGATGATGAATGCAGACAATCTCTAGGGCGAAAAAGTTGTTAGAAAGAGAAAAAAAACTAGAATTGGAAAAATCCAAGATTATAGAGTAATTGAGAGATTGGCTGAATACTTTGAGGCGTTCCTAAATTCAACAGACGATGGAAACATCCGTGAATATGAACTACACCAGGGAGGACCTAGTAAACCCCACCCACCCCCAATACGTAATGAAACATTAGAAATAATTAGAAGAATGAAGAACAACAAAGCACCAGGAGAGGACCAAATTACATCAGAAATTATTAAATATGGAGCTACATTTCTAAATACGTGTATTGATATTAACAGTTTGGGAAGAAGAAGTAATAACAACATAATAGGAAACATCTCGTATATCAAAAGATGTATACGCGAGAAATGCAACTAATACATTATACCAGTATACCAACTCCACATAGACTATAAAATGGCTTATGAAGGCATCAAAAATAAATATTTATTTCAAACATTAGAGGCATTTTGACCAGATGTACATTGTCTCCACAATTTCATTGACATAAGTGGATTCAAATTTATCCAACACAACTCTAGCACAAAATGAAGCAACTCAGCTCTTATTATTTTCATTAGTTTTAAACAAAATAAATAATCATAAGTACAAGTCACATATACAATGACTTCAAATAAAACACAGTAAGGCAGTGTTTAATAAACATTTACTGGTGGCTAATCCTAGATGAAAAAAAAAATTCTGGGCCCCCTATGTAGCTAGGGACCTAGAGAAGAAATGTAAGCTCTCACAGTAAAGTCCGTGAGTTTTTTTTAGAGAATCTATTGAAAAACAAACTTAGTCATAATTATAACATATTTTTAGTTTTTTTTTTTTTTTTCATTTATATTAATTTAATACTATATTTAAAATCCTAAATTTACGAAATCAAATTTCATTAAACGATTCCTTTTTTTTCGGAAATAGTGTTGTCAAAATAATTTTTAAGAGCTGTAAAAACTTCTTACTGGAGATAGAATTGAAGATTTGTCTACAACATAGAAATATTTTATATGGTCTACAAAGAATTTTAAGAAGAGAGAATATAAAAAGGGTCAACATTGTTGTGTTTTCTTTCAGAATGCACTATTCATCCTGGTAAAAAAAAAAAGTCGAGGGCACTATAAAGCCTACTAATAAAGAGGTAGCCCTGGCCAATAATATTATGCGAGGGACAATCTAGTTATAGAAAGCGCACGGGATTCTTTAATGATCATGATCTTTTTAAAGATCATCTTCAAGTTAAGTAAGACGACTCTTTTGCGAGCTGTTTTAATTTACACATCAGTCGAATCTATAATGACGTGCATTGGTCGGAAATCGACCACACTATAGAAAGAATCACACTATCGGAGACATTTTAAAAATGTTTTCTTCAAAACGTTTTGACCCATATTTTTGCATGCATCTCTTGCAAACAACGGTCAACATTTGATAAAGTCTAATTTAGATAAAACGACGTAAATTGCTTAAGATATTTTAATAGTTAAAACATTGCTAACAATGTAATATTACTCATATTCAGACACTAGCCTGACATTATCTTAGTTTGTTTTTACTAATCTAGTGGATTTGATTTAGATGTATGTTAGACTTAGCTTATGTTCCTTTCAAGTTTTTCTCTTTCGCTACAAAAATAAAATTAGTTTTGCGAAATTAGGTTTACCTGAAGCCGATACATTCATATCTACTAAAAACGAAAGAAGCGATGGATGAATGAGATATAAAGTACAATTAAAACGGGTTTACCCGATTTGTTCAATGAATGGTATTATAAGTAAGTCAGGACGTTCTGAATTCTCAGATATAAGGAATGAATTTATGTAAATATGCTTTTGAAACACAAATTTGAATATTAATTTTATTAAATAATGAAATCAATTGACTATATTTTGTATTTTTATGTATCAAAGTAAAAAACTATCTGCGCAGTGTATTTCTTAAAATTAGATCTAGATCTAAATCCTTTCGATCTTCTCTCATGTCAACATTGTAAACAAAGCCTAGATCCATAAATACTATAGATTTTTTTTTGGAAGGTCTTAAGTTTGTTTTAGGGCTACAATACATACACTACGATCTAAGTTAGTACCCAAGGAACATTTCTGTCAAGTTTTATCAAGAAGAGTCCAACGGTTTTGATTTCTATTCGTAACACACATACATACATACATATATACGCCTTACATTCTAATTTATTAAACTACAATAAAAATAGAACATTTTTTCGCGCCACACTTCCTTTTGTTTTTTGATCAATTTTTGGAGCGACAAGCCAACAACCGATCAAAAAAGCTAGTAGGTGTTTTATATTTTTTAATAAATAACTTTACATAGCTTAAACAAACATCCTTTGTGAACAAAACAGCAATATAACATTTATTACAATATTCACAAATTTAAATTATGTCGACTTGTGACAATACTTAGATCTTAAAGTAATGAAAGAAACTGATATTTAAACAGAATGTAACTCACAACATAATCACTTCTGAACGTAATTAATCTTTTTTACACTCCGACCCTTCATTCTTTCAGAAGACACATATTGTACCCTAGAATAGGGATCACAGTGGCTGAGTGGTTAAGTGCTTTGCTTTCAAACCTGGCGTCCTGGATTCGAATGTCGGTGAAGACTGGGATTTTGAATTCCGGGATTCTTAGGATGCCCCTGAGTTAACCCAATTCTAATGGGTACCTGACTTGGTCATTGTGTAAGCCACTTGACACCCTGCTAATAACCGTTTGCCAAAGAAACATCGTCTGCCACAAAGATCGTAAGGTCTGAAAGGGGAAGTATAATTAACTTTAAAAAAAAAACAGAAAATTATAGGTTCGAGTTAGTGGAAAGACTGTAGACACCCGGCCTTTACCATCCAGGTAACTAGGAGATCGCATTGAGCTCCCCCAAGAAGGGTCTGAGAAGGAGCACTGTCGTCAAGCACTATTTTAGGTGTTAATAACAAAAAAAAAATACATATTTAGTTAAAAAAACCAAATCTGCTTGTCACTGCAATCTATTAATTGTGCCAAGCGTATGGTAGAAATCTGTAACCCCTCCTGGCTACGTTTATGGAATTTGTTTCACTGTAAATTGCTTTAGAATTTGTGTCGAAAAGGGAAGTTTTATTGTCAAAACCATCTTGAAGGGGGGGGGGAGTAAACTAAAAAATCTAATGAGTTTAAAAAAAAACAAAAAAAAAACTCAAAATCCCCTTAGCTAAGCTCATAGAATCAAGTGACAGTAGTTTGATTTAGAAAAATATTGAAGATGGGTTAGTAACTTCTAAACTCTCTAGAGATAATTTTAAATTCAAAAACATCATAAGGGGTTTTGAAGATATTGTTACGAATCTCACTATTCAGGCTCTCTGCAAACTGCACCATACACCACAAACTTAAAGAACTTGACAAATCAGGGCTCCAAAGTAACGTAACACTTTAATAGTTGAATAAATAACAGCCAATACTGTACAATTGGCAACACGTACACTGTACAAATATCTCTCCGATAACACCGTTCCGCAGTATCAACTCTTGCACTGGCCTCTCCGTCTCGTTCCGGGCTTGCACTGGATTCAACAGTTCAGGACTGACTTCACGTTGTGTCGGACTCGATCGCAGACCAAGATCAAGACGCCAGCCGTCTCAACTGTACTTGACAGTACTCCGCACTGAACCGTCGTAATGCTCCGTACAGAACCACACCGCTGAACTGTGCTGTAGTCGACCGGACTGTAGTGAACCGGGCTCTGAACCCCTGCCGTGAACCGTCTTGACTGCGACACCTCCGCTCTTATATAGGGTCCCTACTGGCCATCTCAAACCGGACAGAACGCCGCTCGACGTTTTTAGGTGGTCAGATGACTACAACTCTCGTGACGCTCCTGAGCTCTGTTCACGACGTCGATCCTTCCCGGACCGCCGTCGATCCTTC
Organism: Biomphalaria glabrata; assembly: GCF_947242115.1. Lineage (NCBI taxonomy): Eukaryota > Metazoa > Mollusca > Gastropoda > Planorbidae > Biomphalaria > Biomphalaria glabrata. The sequence continues at coordinate 17,366,313 of NC_074724.1, forward strand.
CCGAACCGCCGTGTTGACACTCGTCTCGGCTGACAGTCGTAACTCGTCACGGTTGACCGCTCGTCTAGCGCTGGCCTGGGGCGATTTGCGTCGGCTGACTACACTCACACCAATACCCCCATTTGTGCCACCACCAGGTTTATAACACTGCCCCCTCCTTAGATCTGTCCGTCCCGGACAGAATCAACATCATGACATTGGCTGTAAAGTTTCATCGCTGCAGGCGGGGGTCGATCAGTGGCAGTTGGTTTGCCTCTTGAGCTTGATGGAGCCATCCATGTTGCAGTCAGCAATGGTCGCTTCCTTCTTCTCCCCAATTGGCCTTCACCTGGTTGCATGGACGTCGTGCTTTTATCGCCATCAACGTTGAATTCAGAAAACGTTTCCTTCTTCTCCTCCAGTTAGCCTTCATCTGGTTGCATCGATGTCATTGTCACAGCGTCATCCATGTTGCACTCAACAAAAGTAGCCCTCTTCTTCTCCGCCAGTTGGTCTTCATGTGGCTGCAGTTAATTCTTGGTAGAATCACCAGGCACGTTGGACTTCGCAATCGCCGCCTTCTTCTTTTCCTCCAGTTGATCGTCCTCTTGTTGCAGTGACGTTGTGGTTGCATCGCTCTCTTGTCGGTCGGTACTGAGGACAGCCACTTGACACATGGAGAGGTATAAGATGTAAGGGCTGGAGATACCAAGATCGTTGGCAAAAAAGGTGACTTCATAGGACTTTTCAGAGAAGGACTGGGATGGATTTCAAATCCACAGGACAGGGAATTGTGGAACAGATCATCATCTTCAGCCTTGTCTGGAGTGCATGCTCGTGGGGCAGGTTGGCAACACTCCTCATGCAAAGGTCTCTCGTCTTCGGCCTCAGGCTTCATTCGGCTTTCTTCACCACCATCAGGACCTCTCTCTCTCGTCTCAGTATCGGGCCGATCACTTGTTGGTTTCAGACCTTGTCGATGACTTTCGTCTTTCAAATGTCCATCAATGTCAACGTCATACTGCCTTGGATTCTCTTTACCACCATCAGAACTTTCCTCTCCAGTCTTGGCAGCTGGACCAACGTCTGTTAGGTTCGGACCTGGCTGGTATCTCTCGACTTGGATATGTCTCTCAACGGCTTCGTCAGGTTTCAATGGGTCCTCATTATCACCACCAGGGCTTCTCTCGCTGAGCTTAGCATCTGGACGAACGTCTGTAGGGTCCAAGCCTCGCTGGTAGCTTCCATCATGTAAACGTCCCTCAGCAACAGGCTTGTAGGCAAACTCAGCGTTCTCTTGATCTGTCTCTTTCGGCTCCACAAGTCTGTACTCCTTGTTTTCGGATTCACAGGCAGCACCACCTTCATCAGCATTGCCATTGTTACTGCTTATTGATTCACAGCATTGGGTGGGTAATTGTTCAATGTCCAACGATGGTGAATCTCCTTCATCTTTCAAGTCTCCTTGGTCGTACAAGGTTTCTTCCACCACGTCCATCGTTTTCACCACGGGGCTCGTCATTTCCTTCACTGAGGTACCCATCTTTTTAATCTCTCTACAGATCTCCTCGGTGTTCTTCTTCAATGTCACACTCATCTCTTCTAGCATGATACGGGTACTGGTGATCTGTTGCTGCATGCTACTGGTGAGCTGTTCCAGCAAGTTAGGTTCGACTTTAAAAAGACATGTGTCCGGATCTTCTTTTTCTTCCAACATGTCTTCTCGGAGGCGTGCTTGTAAAGTTTGCTTGTTACCATATACCTTCAGCCTTCGTCCACGGAGTTCTTCCTTCAGTTCACTAAATTCAAGCTCGTACAGCAGTTTCAGACAAGCCATAGTAGATCCGATCCAATCCGATTCCGATCCGATCCCACTTCTGACACCAGTTGTTACGAATCTCACTATCCAGGCTCTCTGCAAACTGCACCATACACCACCAACGTAAAGAACTTGACAACTCAGGGCTCCAAAGTAACGTAACACTTTAATAGTTGAATAAATAACAGCCAATACTGTACAATTGGCAACACGTACACTGTACAAATATCTCTCCGTTAACACCGTTCCGCCGTATCAACTCTTGCACTGGCCTCTCCGTCTCGTTCCGGGCTTGCACTGGGTTCAACAGTTCAAGACTGACTTAACACACTAGGCTCGTTGTGTCGGACTCGATCGCAGACCAAGATCAAGACGCCAGCCGTCTCAACTGTACTTGACAGTACTGAACTCTTGTCGTGAACCTCCTTTCTGAACCGTCTTGACTGCGACACCTCCGCTGTTATATAGTGTCCCTACTGGCCTTCTCGAACCGGACAGAACGCCGCTCAACGTTTCTAGGTGGTCAGATGACTACAACTCTCGTGACGCTCATGAACTCTGTTCACGACGGCGATTTTTTCCGAACTGTCCTGTTGATACTCGACTCGGTTGACCGCCGTAGCTCGTCACGGTTGACCGCTCGTCTAGCGCTGGCCTGGGGCTAATTGCGTCGGCTGACTACACTCACACCACTACCCCCATCTGTGCCACCACCAAGTTTATAACAATATATATATATATATTAGATAATATGTATATATAAAGATATTATTCAATAATTAATTTAAGCACCTTTGCTACTGCTATCAACTTGTCACCCTGGTTTCATAGTCCACCAGACTCTGACCGACTGGCGTCACAAAACTGTCAACCGCGGTAAAAATACAGTTAGACCTCAGATGATCGCTGTCACAACGTGTGTTGTGGTGCCGGGGATTTCACTTGAATTAAAATAGTTGAATAAATGACGATCTAGGATTCACAATAAAAGATTCTTTGTTAAAACACAACTCTGGAACTTTATTTAAATATAAAACGTAAGTACAGCTTATGTACAAGTTACAGATCAACAAGCACAAATAACATTACAAAGGCTTTAAATCAGAGCTCTTAGAAAACGCGACTGTCTACTAGGAAATTCTTTCATCGACTGGCGTTCTTTCTACTCTCGTCAATTCTCTGGCGCTAAAATGTCTTTATTTATTTTCAAATCAACCAATAGATTTGCAACATCTTAATTACGTCTCGGGTAAAACCTGAGGCGCTGTCAAGGATCTAGATTTGTGGGGTAATTCCTGAGGCTCAGTCAAGGGTTTATATTTCTATTTACACATAAGCTTTTAAATGTGAAATATACAAATAAATCTATAATGGCATCTGTGACAATCGCCTATTTGACAATGACACTGAAAACTGTAATATATATTTTTGTTACGGCAAGCGACGCCCACACTAGCATAGACTCGAGCTCAGTATATCCAACTCCAACACTGTCACCCTATAAACGAAATAAACAAAAAACTCAACTTCTACTCTAAAACTAGAAATAGAGACAACCTCATACAATAAGATATATCACAAACGAATAACTCACCCTAAACAGGGGTCCAAAAATCCTACTGAATAATAAGTCCGAAAAACTAGTACAGACTATAGATATAATAACCTTTTACGGACTAACAACCAAATTCAGAGGGTGAACTGCCTCATGATAAAGAATGACCAATAGATTTCACCGGACTTTGTGACGTAGCAAAAAAAAATTCAAAATTAAAAAAATACAAGGCACTCTCGCCCCGTACAAGTAATACGAGTAGAGGTAAAAAAACAAAGCAAAAGACACTACGCCTCAGCTCGTTGAAGTCCAACGTTGGGAAGACGGCGGAACGCATGGTTAACAGAAGGCTAGTATGGTTCCTGAAAACGAAAGGCGTCATTGCTCCTGAACAGGGCGGGTTCAGGCAGCATCGAAATGCAATCGACCAAGTGACACTTAGTTGTTCACTCTTTCTTGTGTTCATCAACGACTTACCGGCCTTCTTGAAATGTCAAAAGCTTCTTGTTATGGGAGTTGGGGAGAGATCGCCAGCAGCTTATTATCACCGTCCAGCAAGCAATGACGAAAATTTTCTTTTTTCGCCAGGTTGTTGGGCCTCGAGGTAAACCATTCAAAGTCGGTTTAATGGTGGTTTATGTTATGGCGAGACATAGTGAAGAAACCAGTTGAGCTCTGGATGAAAAGCAAGATTCTGGCATGGGACAAAAAAAAAACAAGTACCTTGGGGGTCATCCTCGATACAAAATATGACCTTGTGCGACCATATCCAGTTCGTACGCGAGACAACTTCCGAGAGGCTAAACATCGTAAAAAAGCTAGCTGGAACGAAATGGGGAGCAAAGGCGGGTGTGCTAAGATCACTGTACATGGGTGCAATTAGGTATCATATGGATTAAAGACTACCTGTTCAAGTGTGGGCTTCTCTAATGTTTCTAGCGAATCTTAACGCTGTTCAGAATCAAGCCATCAGAGATATGTGGCACGTTTTGCACAACGCCGATCGCCGCCGGCGAGATCATAGTCAATGTACCGCCGTTGAAGTTGCGCAGAGAGCGAACCGTCCAACTAGCTAACTAGAGATATGGGCAACTGGAGGAGGGATGTCCGCTCAGAAGTGTTGTCGACAACTGGGAGGGCAAGAGACGTCTCAAAAACCGGCCCTGCTTTATGCATGTGGAGAGCGGGCTGGTCAGTGAGATTAACCTACCGGTAGAGTGAGCTGCTCTTTCCCCGTCCGGTTCCTTCCACCCCCCCCCCCCTGACAAAGCTTTCGGCATTGCAAAGGTACAGAAGAGCCTACTTGATCCGGAGGTAACAACGTTGTGCGATCCTAAATGGCTAAGCAGTTAGAGAAACTATCGCTACGTATCCGGCTGGAGTGTCCACCATCTACAAGGACGGCTCCGTGCAGACGCTTGGGTCACTTTGAGAGTTAGGTATGGGGCGGTGGTTTCACTCTCTGGCAATCCCGAAAGCGTGGAGATGAGTGAACCCTGCAATGGGAAGAGCAGCACGGAAGCTGTGCTGGAAGCAATGCTTGTAGCATTGAAGTGTGTATCGGAAAGAGTCGGAAATGGATCCACGGCCCCATCCGACACTCGTTTATTGGCACCTTGGTACAAGAGTTGGGACGCTTTCGAGAAGAGCCGAGAGCTACACCAGCAATTGAGTAGACTAGACAGAAAAGACGCATGGTGGGAGCTCTGACGTGCGGAACAGATAATCCTAGCAATTTCCGAGTCAGGCACTGTCCAATAGGTGGAAGGAGAACTACGACACATGGTGCCGTTATTGCGTCGAAGATGACGAGACAATAGAGCACATTCATTATGAATGCCAAGCTCTGCATGAGGGAGGATTGGGACAAGGAAATAAAAGAGAAAATACTGGTCCTTGTGCGGCCAGAGGTCTGTCCTAGTACGGGAATAAGGAGACCTTACAACTCACTGTCCGATTCCTCTGCTGTGCTCTAAGGGACATGAAGCTATTTAAAATCGACACTAGCAGCTGGCAAAATATAGATCCACATGGAGAGAGAAAATAAGAGAAAAGTCTCGGATTACAGATGCCATACACAACGGAAGCAGAAAGAAGGCTGAAAATACAACTGCACATTGTGATCTCATATGCCCAATCTGCAACCGCAGCTGTGTATCGAGGATTGGCCTCTTAAGCCACATAAGAAGTTGCAAAGGAAAAAAAGTCGTCTCTCGAGATGTAAAATGCTACAGAGAGCTCTAAGGGAATAATTCTCAGAATGTTTCGTTACTAATGGGTTTTCTGATTCAATAAAATTATTAGCATACACTTGAAATATAGAAGGCCGTTATGTGTTTGTCCTGGAAAATAAACATACTTATTTTTTACTGTAGAATTTCCGTTGAGTTGGCTGTCTTACATTTACAACAACAATTTTATCTATTGAGAAATTAAAAGTAGCAAAAACATTTTTATAGCGAACGAAGGTAGAACTGTTTATAGGAAACAGCAATAAAGCATAAAAGTATTCACCATACTTTCAAAGACTGATCATCATTTAAACATATGTTTTCTATTTTTTGTCTAAAAAAATATCAATATAATAATGTTATTATTTTTTCTTAATTTGTATAATGAAAGTAATAAAAAAAAATGGTCAATTAATTAAGGAAACAAAATCATATCTATTAATAGTTATGTTGATGTGCTTTTTTTTTTATTTTCAAACTCTGCATCGGTCTTTGATTCTTAAAAATTATCATATTTTTTGAAAATGTATATGGGTTACTATAGTAGGTAAAAAAAAAGAAAAAGTCTTACAAAGGAGTGCAGACAATGAAACATAAACGACAAATTAAACTCTGACAACTATGCTTATAATTTGTTTAATTTTAATTGTTTAATTGTTTAATTTTAATGGAATGGTATAGAATAGAAAATTACATTTTATGTTTTTCAAAGTCTCATGGAAAGCGTTTCATTCATAGAAAAAAAGGAGCGTTGGGAACTCTATGTCTGACATAATTCTCTTATTGTAATTATTGGGAGAAAATATTTTCACAAAGAAATGTTATGCTAACTTTTTTTTAGCTGAATAAAACTTAAGTGAATTAGATCAAATTGACTAAAATAATTTAAAGGTTAAATCAGATTATTATAATTTTTTAAAACACTATTTCTTTTTTTCTAACAACGAGTTTAGTATAAATTTCAATTTCAATACATTTTAAGTTATTAAATACTGGTACAGGCTTTTTTTAATGTCTAAAAATTGTGTAAATATTTCAGACAAAAAACATTTGCATTAAAGCTTTGTTTAGCAAGATAAATTAACAATAACTTTCACGACCATCACAACAAAAAGTCTGGTCAGCCTGCAAATCAAAATGTAGTGATGTGATTCCTTCTTAGTAATTGCGTTAAACTTGATCACATATTCTTTTCTTTCACCTTTTTATACAACACAATATGAAATATCTTGTGTATCAACATTTTACTTAGCGCAATTAAGTTGTACACAGCAAACACACTTATACAGAGGAAATTTAAAATCTCCACACAATTATAAAGAAGAAAGGCTAAATTATTTAAATTTCTGGGAATATAATTTGTCCCGTTAAAAGCAGTCATTAATAATCAAACATTTAAAACCAGCATTTGACAATTTGCCTGTAGCAGTTTTAGTTTTAAGTGTGAACTGGAGAAATCTTTACTACTTTGTGTGAAATCTTCAGACATCCAAGATTTCGCAATTTGCCGGTAACATATACAATTCGTAAAAAAATAATTAGTTTTTCACATTCTAAGATACAAAATTAAAACAGAAAAAGTGGACCACTACATGCAAACAACAAGATCTAAACAAGGATGGTCGAAAGGCCTGGAGCCTTTTGCACCGGCTAGCAGGAAAAAAACAAATAACAAACCCCAAACCTATAAACGGCAATGATGACTGTGATGAGATGTTTAAATAGCTAATAATTGGCTTGTTTGTGTAAGTCTAGGGGAAATGTTATTATTTTATCCTGCTCACTTACAAGATTTTGTACAGGCAGACCGCAACTAACAGTAAGAACAGACCAATATTATAAAATTATAAATAAATATTATTTAATAAATGAAAGTTTACAAAAGATAAATGATCAAATAAAATTATAATCGAGAAATTATATGAAGGTGCTAATATCTAACATAACTGCTCATCATGGATTGCTATTTATGGAGTGATTGGAAGAGAAGAGTGTTCCCATGCCTTGACTACTTATATTCTTAGCTGCTAGCCCGTGGGTCGTCTTCTGGCGGTCGTAGGACTGGCACTCAGAAGGATGAGTCATTCGGCTTTGTCTTAGGACGTCGTTCGACATATTCTCTATGCTGTAGGCAAGCTGGCTCTATGGTGAGGCCGCTGACTGTTTAGCGGTAGAGAGGCTTGGTGCTGCAGACTAAGTTGTAGTGGGGTGGACCTATAAGCTGTGTTCTCTAGCTGGTATAGGGCCGTGCTAACTCACACCAGTTTATCTTCTGCAGCGAAGGTTGATCTAAGCGGTCGGCCTTAGGCACTAGCTATTGGGCAGTGGACAGTTAGGCCGGGTACTGGGCAGATGATACTGGGCAGTATAGGGTACTGTGGACACTGGGCGATATTTTATGGCCATGGACATTAGGCAATGCCTTCTTGCTGACAGGTATGTAATTAATTAGGGTAGGGTATCTGGTGTGGTCTGCTCCAGTTACAGCTTTGGGTGGATATCTGGTAGTTATAGCAATCGTGTGTAGCAACCAGGCCGTTTGTCTCTAATGAAACCTTACAATTAAACTTCCTAACAGGGGAGATTGTACGAATTTTAGCGGGCCTAACTTAGAATGCTTTGGTTTCTCTCTATATATAGATGGGACTTTTCGTTTAACGGGTGGGGAAGAAACCTAGGTGATTTTCTCACATGTATCTATGTACTGGACATGTCAGGCGTCAGGTCAGATTTATGGCCTGTACCGTGAGAGTAGGGACTAAGGCGAATAAGTATCTGTCCAGCCCGAGTGCAATGCTATTCTTAGAGCGATGCGTATCCTGCGGGTTGTGCAAGGTTATAAGGCCGCTTTGTGTAGCGCTGGTGCGCAACCATTGTGTGCTGGTCACCTGTACAGCGGTCAAAAATTAAAAGTTAGCCCTAGAGAAGCTAGTAAATGTTTTACGTCGAGATTCGTCCCGTGAGAAACAGTGCGAGGTGAGATAATTCTATAAGAATTTAGTTATGGGTGGACAGAAAATAATTGTTTAAGTTAAAAATTTAAGTTTCTCACGGTTTGCTGGGAAAAACTCAAATGAACTTTGCAGGCACAATGACCTAACAGCAGAAAACCTTAAAAAGGTAGAAACCTTCAATAAATACTTTGCCAGCATCAACAAGTCAAAACTCAAGAAAACAACTGTACCAGATCTTTAGTAATATCCTCATGAAAAAAGAAAAATCTTCAACAGTCAACTGTCAGATCTTTGACACTCCCTTCACTCTATATAAGCTCAATACTGCCCTAAAAATATCATGTCAAGAAAATCCCCTGGACCCGATAAAATAACAAATGAAATGATCCGGGAACTAGGACCACATGCCAAAAACTGTATACTTAACTTTATCAACCATACATGGGAAACTGGAGACATACCACAGGAATGGAGAACTGCAAACATCATGGGCGTAGCCAGGAGGGGGTTTGGGGTTCAACCCCCCCCCCCCCCGCCGAAATGAAATCTCCCCCGCAGGAGGGGGGGGAACAGAATCTAGTGACTGATTTTTGCTTTGATTTTGTTTATTTTAGGTGAGATTTTAATACTAAACTATCACTTGCTCCAGCACAGCAAAGGACGTTTTGAGTTTAAAACCCCTACTAGGGGGCTTTGAGTTTAAAACCCCTTACCAGGGGGGTATTTAAAAAAACCCTACGGAAGATTGTTTGAGTTTAACCCCCTCCCCCTACCAGGGTTTTTTGCAGTTAAATTCCCCTCTTTTATAAAACAAAACAAAATGCAAACGACAATCCCCAAAATTTCACAAGCGCAGTTAAAAGGAAGATTTTGATTTTTAACCCCCCTCCAAAATTTACGATAAAGCCCCTCTTTATTATGAAAAAAGAAAATTACTCACTCAAAATTGTATGAGCGTAGCCAAAGGGGCTTTAAGTTAACCCCCACCCTCTCTTCAGTAGGGTTTGAAGCCAAAAAATACCTCTTCAATACCCGGTATACAAAAAACTAGAGTTGTTTTTTTTTTTTGGTTGTTTTTCCTATTTCTCTGTGTTAGTAATATATTTGAATGATCGTCCTCCAACCTTCTGTATCTCTCAATAGCTTCAAATGCTACTGACGAACTATCCCTAAAACACCACCTACCCAATAACAGAGAAAAAATTACAATATTTTCAAACATAACGACCGGAATAAATTACAGACAACCAACCATTAAAAAACATTTACTAAAAATCACCTTAAAAAAGAATCAAATCCACTGGAGCTCAAAGTATGCACGCTCGAAACAATTGAAAGCTATCCAAAAACAGCTATCCATATATATACCGACGGATCGGCTTTCAAAGCCACCATCAATGCTGGTCTTGGTGCCTTCCTGGTCTTCCCTAAAAATAAACACTTTGAAATAAATGCACCGTGTGGCGATTACTGCTCAAACTTTCAAGTCGAAATTGAGGCACTTACCATAGCACTACAGACAGTGGAAAACAAATTATATGAAGAAGTGCAACCACCATCAGATATTGTTGTCTTTACAGACTCCCAATCTACTCTGCAAGCACTTAACAGCAGCACCTAAGACAGCCCAAGAGAGTTGACAACACTCATTGTGATAATCCATCAGATGATATCAAAATTAAATATCAATATCACACTACAGTGGATATCAAAGCTATCAAAGGTAGGTTCATCTATGGAACAACCAGATAGACCTGTTAACTACCTCACCCTAAGGTCAATGTTACTCAACAATCACATAGAGGAGTGGCTCAACCAATGGGCATCAGAAAACACAGGCAGAGCCATTTCCAAAGAAATGACTATGCGTAACAAACTGGACAGTATTAACTTTCTCCCCCGCAAAGAACAATCTACAATTTTTCAACTAAGAACAGGACACACACCTCTATTAAATTACCATCTGAACAAAATAAACTCCAAACAACTCCCCCTTTGCAGACACTGCGCCCACCTTTATGAAACCTTAAACCATATCCTCTTTTAATTCCCCCTTCCTAATCCACCTTAGGCAGACCCTATTTCCTCTACAGCCCAACATAACCAACACCCTGTAGGGCAGTGCTGAAGAAAACAGAAAACTTTTTGTTCCTTGGCAAGTCTGCAAAAGAGCTCACAGCTCAGCAGCAATAAAGCTAGCTAGAAAAAGAAGAATCACATTCTAAAAAAGTAAATGTTACTTTTAATATTGCATTAAGCAATTTATAAAAAAATACGACTAACATAAAAAAAGACCTTACCAATGAAAGTCAAGAAATGATTTAGAAAAAAGTAGCCCAAATCAACACTATGTACTAAATAATATTTTGTGTGCTAAGTATTGTATATGTTTTGTGTTGTTAGTCAAAAAATCAACAATGTTCTATTATTAATAGCAATTTTCAAAAAAAGGCAGACACAGTAGTTACATAAATCGCTGGACACAATTAAGTGAAAAAAAGATATGCATGGAAGGAATTGTTGGCAAATATTTCTCAGAAAATTATAAGAGCGGAACTCAATGACTCAACGACATTTGATAAATTTTAAACAATTCACAAATTAAAAAAAAAACGTTTCACCCTAACCAAGAGGCTAACAGACTTGTTTGCACTATGCAGGGAGAAGTGCGTTGTTCCACCTGAAATTCCGTGAATTTACATAGTAGAGCAGCGGTTACCAAACTTTTTTTGTCTCGTAGACCCCTTGATATGTTTTGTGGTTTTCGGTAGACCCACTGTTTAGCTTGTATTGATTTTTGTTAATTTATTAATTCCAATTTTTTTAAAACTAATTTCTAACTGTAATGACTCTTAGAGTGAAGAAGTAATTTAAAGCAACATTTTAAGTTAAAAGATATCTATATTTTTTATTTATAAATTTCAAATTTAAACCAATTGAATATAACAATGACTAGGTATTACTGGAGTCACCAATTACACTGGAAATGCCTTTTTTGTACATTTATCATCCGTTGCTACGGATATTATGTTTCATACAGGAATTTGTTTGTCTAAGAAGTAGTCATTCAAACATTAAATATTAATTAAATATATTAAATATTAATTAATTAATTAAATAGTCTTAAGTATCAATATAAAAGTTTTTGCAAAGAGCAGTTTTTCTTGTATTTATCGATCTTTCACGTGTAGCTCAAAATAATGGGTCAGCGGGATTGTTTTCATTAATGGGATAAGAGACGAAGGCGAGTAACATTCATTTAAACCAGTAAGTTTCGGACAGGACGGGCTCATTATTCATGTCTAATCCATTATGTGAATTTCGTTTTATTGAAACCTGCCATTATGAGAAGGAAAACTCTGAATTAAAAAAAAAAAACTGTTGTCTTGCAGGTATATCCAATATCCAATTCGGAAAAAGCTTTGGGAGTCAACCTTGATGAAAAATTAAAAGCCGTCCACTCTTAAGCAATTTGAAGCACACAGCGCTACACTCTTCCACAGCCTGTGACGCAAAGAATTACAGAAGAAGCTTTTTAATTTTTTAATTTTTTTTTTTTACGTCCGTGAATTCCTATCCGCCCCTCCACCCACCCACAACATTAAGGTTAGTTTTACATCCAATTTATGTAGTTTTTTTTTTTTTTTTTGTGTTGTCGATTGAACAACCACTTTATATTAGAATGGCATGCCTTAACATAACTTATTTTAGCATCGTCCCATTTATTGACCTTTTAGCTCACACTTTTCAGCTTTTAAATTCTATTTATTGCACCTCTGGTTCGTAACTCTTTTTTTTGGCATCTTTTAATCCTAAGGCAAGCAACCAATGTACGGTATTAGATTCCGCCAGCATTTCTCTAAAATATCAGCTTCAGTCCTGGAGGCAGAAAATGCATCGTCCAAAGGCCCCAAATGAAAGTTACATTCCCGTTTCTCACAATACATTTATGTAGGTAATATGTCCTCTACATAAATAAAAATATCAAGTTGGTTTTATTGTGATCGTTTTTTTTTTTATATATTGTTTTTTGAATGTAGAGAAAGTAAAGTGCTACGTAGTATCTTTGTTTGCTCTCGGTTTCTTTCAGTATCGATAGAGTGAACATGAGTTGTATTGACGATATAGGAAATGAGCTAGCATTAAATCTTTGTATTTTTTTTTAATGATTGAACTTCCAAATTAAAAAAAAAACTAATTTAAGTAATTTAATTTATTGCTAACAATGATAATGAATATAAAACTATTGTAAATAAGAACGTATTAATTGATTATATCTTAGTTGTAGAAGGTAATTATATTTTTTTTTCATTTTTTAGAAACTTGAGAGAGAAAAAATTAAGCCAAACAAGGTAATGAAGATGTTTATGTAAATTAATGTTTTGATTTTATTGAATTATGCTAATAGTTGCCATTTTTCTTCATTTTAGCATATTTAAAAATGGTAAAAAAATGTGTTTTATTAAAAGTAGGAAGAAGAAAAAAACAACCTACATGAATGTTGTGTTTAGCAAAATGAGATGTATATGTCTATAAAAATAAATAATAAAAATAATATTCCTTTCAATATTTTCTTGTACATATAAAATAACATGCAATGCTTTTTTAAAACACAAAAATAAGTAAAAATTTAATTAGGTAGAAATATATTATGTTTACAATAAAAACTAAATGTACACATAATATACACACTTTTCTACAAAATAATGAAAAACACATATTTTTTCCCAAAAAGACGTCCTAAAGTGCATAATCAAATAATGATAGTGAAAAAAGAATTCAATTGAAATTTTAACTTTGCTTTATAGAGAGGCCTTTATAAAGAGGCCTGGATAAAGAGAGTAGACAGTTCACGTGTGGTGCCACAACGGTTGAACAAATTAAGGGATATGTAAAAGTGATGTAGTGTAAAATGAGCTAATAACAGTATCAAATGTATGTTTAAAATCTAAAAGTGAGATCTTGATCCAGATATATGTATGATTATATTTAGAATCAGAATGTAGATCTTCATAGCCTATATAGATCTTTATGTTTAGGCCTTGGGTTCTTGGGTTTTAACGAATAACGTGAAGTACCTTATTACTAGATGTCTACACCAAGTCTAGATCGTAGGCTAGAATCTAGACCTAAAACTCCAGACAGAAATCTAAGATAAAGACAAATACCATTATATTGATCCTTTTGGAGAATCCAATGTGATTACAAGGACTCTTTTCTCATACAAACTACACAAGAGAAACCAAAACTGAAAATAGACTTGTCTTTCTTATAAAGCAAACTATTTTTTTATTAATTTTTTTTTGTTCTTTGTTTAACCTCAATAAAGAATTTAATAATGTTCAAATGATCATGTGTACCTATTTATGCTTATTTCACTAGAACAGCACTTATCAATAAAACTTGCAATCGATGTCATCTCTTACTTGATTGATTTATTTGTCGATAACATACTAAGGTTTAATGTTATCGATTTCTTCGTATTGAGAAACACCTTTGTCATATCCTAAAAAGAAACAAAAAAAAAACCATTAATTAAATATACATTTTAGAAGTTTCGTGAAATGAAAACGAGCCACACGACCCCGCTCTTTTAATGTAGACAAGCTCAAAGAATGCAATAATGCAGCACAGTTTCAATTAAAACTAAAGAACAGCTTCGAGGATTTTGTAGATATACTGACCCTTGAAGAAGAGTGGGCAAACTTCAGAGATACTACTATTAAATTCATCGAAAGAATGCAAGGTTCAAACAAGGAACGGTAAATACAAAACAGAACATCAAAATTGATCGATGAGAGGAAGAATATCAAACGTAGACGAGATCAGAAAAATGAAACACAGGATCGCAGCCATGAAGAAAAAGCATATAGGAAAGCAGATCTGAAAGTAAAGAGAAGCTGTCGGCGAGATAAACAGGACTGGATTGAACAGAAGGGTCAAGAGGCACAAGCAGCTGCAAGCAGAAATACACAAAAACTCTCCTTCATATTGCCCGAGATCTCACTGGATGGGGAGATGAACATGGAGCACCAATAACAGACAAACAAGGCAAAACTTTGCTAACGAAAGAAGAACATGATGCAAGATGGGTAGAGCACTTTAAAGAGAACCTTAACCAACTGTCTCCAGACCTAACATACACATTCAATGACCCATCTCCGGACAATTAACTTAAGGTCAAGACAGACCCAATAACTGCAAAGGAGGTTACCATGGCCATTTCAGTGCTAATAAACAACAAAATACTGGACTAGACAAGGTGTCATCAGAGATGCTAAAACAGAGTAGGCAATGCATTGTTAACCTAATGACTTATCTCTGTATAAAGGAGTGATTGTAAAGCTACCAGCAAAGAGCAACTTGGCAGACTGTAACAACAGGAGGAACAGTATTCTCCACTCTGTCCCCGGCAAAGTTTTCAGCAATGTTTTGTTGAGGCTCCTGAACAGTCTGTAGATGAGAGGCTCAGAGAAGAACAAGCATGCTTTCGAAGAGACATATCATGTGCAGAGCAGATCTTCGTTCTACATAATATCATAGTACAAAGTCTCGAGTACCAACAACGGCTAACGATTAGTTTAGTAGACTTTAAGAAAGTGTTTGATATGTCCACCGATAAACTTTATGGAAAATAAAGAATATTGCATCCCAGAAAAATTCGTCCAGATCCTAAGACACCTATACATTCAATCTAGTTGCTGCATTAAAACAGAAGAAGGAACAACCAAGTTTTTTTTAGCATCAAGACAGGTGTGAGACAAGTGTCATCTTATCTCTCTTCCTTTTCCTCCAAGGCATAGGCTATATAATGAGGAAAGCAATGAACCAGACTGCCTTTGGTACTCCATGGCGTGAACAAAACCAAATGATGGACTTGGAGTTTGCTAATGACGTTGGGGCTACAAATAAAGGCATACAAGAAATAACGGAGAACCTAGACAGAGAGGCACCCAAAATTAGCCTCCACATAAACTTCGATGAGACTAAAATTATGATAGTGGATATATAAGGCAAAGGGTAATCAAGTCAGACTTGACGAGTCAAAGCTTAAAGAGTTGGACAAGTTCACATACCTTGGCAGCCTCTCAATAAATGATGGTGATACCTACCGTGATGTAGCGCGCCGAATAGGAAAGGCAGGGAGCATTTTTATAAGGCTGCAGCCTATTTGGACAAGTCAAGCCATTGGACTTGAGACAAAAATACACCTTCTCAACACAATCATCATTCCAACTGCAACATATGAATGTGAGACATGGAAGTCATCTGTCAAAGTTGAGAAAAGACTAATTGTGGCTCAACAAAAATGGCTGAGACGGATTTTGGGAGTCAGTTACACAGATCGGGTCTCAAATAAGAAACCCTATGTCGAACTGTGAGTCGACCATTTAGTGAGGTTGATACAGAGCTTCGCATTAGGTTTGCGGGATATGTTCTCTGAAAAAATGAACTACGCATACCATAAGTTACAATGATATGGATGCCAATACGAGAAAAACAGTAACGCATAACCTGTCTCCACACCTTCATGGTGGACTTCAGAGCAGTGGACACCATGTAAGAGGAGGCCTCAGACATTGCTAGTGACATATTTTTGTGGAGACAGCTTGCCGCCCAATGCACCGAACGGCGCGGGAGTATCTAAGTCTAAGTAAGTCTAATTGTAATAAATATACATATACCAGCAACTGTCTTTGTAATTTGTTGGTGAACATTTTCATTTTGTGTGTTGCAATAAAGTGAATTCTCGTTTCCGACCATTGTATCCATCTCTATAAAAAAATCAATATTTACAACAATATTTTAAACATCAATAAAAACGTTATTTTACTTTCACATTACTACTTAAAAGTTAATTTGTAAATATATTGTTACCTTCTACATTCATGTAGTTTGCAGTTTTATCAGTCACTTCATAATTTGACAAGTTTCTATTGTGGATTGGAGTTTCGTAATTGTGTCTGTCTTTTAGTTGTTGTAACACTAAACATAGGTTAAAATAAAATAAGAAGAAAAACAATATCTTATTTTATTTTATTGTTACATATGTCCCTTAAATAATAATTTAGTTGCTTTATATATGTATTCGTTAGTTAATCTAGCTTGTTAAAAAGAGAATCAATCTATCTTAAGTTACTTTTTTCTGATTAATTCAGACACTCGTCCCATTTTGAAATGCTACTACGGAAATAAGGGCACTTGTCCTAAATGTTCTAGCATGCGGTATAAAAATGTGACTTTGTGTCTTTTGTATATTTTATTGTGATATATGTTGTTGTTTTTTTGCGTTTTATGTATTACTGTTATTTTACATTTTCGCCTTCTGCCCTGAAGTGCATCTTAACTCTTATTCGATTTTATTTTTAACAGAAATTATAAAATTTATTATTTGCTTTTAAATTATTATATACATGTATTATAATTTAAATTATTATGCTCCATAAATCTCAAGGTAAATATTCAAGTTTGTCAATACAATCTTGACTTTCTAAAATATTGATAATGTATTTTACAATTTATCTAAAAAAAAATTATTGTGTGGCTTACATGAGATTAAGTAATGTATAATATACAAGTTGTAAATATTTTTTAAACAAGTTTTTAGACTTTTTAAAAATAAAAAAAATACTTACGTGAAAGTTCTGAATATGTTTGTGTCTTTCTGTAAAAAAAAAGATAACAGTTTTATTGTAGTATAGAGCATTATGACGTATTTAAAAAAAAAAAAGTATAACTTACTTAGGTTCTTTATTTGATACTTTTTTCTTACATGTTATTTCTTTAAAGAAAAACACAAAAAAGAAGCATATTAGAGATGTTTCTTCGAAATTACGCAAAAAAAAAACAACAACAGATAATTGTATTTATTAGCTAATGTCTTTTATGTCTTACCATATTTTCTGTTCACCACAACAACAACCACAACCAAAATTACTACCGAACAAGCAGCAATACATCCACCTACAACTGCACCGACATTTATACCTGTCTCTTTATTGACCTCAAGTTCTACAGTGGCATCATAAAATAAAATTTAAAAAATAAATATTTCAATCTTTTTTATATGTACAAACAAGTTTTTCTGTCAACTAATGTGAGTGTCTATAATTTTAAGATTTGTTTACATAAACTAAAATCCGCAAAATAGCATCATTCGTGTGTACATCAAATATAAATCTTAATAAGCAAATTATTATTTTTTTATTTTTTTATTTTTAGCAATCTAAAATCAGATTTCTAGCTTTAGCTTGTAGCTCAAATATTTGTATAAATTGGCAACAGTGATCTTTCATAAAGCGTTATCTTATCTTATCTTATATAATACAGACGTTACTTCAAAAAAGAAGATGATTACGTCCTACGCGTCATGCATTTAGTCATGCATATTAACCAATGACTTAAATTCTGCCAAGTCACTGGTTTTCCTGGCTAACTCAGGCAACCCATTCCATGCTCTAATAGCACTAGGGAAGAAGGAGTATTTGTACAAATTTGTCCTAGCATATGGGACGAGGAATGTGCCTTTATCTTTGTGTCTTTCAGAGTATTTTATTAAATTTTGTTTTTGTATTTGAAGATTATGGTTCAGTGTTTTATGTATTATTGCTACTTTACTTTTGAGCCTTCTGTCCTGAAGGCTTTCTAAATTTAGTGATTTTACTAAAGGTGTTACTCTAGTCAAATGTGAATATTCGTTTGTTATGAATCGCACTGCTCTATTTTGTGTCTGTTCTAGTTTCTTAATGTTTTCTTGAGTTGAGGGGTCCCAAACAGAGGATGCATATTCTATTATTGGCCTAACCAAGGTTAAATAACATTTTAGTTTTATGTTCTTATTTGATTTATAGAAATTTCTTTTAATAAATCCTAATGCTTTGTTTGATTTTTTTGTAGTTTCATCAATATGTGGATTCCATGACAGTTTTTCATTTATTATAACACCTAGGTATTTTGCGTTTTTAGTCTGTGTTACTGGTTTGCCATGAATAAGATAAGTGGAATTAATTTGTTTTAGTTTTTTTGTTACTCTTAACAACTGACATTTTTCTGGGTGGAAAGACATGCTCTAATTTGATTCCCATTTCTGTAATTCATCTAATTCTCTTTGTAAAATATCTGTGTCTTGTGTTGTTTTTATTGTTCTATATATTATGCAATCGTCTGCGAATAATCTGACTTTTGTTCCTGAAGTAATGCAATTTGGTAAATCATTTATGTAAATTAAAAATAGTAGTGGACCCAAGACTGTTCCTTGAGGTACACCTGAGTTTACTGTTATCGGTGTTGATTTAGAGCCATTTATTATTACAGTTTGTTCTCTCCCTATCAGAAAGTCTTTAATCCACTGATGCAGTGGACCATTAATGCCGAAATATTTTAATTTTTTAAGCAAACTATGGTGGTGAACTTTGTCAAAAGCCTTAGAAAAATCTAGTAAGATAGCATCTATTTGTTCACTATTATCTAAACCTTTTGAAAAATCATCAATTAGTCCTATTAGTTGTGTTTCACATGATCTATATTTCCTAAAGCCATGTTGGTATGGTGTGAGGACATTATGTTTGTCTAAGTGGTTTATGATGTTGCTACATATTATGTGTTCTAGGATTTTACATGTGATGCTGGTAAGTGATACTGGTCTGTAGTTTCCTGGGTCAGATTTTTCTCCTTTTTTAAATAGGGGGGTGACATTAGCTTCTTTCCAGTCCTTTGGTACTCTGCCCTGGTTAAGCGAAGCCTGAAAGAGTATTTTGAACACTGGGGCTAGCTCATTACTTAGTTCTTTGAGTAATCTAGCTGGAATACCATCAGGTCCAGAAGCTTTATTTGGTTTGGTGTTGGCTAATAGTTTTTGAATTCCATTTTCTTGTACTACTATATCTTCTATGTTGTCTACTTGGTTCAAATTCAGTAATATGTCTTTGTCTCCTGGGGCTGAGAATGCTGATGCAAAGTATTTGTTTAGAATGTTTGCTTTAGTTTCATTATCATTATGTATTATGTTATGTTCATCTTTTAATGGCGCTACGCCTGTTGTTTCCATTTTCTTAGACTTAATGTATGACCATAGGTTTTTGTTGTTGTCTTTAGATATTACATTGTTTATGTATTCACTCTGCAGCTGTCTGCTTACTTTTTGGGTTAAGTGTTTAATTTTTATATACTTTTTGTAAACTCTTTCTGCATTAGTTTCTTTAAATTTTCTATATAGGTTTTCCTTCTGTTTACAAAGCTTCTTTAGTCTATTATTAAACCAGCATTTATTTATTTTGTTTGATGTGTATTTAGTTGGTATTTGATTTTCTATAATGCTTTTAAGATGGTTTTTAATGAAATTCCAGAGGTCATCGACTGGTTCGTTAATGTCTTTTTCTAATAAGAATGTTTGTTGAAAGTTTAATGCAGCTTGGTGTAGTTGTGTTAGGTTACATTTATTCCAGAGTAAGATTTTTCTTTTGGGTTTTGTATTGGCTACTGCTTTTATCTGACTGTGTATTTTTATGATCTCATGGTCTGATAGACCAGGGATAATATCATAATCAACTACTAATCCAGGTCTGTTGGTTAAGAAGAGATCTAATGTGTTGTTTAATCTAGTTGGCTTTTTAATGATTTGATCTAAACTTAGGTTGTGTAAAGTTTCTATGAAAAGCTCATTTATGTCCTTAAGGTTTTGGTGTTTATCTATGGTTAGTGTTTTCCAATTTATATCACGTAGGTTGAAATCACCCATAATCCAAAAAACTGCATTTTTATTTGTCTCTTTAAGTGTCGTAATCTGATTACATAGTTCCTGCATGTATTCTAAACTAGAATTTGGTGGTCTGTAAATGCTGCCTATTATTAGGGATGTTGAGGTGGTATTAATTTTACAAAATGTTGATTCTATATTTTTTGAGTTAGGTAAGGTAATTTCTTCTGCTATAAAAGTGTTTTTTATTGCTAAAAGAACTCCTCCATAATTATCAGCCCTATCTTTTCTAAAAATTTCATAATTACTATTGAAAATTTCTGCATTATAAATTTCAGGATGTAGCCAAGTTTCTGTGCCTGCAATTATGTCTGGTTTCTCACATTCTAATAAAATTTCTAAGTCTGCTGTTTTGTTCCTAATGCTTTGAAAATTTATTACTAAGGTTTAAAGGTATTTTGGTGTTACTTCTTTAGTAGGTTTGTTTAGTGAGGCTGTTGTATTAATTTTAGTAGATTTAGGTTTAACAGGAGTGGATCTGGCTAGTGGTTGGTGAGTTTGGTTTGGGATGGTGTTTAGGATGTTGTATGGGTTAGAAGTGTATGCATCAAAGGAATCAAACAGTCCTGATGTAAACTGAGGTAACCCACACGGTACACAGTGCCATGATGCATCTTTGTTGCCTAAGGCATAATACACAGGTGTATTCATATGGTTTCAAAGGTTGTCATGGCCAGGGGTGTCAATGGGGTTAAGCTCCCATTGTCTATAAAATACTCCTAATGGCATGCGTCTCAAATAGCCTCTGACAACTAAGTCCAGCACCTGGCCTGCTCGTGTGGCTTAGATATTAAGCCCGGCGAAACTGCTCTTACTAACAGGTGAAGGGGTGAAGGCGGATACCTGGCGCCACAAAACCGGGAGCTTCGGGCAGATGGAGCTCGTCAGCCTAGTAAGGCAGTTCATCTAGGAGAGGGGTACTCTGACTTCAAACCCCCGCTGCCTTGCGGTACTGAGGCTTCAGGAGACAACCTCGAGGAGAAATCAGGAGTGAAGCCCCTTAGGCGTTGGGAGTATCAGCTGCGAAATTCCCTCCGGCAGCTTCTGCAACTGAGTTGTTGCCAAATGTAATGCGATGCGTTCCTTTGGATCACATCAGCAAGGTCGAGAGAGGGATCATGACGAATGGGCCACCCATGACCCCTTTATCCAAGGCCCAGGAATGCGCCCCGGAGAGGAAACTCTGGTGCTGCTGCAAAGCGGCTAAAACAACACGGGAGACAACAGTTACGGGTTATAAGTCCAACTTGATTGGCGTAATGTATGGACGCCACGGGTTGTCTCTGACGGTGGGAGAGGTCTTCGCGCCTCACTGATCAGCTACCGCCCGCCTTAACCTTGGCAGCCCCCAGTCAGTTAGGTGCTGATCCGCCACAGCCTGCCTGCTCTAATGGGTGCTTAGAGCTTAGTTTAAAACGACAAGTAGGCTGGAAACTTGCACCAAGCAACAAAAGAAGAAAAATTAAACTGAAAAAGAAAATCCCTGTCATGCGACTGGCCACTTGGAATGTCAGGACAATGTGTCCTGGTCTCACTGATGATCTAAGGCAGATCGACGATGCAAGGAAGACGGCAGTTATAAACAACGAGCTAAAAAGGCTACATATCGACATTGCAGCCCTGCAAGAAACCCGACTGGCCGAAAACGGCATGCTCCGCGAGACTGACTACACTTTCTTTTGGAAAGGGAAAGCACAGGAATAGACTCGAATACATGGTGTGGGCTTTGCTGTCAAGAACAGTCTTCTTCCCATGATAGTCCCTCCAGTTGGTGGCTCGGAACGGCTACTAAGCATAAGTATGATGACAGCATCTGGAAAAGTCACTCTAATTAGTGCCTATGCCCCCACACTAAGCTCGCTTCAGGAGGACAAAGACAAGTTCTATGAAGACCTTAAAGAAGCCATTGCAAACATTCCTCAAAAAGAACATATGATCCTTCTAGGTGACTTCAATGCCAGAGTAGGATCAGATCACATTACCTGGCCAGACTGTCTTGGGCTTTTTGGAATCGGAAAGATGAATGAGAACGGACAAAGACTGCTTGAATTCTGCACATACCATAAGCTCTGCATTACCAACACATACTTCAGAACAAAACCACAGCACTGTGTCTCATGGAGGCACCCTAGGTCTGGGCACTGGCACCAGCTGGATATGATACTGACACGAAAAAAGGACATTGGAAATATACTGCTGACACGTAGCTACCAAAGCGCGGATTGTGATACTGATCATACTTTAGTGTCCTGCCGGACAAGACTGCTGCCAACTAAGATCCACACATCACAGGGAAAAAGAAAATCACGCCTGAATACTACTAGCACAAAAAATCCTGATCTTTGCACCGAATTTGAGAACAAATTAGAGGAAGCTTTTAAAAACTTCTCTGTGACTGAGGTAGAAAAAAGCTGGACGTTTATGCGTGATACAATCTACCAAACATCATCACTGGTCTTTGGAAACAAAACCAAGAAAAGCGAAGACTGGTTTGAAGCTAGTCTACCAGAAATGGAAACTGCCACTACGAACAAGAGAGCAGCCATGCTAATCTACAAAAAGGATCCCACCCCAAGCAACTTAAAAAGGCTCAGAGCTGCACGTAACAATGCCCAAAGAGTAGCGAGACAATGTGCTAACAAATACTGGCAGGAGCTATGCGAAGATATTCAATCTTGTGCCGACTGTGGTAACATAAGAAGACTATATGAGGGCATGAGAAAAGCCTTTGGACCTCACACCTACAAGTGTGCTCCGCTCAAGTCAAAAGATGGCTCAATCACCAGCGATCGTGCGCTGCAAATGGAACGATGGGTTGAACACTATGCAGAACTCTACCAGACTGAAAACGTCATCTCACCAAATGCTGTTTCCAACTTCCCATCACTTCCAGTTTTGACGGAATTAGACGAAACGCCCTCAGTAAAGGAGCTGAGCATTGCCATTGACATGCTTGCACATGGAAAAATTACCCGGAGGAGATGGCATTCCTGCTGAAGTAATTCAGGCTGGAAAACATGCCCTAATCAAACCACTCCATGAACTGCTAAGCTTGTGCTGGGAACAAGGAATGGTCCCCCAGGAATTGAAAGACTCCAACATTGTTACAATTTATAAAAATAAAGGCGACCGCTCTGATTGTAACAATTACAGAGGCATCTCACTGCTTAGCATAGTCGGAAAGGCTTTTGCTAGAGTATTACTAAAGCGATTACAGATCCTGGCAGATCGTGTTTATCCAGAGTCGCAGTGTGGCTTTAGGGCAGGTAGATCTACAACAGATATGATTTTCTCTCTTCGGCAGCTTCAGGAGAAGAGCAGAGAACAAAAGCAGCCCCTCTTCATAGCATTTATTGATTTGACCAAGGCCTTTGACCTTGTTAGCAGAAGCGGTCTGTTTGCTGTACTAGAGAGAATTGGCTGCCCAAATAAGTTAAGAAAACTAGTGTCAGCTTTTCACGAAAATATGCAGGGCACCGTTCAGTTTGAAAGTTCTTCCTCCAGGCCATTTTCCATTAAGAGCGGTGTCCAACAAGGATGTGTACTGGCCCCTACACTATTTGGCATCTTCTTCTCAGTCGTACTGTCCAGTGCTTTTAAATCCCTGGAAGACGGAATATACATCCATAGCAGATCCGATGGAAGGCTCTTTAACCTGGCACGTCTTAAAGCCAAAACGAAAAGGCGTCGTATCTTGATAAGGGAGCTGCTGTTTGCCGATGACGCGGCACTCGTATCTCACTCACAAGGAGGTCTACAGAAGCTAGTGAACGCCTTAGCAGCTGCTTGTCAAGAGTTTAGCCTTACTATAAGTCTCTCCAAGACCAAAATCCTGGCACAAGACGTCGCAGAAATACCTATAATACAAATTGGGAACCACACCCTTTCAGTGGTGCAGGAATTTACCTACTTGGGTTCAACAATTGTCAGTAACCTAGACTTAAACATCGAGCTGACAAAAAGGATAGGAAAAGCTACCACAGCATTGGCAAAACTCTCCAAGCGCGTCTGGGAAAATGGTAAATTGACCACAGCGACCAAAATCCTAGTCTACAACGCCTGTGTTGTGAGCACTCTCCTTTATGGCAGTGAGAGCTGGTCAACATACATGTACCAAGAGCACAGATTGAATAGTTTCCACTTGCGCTGCCTGAGACGCATAATGGGCATCTCTTGGAGGGACCATGTCTCCAATCAGGAAGTTTTAAGATTGGCCAATATGAACAGCATGTATGCTCTCCTGACACAAAGAAGATTACGCTGGCTCGGACATGTCACCCGCATGCCAGATGGCAGAATCCCGAAAGATATCTTATATGCTGAGCTTGTGGAAGGAGTCAGACCCAAGGGCCGCCCAAGACTAACATATAGAGATGTCTGCAAGCGAGACATGAGAGCCTCAGGCATCAGCGAAAGTATGTGGGAAAACATAGCCAAAGACCGGAGTGCATGGAGACAGACTGTGCGTGCTGGGACAACCCTTGCTGAGAACAAAAGAATTGAAGCGGCTTTAATCAAGAGGGATAAAAAGAAAGCTGCCCTGTCTGCTAGCCCTAAATCAGAGGCATACACATGTACGAATTGTGACAAAGTCTGCCGTTCTAGAATTGGCTTGATTAGCCACACCAGATTCCGCCCCGTCTCAAGATTAAGCCAAAACCAGTGACTCATTTGGGCGCATCCATTGCCTTTCGAGACAAAAGGAGCCATATATTCATATGGAGACATGATGCATGGTACCATTCATCGCAGGTGTCACATTGAATGGCTTTCTGTTTCATGATGCATACTTTTTTGCAGATGTTGCATCTATCTTTAGATCTAGGCCCTGGATTTGACTCTACATCTCCTGCTATTAATATTAACAGTGATAGGTATTTATTTCTGCTGTGTCTGATTGAGAACTTCCATTTGTGATGGGTAATCTTCTTTAGTGTTATGGATGTGTATGTTAGGTTATTTTTTAAGTTGCTTTGATCTAAAGTGTGATGATTGATTATGACTGTTGTTTCTTTTTTAAGTTTAGTGTTGATTAGGGTAGATCTGGTTCTGTGTTCAGCTAGTATGTATTTAGTAATTATTAGGATAAATAGCCAGAGCAATTTCATGATGACTGTTGTTGATTTTAGTTTTTAAAGGGGTCTAGTCTAAATCTAGTTTAAGGTTTACAATGCCTAATTTATGTCTAAATCTAAATTGAAAGCTAATTTACAATGACAATTAAATTAAATGAAATGGTTTACTAAATTCAAAATATGGACCTAGACTATATCTAGATCTAGATCTAATTCTAGATCAATATATTTACGTGTATAATTAACTATATAGAATATTACTATTAGTTATTATTAGTAGTATTAGTAGATGATTAGTAGATCTAAAGCCTTAATTAAAGTCTAAGTCTAACACTAAAACTAGACTAGACTGACTTGACTAGGTCAAGGTCTAGATCTAGTCCTAAGGGCTAAGCTAAGAGTTGTTAATTTGAATTAATTAGTGGAAAAAATGCTGAATTAAGTTAAATATATAATTTAAAGATATTAGTTTATTAGTTAAATAGCTTTTTTAATGAATTTGGTTTGATTTTAATACAACAAAACGAAAAATTTAACTCATTTCTTATAACAGTAAACAAGGAGCAGCCATCTTGCCAAGAGCGCGTAAGTATACTGCCATCTGTTATTATCAAATCTTTTAATATCTTCCTCTTTTTTTCTTTTCATTAGGAAATTTTATAGCTTCCAATATATAGCCCACACATTTATTCATAATTCTGAATTTTTTTTTCTCTGCTACATAATTTTATAGACTAATCAACGTAGGCTATCAGTATCTTAATACCTTTGTAAACAAAAACCAGATTGCTGAGATCAAATTGAAATGTGATAATCCCTAACAAAACTTACATTTAAACTTATTAATGGGATATCCAAATTCATTATCCTTCACGTTTTATTTAAAGATTAACCTTCTTTTTTCATATATAGTTACATTTTTTCATAGTTTGGATTTATCTTTATGCAATTAATCCCTTAACGTTTTCATGAATGTTAGATTGACAAACTCGTTAATGACAAATGTAAGTTAGATTTTATATAAAAAAACAGCATTTATTGCACGCGGTATTAATAAATTTCTTTGGAAAAAACAGAGTTCAAAAATGTAAAAAAAAAATGTTTTTCTACTGCACCTAGGAGTCTTATAAAAACATACTTTCATTTATAATAAGATTCAATGACAAAGTATTTAATCCATTTTGAAAGATGAGAAGTGTGTAAAAACCAAAATCTGCAAGAGACAATCTGAAAATCTTGAGTTCTACTGTTACATAAGGAGGTTCCAATGATGAATTTGTAACTATAATATTGTTTGAGACTTGATTAGATTTGAAAATTGTAATCTTATCTGGTTCTGGATATCCATACACAGTAAATTTGTAGGAAAATAACATTCCTTGTTGAAGACTAAAATTCTTGAGAATTTCATTAGAAGTAAATTGTAAAGGACCTGAAATATTATAATAATAATTTTATTATGTTTTATCTAGCAAAAATTAAAAGTAGCTACAAAACTGTTTAAGAGCTATCCCTGCTGATTACATTTACGGCTTTAATCAGCTCAATGTACAAACTTATTCTTCGATTTCTAGTCCTGTACGAATAAAAAATATTATATAAATTATGGAAATTAAGAGCTAAAAAGTGTTATTGGTTTATGGGTAGACACAATCAGTGACTTTCTGTAGTCTAGATTGTATCGCTCAGGCAAGGCTTTACTTACAAAGCTTAAAATGCAAAGTCCTCTGCAAATGTTGCAATCTCTTATGTCGATGTGCCAAAAAAAGAAAAATACTAAAATACCATACAACCTCTATTTCACACTTGTACTTATGAATTTTTCTTCGTATCCCGCCTATTCTAAGACACATAAACGTTATTTCCGAATTTCGCTAAACATTTATGTAATTTTGCAATGATTCGAGAGATTGTGGGGGTTATCATCTTGTGTATGATAATGTTGAGCTCTACTACTAGAGTAAGCTTTTTATAAAATTGTGAACGTTGAAGAGATTACTTGTTACAAGGCTATTTTCCATTTTGTTACAAAACGTAAGATGGATTATATGAATTTTGCTACTTGGGTCTCAGAATGTAAAAAAAGCGTATTGAAATGACTTCGTCCACTTTTCTACTATCAGATTACGTTTTTTTTAAAGAAAAATCGCACAAAGATACTAAAGAAAAGTAAAGTAAAGCATGTGAGTTATTGATTACTTACGCGAAGCAAAAGTGAAATTAAATTCATCTCACTTGCTAAGCCTCAGAAGGATCCTAAAGATCACATGACAAGAAACTAGATTGAATCGGTCTTCCAAGCGTTTTTCGTTTTTACAATTATCGAAAAACACTAACTGCGCTCGTTCGGTTACGTCCACAAATGGAGAATAAAAGCATCCCTAAGTTATCCTTTATGGACAACTCGCGGTAGGCACTGCACAAAACTGGTCATCCCAACTTCCGATAAGTGGAGGTAATCAAACGGTTCCACACAGGCTGACACAGCATTGAATATTAATCTAACTACTGAAAAGTTATAGTTGGAGAGAAAAGATGGAAAGAAAGCTATGGACAACGAAAAAGTAAAGAATAGTTATTTAAACCTTTAAATTACCATAACAGGAAGTTTTAAGTATAGATATTCAGATATAAACTACAATGTTTTCTTTTATTTACTTACATCTAACAAATACAGTGACTTGTTTTGTTTCTTCACTGTTAACATCTATTCCATTGTTGGTTTGACAAAAATAATAACCAGCATCTCTACAAGACATTGATTTGTTATAGTAGAGATAATATCCACTGGAGTTTTGAGCAATAGTTTCATTTTCTTTTACAATAAACATTTTAGGTGTGGGATTGCCGTCTGCTTCGCAATAAAATTGTACTGATTTTCCATTTTCAATTATATTGCTAGTGACATTAAATTCTATAACAGCGGATTTGTCTGAAAGAAAAACAAATGCATCCTGTAGTTTTAAAATGCTTTTCTTTGTAAATAAATAGTAACAAAGTGTTGCTTTTTATTTTTAAATGTAAAATAAAAGTAAACTGCAAAGGTCTTATTACTATCCTTTATAAGTCGCGAAGCGACTATGGATCATCTCATGGACATGGACATTAATCGAATGTCTGGACATTAGCTGTGGTTGGAACGATATCGCCCGCACATCAGTTCCCCCTCTCTACGCAGCTGATGTGTCCAAAGATTCTGCCAGAATGTAGCACTGGGTGCTGCAAACTGCCTTGGGTCGCCAGCTCCTGATTTTTCCTCAGTGTTGACTCCCGAAGCCCATCCCATGATTGGGTATAGCTGCAAGGCAACTATGGTTTGAATTCAGAGTTTTCCTTTTCCTAAAATGGTAGCCAGCCATGACTATCGAGCCCCTCCTGCCCTAAGCTTACTGGTTAAGGCGCCAGTTACTCGCCTTTGTCCTTCTCCTGTTAAGGAGAACAGTTCCACCGACCCGACTCAATATCTGAGCCACACGTGAAGGTCAGGAGTTGGACTGGTTGTCAGAGACTATATGAGACGCATGCCATTAGGAATCATTTCATAGCTAGTGGAGTGCTTACATCCATTATTGCAACCTTATTTGAATATTACTAAATTAGCAATAAATATTTAATTGTGTACACGTATGTATTCTCTTTTTTTACTTGTTACACTATTTGTCTAAAAGTAAAAAAAAGTGTCGCAGTTAAGTTTAAATGCCAATACGAATGTAAATCTATGTTCGAATAAATGATTGGTGCATGCATGTTACATACGACACCTTAAGGTGCAGTATATTTAAGAGAGAAAATTGCACTTAAATATATTGAAATAGTGTATAGTATTGAAAAGAAAATAATTACGTTGAACTTTGAATAGCAAAGTACAGAGCTGTCATATCATAAGCTATGGGTTGGATGGGGTGATTTCCCCCTGCTATATATATATATATATATATATATATATATATATATATATATATATATATATATATATATATATATATATATATATATATATACACAAACCGCGAGATTATATAGCCCAGTACGCCAATAACTAATTATTTTGTAGAAGACACGACCAGGGTTATCTTTAAATGGAGAGCTAAACACCCCCTACTCTTTATTTTATTTCTTTGGTCCTTGACACCCAATGTATTGATAGACATTGACCATTTTTAAGCCAGATTTTAAAAAAAAAAACGCAACGTGCTAACAAAGGATATTACACTGTCAATAAATATTTCGGTTAAATAATTTTTCTAACGTGTTAACTTGAATATTATTTCTGCAATTAAGTGTCTTGATTAGTCCAAATTCAACGTCAAAGATCAATAATCCAAAAGTACTCGAACATTCGTATAAATAATCCAACAGTACTTAAGTGGAAAACTTCAGCTTAGATAATCCAAATATGTAAAGTCTCTGAAAAAACAGAATGACCATAAGTGAACAGAGGTCTAAATGAAGGACCTTCAGTATAGCAATGTAAGGTGAAACCTCGACAATGCAGGAGCGTGTCAAGAGTTGGTGACGAGCGCTCACGTGGCAACGATGTATCATCTGTCTTCAGGTGACGCCTTGAATTTTTTCCCCCACACAAATGTATCAGCTGTCTTCGAGCGACGCCTTGAGTTTTTCACCCACACAAATGTATCAGCTTTCTTCGAGCGACGCCTTCAGTTTTTCACCCACACAAATGTATCAGCTGTCTTCGAGCGACGCCTTCAGTTTTTCACCCACACAAAAGTATCAACTGTCTTCGGTTTCTGCCGATGGTGATGTCACGCCGTGCTAAATCTCAAGATGTCGACAATAGTGCAGAAATAAGCATTGACTCTTGATGTTAAGTTCGAATTGGTCAATGATTAAGTGGACTCTGGTAAATACGGGTCAGGTCAACCGGTGAAAAAGTGCAGGCTCAGGTTAGTTCAGTGATGATCTACTTGAATACTTGTGACTGGTTTCGCTTGAGTGGTGTTTGAGTTTTGAGTCCGTGCGTGTCTAGAACACAACATACTGGCCGCCAAAAATGTCAATGAACGTTGAATGGTGTAATACTGAGTTCTTACTTCCTGAAGTACTCTAGACACGTGACAAGACAAACACTATACGACTGACTCAAGTCCGTTCAGCAGACAACATAAAGTTTATTTTACTAAAATAATAATAATATACTGCACTCCTTGTTAGTGCTACAAGTCAAGAAATAATAATCCTATCCGCATAACAGCGGTATCAAAAGTATCCAATACGTTAACAACAAATCACGTCCGCATCTCAGCGGGCAACACTGTGTAGAAATATAGATTAACTAATACATGTCTCAAAAGACCACTGGCAACAACTGCCCACAAGTTACTTTTTAACTGAAATTACTACAGAATTTTCTAAGTCGCTACTGTCCAGCCCGGACTAAAATATACTTGACCACTCGGTCCAAAGAATAACACTTGACTTCTCTAACTTGACTTCACTTGTCTTTTTTACTTGACTGACTGACTTCTAAGTCTAACTTTATTCATTCTACTTCCTGTTTTCTACATCAGGAATTCCACGTGTTATTTAAACTCTTAACATGACGTGAACTTTAGATCATGCAATGTCAACTGAGACTGTGACACCAGTGCACCCCTAATATATATATATATATTCTTTCGGAAGACGTTTATTGGACCCTATAATAGGTTCCTCTTTGATTTAGTGGAAAGACTGTAGACATCCCGCCCTTGACAGCCAGAGAGTCTAGGAATGCGCATTAAGCTCTATTTCCGGTATTTAAAACTATATTGGCTACGATAATGGAATGTGATGACTGTCTTTAGATTTTATATCTGAAAGGGAAAATTTATATTCAAAACCATCTGTTGGTGGGTTTGAAACTAAAAAAAACTTCTAGAGTTTATTTTATAGTTTTAACTTAAAACCCATTTATCTACTCTCATAGAATTAGGTAACTGTAGTTTGCTTTAGAACAATATTGAGGAGGAGGATTTTAACCTCAAAACTCTCTGTTAGGGGTTTTAAACTTAAAGATCTCTGAAGGCTACGCTTATAAACTTTGTGACTAGTTTACTTTAATTCTATATTAAAGAGATGGTTTTAGCTTTAAACCAACTTGAGGGGGGTTAAAACTCTCTTGTTTCTGCTCATAGAATCAGGTGACTGCTGTATTCTTTAATATTTTATTGAAGAGGATATTTTATCGTAAAAATAATTTTGGAGGAGGTTCAAACTCCCATTGGATACGCTCATGTAAATATGTGACTTACGTTCGCATTATTTTTTGTTTTATAGAAATGGGGGTTTCAACATAGCAACTCCCTTATGGGGGATTTAAGCTCAAACCTCTACGATTAAACTGTGGCTAGTGATTGTTTAATATTAAAATTTCAACCTAAATAAACAAAATCATAGCAACAAATAACTCTCAAAATTTCAGTCCTTCTGGCCAAAACCCCATTTTGGCTACGCCAAGGTTGAGAGGTTGAGTAATTTGTGACTCCTCGATTTTTCCTGCCAGGCAAAGCTATATAATCAGAATTTCCAAAATTTGTGGGCTAAACAAAACTTTAATATTTACTTATTCTTTGCAATAGCTATTAATTATATATCCTAAATGCGCAGTGACTAAGTTTAGAGTGTGTATGAACACAATATTAACAACAAAATATTTTATAGGACGTTTGTGTCAATGCTCACGTGAAATTATATGTTAGATTGTAGTAAATTAAAAATCACTCTCACGAGTTTTCTATAGTCTTTGTTTAATACCAACGCCTATTTATATTGTATCGTATTTCTTATTTTTAGATAAATAACACACATACACACACACAGACATTGTAGAAATGAAATTAGACACTTACATAAAATATTTAGTTGTAAAGTGCTTGTATTGTTTTCATAACATCCAGTAATATGTTGAGCTGTACATGTACAATTCTGTCCAGTCATAAATCTAGTAAATAGTATAGAAGATGTAAAGATATTTCCAGATTGAGTTGATTCAATGTTTCCACATGATACTGTTATGTTATTTACCAGAGGTACACCTCCAAATGTTTTACACTGTACAGTATAGACTTTATTCTCTTGTATTCCTTCCTCAGTGTAAGTTGAAGTGTTTGCAATTTGAATCACTGGTGGAGTCAATGGTGGGCCTTAAGGACAAAACGTAATGTGCTATAAAAATGTATTTTAGAGAAATCGGTTTGTGTTTTATCTAATTTCTAATAATATAATAATTGTTCTTAAAAAATATATTAAATATTGAAATTTTCATCACCTCTCTATACGAATACATTACCAAATATTTGAAGTAAATAACTGCACGAAATGTTTATGTCTCGAAATTTCACATTTTGAGCTTGACATCCAATTGAATATGTTCCTACTTCTGTAATATTAATGTCTTGATATACTTGAGACGTGTCAGATACATTGTGACCGTCTAATACATTTAAATAGATTGAGTTGATACTAATTATAGCTTTGAAACCTGGTACAGAATTAACAAGATCGACTTTACAAATAACAGTCAAATGTATATATTCTTGACTACACATATGCCAGATTGATTTTGTTAGATCTTTTAGCTCAACAGAACACATGTTTGGACCTCCTGCAATGTACAAAGTAAAATTGAAATAAATTACAATAAATTAATTTATTAAGAAATAAAAATTTTAGCTTGTAATAAAACTCAATTTTATATGTCAAAATGTCGTATATTATAAGTGATACATGGTAAATAGACCAATTTAGGGTATATAAAAAACAAAACAACTAGTCGCAAATATAAATTTAAACAATCGTTTTCGTATTTCTTTATTTCTAAATTAATATATTTTGATTAGAATCGTCCCATTTTTTTATGAAAAAAGTAAATGTTAATAGAGTATTTCATAATGCTTAAAAAAAATTAATGAAAACACAGTGATGCGCCGGATCGAACAGAACTATAGGTAAAATTTGACATTTTGAACCCGAGGGGGTTCGCAATTAGATTTATAAGCACTGGTGGGTACTTGACATATGTCGGAAAATCGACCTAACGACAACCTTATTAACAGTTGGCCGTAGATCGCAAGGTTTAAAAGGGATAACTATATTTATATATAGATATGTCAGTACCCCGTCAAAATAGCGCCGACAAAATAGCGCGCACAAATTAGCGCCGACAAATAGCACGAACAAAATAGCGCAGACAAAATAGCGCCGACAAAATAGCGCCAACAAAGTAGCGCAGAAAATATATATTTTATTCATTTCACAGAAACACGCGTATCCGTTTAAGAAAAAATAAGTGAATTGTGTTGTGGAAAAGAATATACCATCACGAGAGGAAGGCAAGGTTTGTATTCTTGTCTTATGAAGGGTATGCATGAAAGAGACGGGAAGTTGATTCAGGCCTACAATCCAAATTGACACTCCTAAATTTGATATCTATTTGATGGTGTTAGACAAAGATGGACAGAAAACAGCCAAAATCAGTTATTGAATAGGTCAGTCACAGCCTGAGATTAAACAAACGTTTGGCGAGAAAAGAAATGTGATCGCCATCTTAACTAATCCTGACACACCTAAGTTTGCTAATGTTGCGGCAAAAGATCAAAGAAAGATGCCGCAGATTTCTGATTATAGTATTACACACTTTCGTATTTTTCTATCCTATTTTATCGGGTTTCCACATTTCAAAATCTTATTTTAAGCAAGTTATGTATTTTAACAACGGTGAAAAGGGGGAATGATATAAAATTTAAAGTACTCTCGTTCTCTGCAAATGTGGCATAATTTCAGATCTATTAATATTGAAAAAGATAGAGACACCAACAAAAATGCTGCCCAGGACACTAAATTACTAATAATCCGGTACTTTTATACACATCATAGATATAAGTCCACGCTATTTTTTCTTGCGCTATTTTGTCGGGAAATTTTGCGTTATTTTGTTGGCGTTATTTTGTAGGCGCTATTTTGACTTGTCACTATATAGGTCTATATAAGGGAGAGAGAGAGAGTGAAATGTGTAGACTTAGGTATAGACATTAAAGGAGTATACATTGAGCGATCATGTAAAACTTAGCTTTTATATACCAGTTATTAAATGTATACATACCTTATTTCTAACAGCATTATATTTTAGCAATTACACAGACATAAACTATTTAGAGATTTAATTTTTCAAGTTCACATTATAACACAGAACATGGATGTTTGAAAGACACCGAAGCTTTTTCCATATTGGTGATACAATGTTTAAATTAAAAAATATATATATTTAAAAAAAAAAAGAAACATATTTAAAAAAAATAAAATAAAATATTTAACAAATTTTTTTTTTAAACTTAATTGGTTTATATAGTTAGAAAAATGAAATAATGCATGGCGCATCCTTTATTTTGGTGAATTAAATAGTTCTTTAATATTTTAATGTTAATAAAAAAAAATACAATACAGGAGGGAATGTCGAACCGCATATCATAAATTTTCCGTCCATTTTTCTTTCCCCCCCCCCCCTCTTTCTTTCACATCCATTCATCTCATTTCAACCTCCTTAATAATAAAGAAATATTTTAGGAAGCAAGATAGTCTCATATAAAATGAAACTATGATCATTTATACTGCATATAATATCTACTGCATATAATATCTATCTATATACATAATTCCCTTCTTCCCTCAAAAGTTTAAACAAGAAGTAAAGGAAAGTTCACTCTATTATTTCTGCGGATAGTCCACGAGAAAACACAAAAGTAGTGTTCACACTACGGATGGCTGCCTGAGCGCTGGAGTGTCGTTTAAATTTATCAAACCCTACCCGCTCCCATCCCCCTTTTTTCTGTGGAAGGTTTGGACTAGAAAGTAAACTATCTGTAACTCTGACGGAACATTCGAAACATTGTAAAACATTTTGCAACCAAAAGCTTCTTTCACCAGGTGACACAATTACGGCTGATGCATAATGCCGCGTGTAAGATTGGCGTTTTCCATATTGAATGACACCCCAAAATGACAATTTTTGTGTATATATAAACGTATATTTTAAGGACTTTTTTGTATATTTTGCGATTTCGGGAGATTTCCAGGAGCTCCTGGTAAATCGACATGAGTACGCTGGAAATCTCTTTTAAGTAATGCAATGGCTTAATTTAATAATGTATACACCATGAATTAAAGTATGTCCTATGAATGTGCAGGTCCTATAAATCTATATATATATAAAATTCTCTTCTTCGCTCAAGAGTTTGGACGAGAAGAAGAAGTAAACGAAAGATCACTCCTTTATTTCTGCGGATAGAGTTATCCCACGAACTTTACGAGTCTTGCGTGTAGCGAAGTCTAACATTGCATCATGAAAATTTTTATTTCCTTCATAGATAACGCTCAATAGCAACAATTAATTAATGTTTCAATCTATGTACGAGAATGGTTGAACTAAAGTAATTCTTCATTAGTTTAAGGCGCGAGAAGCTTCTTTCACCAGATTACACAATCACGGCTAATGCTTAATGCCGTTTTTATTTATCGCCCATATTGAATGACACCCAAAAATGACAATTTTTGTTTATATATTTCATGAGATTTGTATGAGTTTTCAAAAGATTTTTAATAATTTCCGGAGATTCCCATGACTTCTTCATATATTTTGCTATTTCATGAGATTTAAAGGAGCTCCTGGAAAATCAGGCAGCCGCGAGAAATCTGTTAAAAGTTATAAAATGGTATAATTTAATAATTTACACATAGAAGTAGTGCGAGTCCTATGAAAGTGTTGGGCCACTGCGGTCGGATAGGTTGCTGTGGCCTATGGCTGTCCCTGCAAAATAGCGGTGTATGCTACGCCGCCGGTCTACTAGTATTTTTATAATTAATTTTTAAACAAAAATAACCCACTTTTTGTATATCCATGATCGATAATGAAAGAAATGTTATTGTTTTGTTTGTTTTTTTTGTAAACTTACTGGCATGATTTATTGTATAAAGTATTGAGAAGTCGCCATTTAATAGCTGTGTTGACCTTGAACATTTATACCTGACATCATTAGAGAATGGTTCTGTATGATACAAAAATTTTGAACGATTAATTCAATCTGTATAGATAATTCAGAAACTTTCAATAACAAATTAGAAAAAAAAATGTAGATGGCATCTTTTATACATCCTTCAATATAAAAACAAATAAACTTAGTTTCACGTAGTAAAAAATTAAATCTTTTGTTTTGTTTTTTATTATTCGAAATTACCATATGTGAAACAAAATGATATGGTATCTGCACAATTAAGAATCCCCAATAGCTTGCTTTCGTATTGATGTTAACGCAATTTATATTTCTTATAGTGTTTTGACTCCTTGGGGCTCTTTCTTTGGGAGATACTGTTTTCTTCTGCATTAGCTGGTAAATGTTTATATTTTACTCCATAAGCGTAGCCAGGATTTTTTTTCGGGGGGGGGGGATTTTTTTCTCCCCCCCCCCCCCGCGAATTTTTTTTTAATATGTATTTATGTGTGTGTGTGTGTGTACGTAATCTTTATTGCATTCTGACCCTTCATTCTTTCGGAAGACGTTTATTGTGCCCTAGAATAGGTTCTTCCATGAGTTAGTGGAAAAATTGTAGATTCCCCGCCAATACTAGCAAAGGGGTCTGGGGAGCGCTAGGAGCTCCCAAGCGCGGGGCGAAGCCCCACCGCCAAGCACTATTTCTGGTATTGAAAGCCAACAAAATGCATATTCTGAGGTATCTACAGTGCATTTTCCTGCTATTAAAAAGTTTTATTTCAAAAACCTAATGTGCTATTCTTACTGACTTAGACCCTACCGCGCCGTTTGGGGCTTTTGCCGTCAAGCTGCCATTACTAGCAATGGGGTCTGGGGAGCGCTAGCGCGGGGCGAAGCCCCACCGCCAAGCACTATTTCTGGTATTGAAAGCCAACAAAATGCATATTCTGAGGTATCTACAGTGCATTTTCCTTCTATTAAAAAGTTTTATTTCAAAAACCTAATGTGCTATTCTTACTGACTTAGACCCTACAGCGCCGTTCGGAGCATTTGACGTCAAGCTGTTTCCATAAAATCTGTCACTGGTAATGTCTGAAGCCTCTTCCCACCTGCCATGAGGACCTCAATGAATGAGTGGCGCCAAGATGTACTAGGATATCATTGCAACTCTTCTTATGCGTTATTCATTTTGTCGGAGAATATGTCCCGCAAACGTCATGCGTCGCTCTCTCACAATCTTACTAAAGGGTCGACTCCCAGTTCGGCATAGGATTTCCTTCATTTAAACCCGATCTCTATAACTGACTCCTAAAATCTGTCTTAGCCATCTTTGTTGAGCCACATTTAGTGTTTTTCAATTTCGGCAGATGACTATTCACTGCAGTTTATTAATGAAGCCCTGCCACTGGTAAAAATGTGTAACCACTCTTGAATACGCTCTTGGAATTAAGTGACTGTAGTTTGCTTTAGATTTTATATTGAAAAGTGAAGTTTTATCGTCAAAATCATCTGTTGGGGGTTTTCCACCTCAAAATGCTCTGTAAGGGGGATCTTAAACTCAAAACCATCTGGAGGGGTTTTAAACTTTAAACAAACGCCATCTGTAGAAGAGGGGTTTAAACTCAAATCCCCCGAATGGATTGGCTACGCTCAAATAATTTTAGTGTGTAATTTGCTTTTTTTTATATTGAAGAGGTATTTTTAGCATTAAACCCCTCTGAATGGGGGTTTAAACTCAAAACCCCTTTTGGCAACGCTCATAGCATTTTGAGTGCGTAATTTGCTTTTTTTCTTACACTGAAGATTTATTTTTTTAGCCTCAATTCCCCCTGGCGAGGGTTTAAACTCAAAACCCCTTTGGCTGCGTTAATAGATTTAAGTGTGAGTAATTTGCTTTTATTTATATTAAAGAGGTACTTTTTAGCTTCAAACTTCACTGGAGGGGAGTTTAAACTCAAAACCCCTTTGACTACACTCAAAACATTTTGAGTGTATAATTTGCTTTGTTTTTATTATTAAAGAGGTATTTTTTACCTTCAAACCCCGCTGAAGTGGGGTTTAAACTCAAATCTGAGGGGTTTTAAAATCAAAATCTCCCTTAACTGTGATATTGGAATTAGGGGATTTTCGTTTGCATTTTTGTTTTGTTTTATAGAAGAGGGGGGGGGGGGATTAACTGCAAAAACCCCAAGTAAGGGGTTTAAAACTCAAAACCCCTAGTAGGGGGTTTTAAACTCAAAACCCCTGTTAGGGGTTTTTAAACTCGAACCCCCCTGGTAGGGGTTTTAAACTCAAAACCCCATTGGTTGTGCTGGGGCAATTGATGGTTTAGTATTAAAATCTCACCTAAAATAAACAAAATCAAAGCAAAAAATCATTCACTAAATTCCGATCCCCCCCCCCCAAGGGGGGGGGATTTCATTTCGAGCGGGGGGGGTTTGAACTCCAACCCCCCCCCCTGGCTACGCCCATGTTTTACTCTATCTACATAATATTGCTTGTTATCGGCTAGTCATTATAGTTTCGGTGATGTGGCTATTATATATCATATATATATATATATAAGTTAATTTAGGGACTCCTTACTAGAGTTAAGCTTTATCAGGGTGTAAACCCATGTGTAGAGTTCTTTGAAGGGTTTGTATGGGTATTACTTGGGTTTTTTTTTGTTGGCAAGTAATGTATGTCAGTTCTTGTAATCAAGTTGCCCTTTTATATGAGCGTAGTGATTTTAACAATATACGTGAATGCATGATAAAGTCATAATATTGATTTATTGCCTTTTTTCAATTACTATTATGACCCAGTGCTCATATTGGCTCATTGAACTTTTGTTAATTAATTCTTTGTTTTTAAGTTATATGCGTTAGTCCTTTTGCATAACTTGTTTGGATTAATTAGTATAAAAATATTAAGGAATGTAATGTTTTCTATTTCAAACATTAAGGATAAGTGCAGTGTTTCACAGGACTACGCAAACCCAGTAGCTAAATAAGTAGTATACTTAACTCTGTATCTCGTAATTGTTTTTCATGTTCTGACAGAACGGTTCATTTTTCATATTTGTACATTCTACCCTTTTCTAATTAAACGTCAATAACATTTTTGTTTGTAATCAAGAAAGGTTACTTTTGGTATGGAATTTTAGGAGAATGCATGCTCTTTTTATATAACACAAATTCATGTTTTTATAAAACCAAAAATTAATTGTATTTAATGGGGTCAAATCAACGTTGGTATTGTTCATTAGGATAAAAAGAGGCTATTACTAAATTATCAATAGGCCTGAGCAGATTCGTCAAGACTAAAAAATACTACTAGACAGGGAATTTATGTGTGTTTTTCTTTATCATTTAAGCTAGTTTATATTATAATTACTAATTATATCTTAATATATCTATTGGCCTTCTTCGGTCATATAACAACTATGGTTCATCTTAAACACTTTTTCATATGGCTGTAGAGCCCTATTTCGGAGAGACACTCCCGTCCACATATATTGCAGGTTAAGGTGGATTTTGTTTTGGTGATAGAGGAGCCGGTCATTTTACGTGTGGCACGCTTTTTTTAAGAGCTGAGGCCTATGTTTCTCGCTGTCCATAGCTTTCTAGGTCACCGTCTCTCAAAATAGTGCGGTTTAAGGCTACATCTTCCCAATGGTCAGTATC
The DNA here is from genome assembly GCF_947242115.1 of Biomphalaria glabrata. Classification (NCBI taxonomy): domain Eukaryota; kingdom Metazoa; phylum Mollusca; class Gastropoda; family Planorbidae; genus Biomphalaria; species Biomphalaria glabrata. The sequence continues at coordinate 17,406,334 of NC_074724.1, forward strand.
AATGTTCACTGATTATAAATTCCGCTTTATCACATCCTCATTACGGAGGTGTGGGCGTCCAGTTTTTCTTGAGCCAGACGCAAGTTGCCCGTACATAACGATTTTCTCGATACAATTGTCCTCCATCAGGCGAACCTGTCAGAGCCAGCGCTTGCGGCATTGCCTGAGGACTGTGAAGATGCGGGGAAGGCCAATTCTCACGAGGATCTCAGTATTGCACACTCTTTTTTCCTTGTTATTTTTAAGATTCTTCGAAGGCAGCGCAAGTGGACTTTGTTTAGTTTTGTCTCTTGCTTTGTGTACGTAGTCCACGACTTACTGCCGTACAGTAGCGTACCTTAATATATATTTTAAAATTAAATTAATAATTTCCTAAATTAATTACGAAATTAGAATAAAAACTATAGAAAATTAATTTTGTTATAACGAATTAGTAAAAAGAAAATACAACGTCATCGACAAAATATTATTTGAGATTCGTTCTAAAACAAAGATGTCATCTTAATTTCATTAATAATTTTGATTTTTTATTTATTTTTAAACTTACCAATAGTTAAACTTGTCGCCGTACTATTTATTGCGATTCCTAAACCTAAATTGTTGTTATCTAACCATTGCGGAATTGCAGGAGGATATCCTATGTTATCTAAGTAACACACACAAGTGACAATAGATCCAGGTCTAATGTAGCCATCAACAATATTTGGGCCTTCGAAACATTCTCTCGAAAGAAGTATATTTGGTACAGCTAATTGGAATACAAAAGAAATGCATTAATAATAATAATAATAATAATAATCTTTATTATCCGTAAGGAAATTTGTCTTACAATTTGTGCATTACACCAAACAAAAACATTATAACTATAAGAAACCAAAGTGTACATTCACACCAGACACACTCATAATTTACATGTGACAAAGTTTATACCAGATTGTTCTTATTTTATGATTTGATTGCCAGGGGAACAAAAGAGTGTTTGTGTCTGTTTGTCTTTGCTATCGGTGTCTTGTATCTCTTTTGTGATGGTAAAATCACAAAATCCTGACACAAAGGGTGATTCTTTATTTCGAGGATCTTGTTAGCTTTTTTATAGATGTTTGTCTCAAACAACTGCCCAAATGGGGTTTGTTTTTTGCCAATGATTTTACCAGCAGAATTGAGGATTCTATTTAGTTTATTCCTATTTTTAATACTCAGATTGCCATACCAGGCAGTGATATTGAAACTGAAAATATTGCAGATGTGAGCGTGATAAAACATAGCTAAGGCCTTTTCGCTAACATTAAAAGAGGACAGTTTTCTTAGTAATCGTAATCTTTGCTGCCCTTTTTTGCTGATATAATCAGTATTTGCAGTAAAATTTTGTTTATTGTCTAGGATAGTACCAAGGTATTTAAAGGTTTGCACAATTTCAATAGTCTCTCCAGCTACAGAAACAATATCATTTTCCTTCTTGTCCCTGCGAAAATCGCTTATCATTTCTTTGATTTTTTTTTACATTTGATAATAAAAAATTATCTTTACAGTATTCCTCAATGTGTTTTAATTCTTTGAAATACTCATTTACGTCTGAGCTCTCTGAGAGCAGGGCAAGAAGAGCCGCATCATCAGCGAATTTTGTGAAGGAGCAACAAGAACTATCGGATCGAAAATCATTGGTGTACAAAATGAACCACAATGGCGATGTCACAGCCCCCTGTGGCGCCCCTGTGTTAACTATGCGTTCATTAGATATAACATTGTTTACCTAACCCTCTGAGCTCTCTGGGTCAAAAATTCATTAGCCCATATTATTATGGACATAATTCAAAAGCAGGACTACTATGTAATTAAATATTACGAGTAATGAAGTACTTACTGAACTGAAATGATGTTGATATACTAGTTGCAAAGTTTGTATTAATTGTTACATACGGGTAAAAAGTAACAGTCAATGTATAGTTTCCAGCTTTAAAATTGTGTAATGATGATGTCCATGTACAGTTTGATTGGAAATAATCCACTGTGTCATTATAGTTTACATGACTGTAGGAAACTTGTCCAGGAATCTAAATATGTATCAAAAGAATGTGTCCAGTTGTAACACAAGAAAATGTAAAAGTTATTTTGAATGGTATTGTTTTTAATGTTAAAAGAGAAACATACTATGTAAAATATATAGAACTAAAGGTACTTCTGAATCATTGCATGGGTCAGCCATCTTTGTTATTGTTTTGACTGTAATCTTAAATATAGGGCTTTCTCTCAGATTTGGATTTTGTTTTGTTTTTATTTTAGTCGCTAAAAATATTATTATGACTTTGCAATGAGCACCGCCATCCAAGATAGTGCAGAAGGAAGGTGCGCACTATCAGTGACCAGACAAGTCGGATGTTGACATAAGAGACTAACGATTTCCGCCCAAGAGAGAGTCAATATGGAGTTGCTGTACTCGAGGCAGATGCCCCTTTGTGTTTGTCATGTCTCTATGTAAATAAACGTCTATGTCCTCGTTGAGTTGCCTCACTTAAGTTATTACAATTGGTCTCAGAAGTGGGATTTATAGGCAACTCAACGAGAGGAGGTAGGATTAGATCTCTATGGCATCGCTGAAGCTATTACATCAGCTCTTAATTAAAGAGCTAAGACAAGAGCTTCGAGACCGAGGTTTAAAACCTGTCGGTAACAAGGAAATGCTCACGGCTCGTCTGCGGCAAGCTCTGATCGATGAGGAGGAAGATCCGGAGACCTATCAATTTGAAATTGAGCCTGGGATTGTTGATGTAATGGGCAAGATCCAAAACTGTGGGGATGCATTTAAGGAACAATTGAACATGATTATTAATAAGATGAGGAGCATGATGTGGAACAAAGTAGATGAAAGTGTGTTGCCAGTTGAAGGCCAAATAGACCAAAGTGATAACATTGTGTCGCAAGCAAAAGGAGGAATAAACTCGTTAGGGAAGGAGCAGTTGCCTGGTCAGGACTGTGGCTGCACAAACAGTGGTGATGGAGGCGCTGGGGATTGGAGCGCCGTCTGTGACTGTGTTGTGGGCAAGTCTGTCGGGGGTGACTTTCAAGGCAAGAAACGTGACGACGATTGCTTCGACGATCTGAACGGTATGTTTCAAATCGAAAGGAAAGAAACAAATGAAGAAACAAGAGAAGTCTGTTATGTGCCTGAAGTGTTTGTTCCTGTTGCACCTGTTACAAGTATCTCGGTGAGCCGGACAGATCAAGACAACGTTGGATCTGCGTCCAAGGTTTCTGCTGTGGACCTTAAAGACCTCTGTTTATCTGTCAGTACCTTTGGCGAGAATTCAAACCATGAAAGCCTGAAGACCGTTTCTGATTCCTTGCCTTGTATGTCGTCGGGTGAAATTATGAATACGGGCCCCAACAATGGCCGAGACAGAAACAACGAATTGGACTTTGACAGCTGCATAAGAAAGAACTCGATGCTAGGCAGCTGCATCCAGGCGATTGACTTGAACTGTATATGCGGCGTTCTGCGGGGACAGTGCCCATGCCAAGAAACCCAGCTACAAGATCTGAATTTGACAGAAATGTGTACTTCTGCCCACTTCAGTGAGAGTGCCTTGAACGGTTGTGAATTAATTCCAGCGAAACCTGATGTAGCGGTGGAAGAACATTACAAGGATGCTTCATCGGCATACCTTACAGATGAGGCTGAGAAAGACTATGTGCCTGAAACCATGGCTACCAGTGGGCCTACAACTGTGTCACGAGACATCCATGGAAAAGGTCCGCTGACTCAGCGTCTTGGAACAACAACCCTGGAATCTACAAAGATCGCCACAACCTCCATTTGTGTTACGTGGCTGGCAACCATGACCTCCACTAACTCTCCCTGTGTCATCTGGCTGGCATCAGCGACTATAGTCATGAGGTTGAAGCAGCGACCACGACATCGTCTCAAGCGTAGACTGGCCAACTGAAGGAAGAGGAAGCGACTTCCGCGGAATACTGTGCAGATGGCTTTGTGGGCAACAGGCTCCCTGCCGTCTGTGGCTCCCACGGATCGACCTCCACCTAAACTGTCAAACCTCAGCTGCAGTGTTTCTTTTCGGGACGAAAAGTGCTAAGACGGGGGCAATGTTATGACTTTGCAATGCGCAACGCCATCCAAGATAGTGCAGAAAGAAGGTGCGCACTATCAGTGACCCGACAAGTCGGATGTTGACATAAGAGACTAACGATTTCCGCCCAAGAGAGAGCCAATATGGAGATGCTGTACTCAAGGCAGATGCCCTTTGTGTTTGTCATGTTTCTATGTAAATAAACGTCTATGTTCTCGTTGAGTTGCCTCACTTAAGTTATTACAATATGCTTAATCTAGATATAGCATCTTGACATTTTTAGACTTAAAGCCAGGGCCGGATGGAAGGGAGGGCAGGCAGATCTATAGCCTTGGGGCTTCCACAAAATAGATAAAAATATATCCAAATTTTGAAGGGCCTGAAACTTTCAATGTTCATAACATCGTTGCACTTTTTTTTCTCTTTCATGTAGTCATAAAATCTTTCCGTATTATTCTATCCTCTTTCTCTTATCCTCCTCTCCTCTCTTATTTTTGTTTAGCACCTAGTTCACCTAAAAATTAAATTTATTGTTTTCAATGTCATGTTTATAAGCCACAATAAGTCTAGATTTATATATTAAAATAAACATTTTAAATAAATTTGAAAGAGAAATGAAAGTTAAAAAATACTAACAGTGTTTTGGAAAACTACAAAACCAACAATATATTTAGATATTATGGTACATTTTAAAAGATATAGATAAAAAAGATAAAATAAAAAAGAAATAATAAATCAATTGCATTTTTAAAATATTGGTAAGAAAATTTAAAGTCGACAATATTTAACTATTCAAAAAGAAGACTGAACAACAAGCAACGTATTATATTGACACCAATTCAAAATTAAAAAGAAAATAGCAATGCTTTAAAAACACTGAAATTATGTTATATCTTGATATTTTTAAAAACACTATCTTGGGATTTCTTCAGAACATAAACAATACCAAAATAGTAACAATGATGGCTGACTCATGCATTCATTCAGAATTACCGAAATAATAAAATAAGCAACGTGATCTTATCATTGTTGATATAGAACATAAGCCATTAACATTTCGTAGGTCACCATCTGGCCTCTTAATGCTGCTTGGTCCTATTTTCTTTCCAACGTTCTCACTTTTACCAATATGTTTTATGTTGATGCCCCCCCCCCCATATGACAAATATTTTGAGTGATAAAGAAATAAAGTAGTTTGTATGTACATTGACTAAAAGACATTGCAATTTAAGTTCATGATCACAGCTGACAGAATCATTTAAGACCATATTCAAGTACCTTTGAACACAGTGAACATAATGCGCAGGCGGCTGCTTTTGTTGAATCAATACCTGAAGGCTACGGTACTGTCCGCTAATATTGAAAAACCACCATTGCCTTGGCATCGTAAGTCATTTAAAGAAAGATGGTGATCATTTATTACTTAAGAGTATTTGTTAAGTCAACCCTGCAGACTTCTGGTTCTCACAAATATGAAAACCTACAAATGACTAATTTCTTTTTGGGTAGTTCGTCATTGGAGTTCACAAAACCTTTTAAAGAAAATCAAAATAATACATTTTTAATTCTCTATGAGTGCTACCATGATAGAGAAAAATGGCGCAGATTGGATCTCCTTTAGGTATTTTAAATGTATGATGGAAAAATTGCATTGCTATACAGGTCTATTATGATGATGACCACTATATGAAAGACACACCGTCAAAACAGTACAATAAATCTGATCAAAGCACTTCCTTACAAAGACATTAGCTGAAATGTTAATGTTTTGAAGTTAATATAAAGTTAAGGATAATTTAAGGAAACTTTTAATTTTTTAACAATTTTATACAAAATTGCAGTGTAGGGTAGGACACAACTGGTCATTAGTCATGGAACGGTATAAAACCCCTACGCGCTTTGCCATATTTAGAGTTGAAAAGGCTTTCAGCTATTTGAGATATGGGGACCATGGACGTAGCCAGGATTTTTTTCGGGGAGGGGGCGTTTGGAGGGAGAAAACCCTCGCAAAAAAATCAAATGTGTGTGTGTGTACAGAATTATTGAAAATTATATGCTGTATCGTTTGTTGTTCCTATGTCTACATGTGCTTGTAACGCTTCCGTAAGAATGTGTTCACGAAATGTGTGTTGCGTAGTGATTAGTGTATTAAAGCCATACTATACAGACATGGTTTTCGACTCTGTTATCTTTATGTTCATAACAATTTAATACACTGAATCTAAAACTGTAAATTGTAAGAATTTCGAAATGGATAGGATATTTAGGCGCGAGATGTTTGACATCGAACCCACAGCACCTCAAGCAGCAGAGCATTGGCAGCACTGGTATGAAACTTTTAAAATTTTATATCAGTAGTATCAGTAGATAATCTTGATATTAAAAAACTACTGATAAACTATATCTCTCATGCTGTATATTAAATGATAATTAATAAAAAGACATTTGATGAAGCAATCCAGACTCTAAATGGCATCTACATTCAACCAAAGAATGAGGTGTTTGCTAGGCACAGGTAAGCTACTTGCAAACAAGAGCAAGGTCAAACGATAGACGCTTACATGTAGAAATTAAAAATTCTATTCAAAGATTACAACTTCAGAGCGGTCACTGCTGAATAACACCGAGCAGAGGCTATTAGAGATTCGTTTATCAATGGACTAGTGCCCAACAGCATTTAAAACGTCTACTTGAAAAGACTGTTTTGAGTTTAAAGGACGCCTTCGAGGAGGCTCGCTTACTAGAACATGCTTATCAGCACTCATTACAGTATGAATCATCACAGCCGGAAACGAATTGCGCGGCAACTACTTCCACCAATTCTTCGACCTCACCCTTGCCAAATGTAACGATTCCCCAAAATGCATTAGCTAGCAAGTGCTACTTTTGCGGCAGGGTTAAACATCCCCGCTCTCAATACCCTGCAAGGGAAGCCACATGCAACCAGTGCTCCAAACGGGGCCATTTTCAGAGAGCTTGCAAATCTAGGGCTTCAACAGTTTCGGCTATCGCTACTGTACAGCCTATGAATCTAAACAAGTCAACAATACCTATGTGCATCAACAATGTGCAATTGAAGGCCCTAGTAGACACTGGGAGCTTTAAAAGCTATATTTCGAAGCACATCGCTAAGAAACACAAATGGCAGACATGTTCCTCAGGCAACAGATTCTTCATGGCTTCCAACCATCTATCTCGAATCACTCAAGGACATATCTACGCTAACATACGTCTAAAAAATGAACGATACGAGGGAGTTAGACTTTCTCTACTAGACAATTTATGCTCTAACGTAATTCTTGGACGTGACTTTATAAGTTTGCACCAAAACTTGTTTATTCCTTTCGATGGTCAGAAACCATCGTTGTGTCTGAATACTCTCCAACCAGCGAAGGTAGAAGCTCCCAGCCTATTTAGTAATCTGTCACCAAATTGTACCCCAGTGGCTACAAGGTCTCGCAGATACTCGATTCCAGATAGAAAGTTTATAGAGAAGGAAATTAAACAACTAATAAAGGATGAAATTATTGAACCATCTAAATCTCCCTGGCGTGCACAAGTCCTAGTCACAACAAATGACAGACATAGAACGTGCTTATCAGCACTTATTATTATATGAATCATCACAGCTGGAAACTAATTGCGCAGCAACTAATCTCACCAATTCTTCGGCCTTACACTTGCCAAATGTAACGATTCCTTTTGTGGCAGGGTTAAGCATCCCCGATCTTAATGCCTTGCAAGGGAAGTGACATGCAATTAGTGATTCAAAAAGGGTCATTTTCAAAGAGTATGCAAATCGAAATCTTCAAAAGTTTTGGCTATCGCTTCTGTGCAGCCTTTGAGTTTAAAAAAAATCAAAGATACCCATTTTCATCAACCACGTGCAATTGAAAGCCCTAGTAGACACTGAGAGCTGTGAAAGCTATATTTCGACTCAAATGGCTAAGAAGCACAAATGGCAGACATGTTCCTCAGGCAACGGAATCTTTATGGTTTCCACCCATCTATCTCGTATCACTCAAGGACATATCTACGCTAACATACGTCTAAAAAATGAACGATATGATGGAGTTAGACTTTCTTTACTAGACAATTTATGCTCCGATGTCATTCTTGGACTTGACTTAATAAGTTTGCACCAAAAATGTTATTCCTTTCGATGGTCAGAAACCATCGTTGTGCCTGAATACTCTCCAGCCAGCGAAAGTAGAAGCTCCCAGCCTATTTAGTAATCTGTCACCAAACTGTACCCCAGTGGCTACAAGGTCTCGCAGATACTCATTTCCAGATAGAAAGTTGATAGATAAGGCTCACAAATAAACCCTGCACTCTGTCCAGAAGAAATGAAGAAATTAATTGTAGATAAAATAAATGAGAAATGGACGAGCTCCCATCCAAATCACAAGAAAGATGACGCTTACTATAAGCTATCCCGACAAGACCAACGTCTAATCTTTCGACTCAGGACCAGACACAACAGAATGCGACAACACATGTACCGGAAGCTCAAAAATGGAACCAGTGAAATCTGCCCATGTGGAGTATCACCAGATAATGCCGACCACGTCCTCCATAACTGGTCTTTTTACCAAGAGGCCCATATAAGACTTTGGCCCCAAACCACCCCCAATAGAAAGAAAACTATATGGATAGCTCCCTGATTTGGAAAACACTTCACAGTTCATCTCATGTATTGGTCTAGTCATATGAACACTCCAACATAACAATGAGAACGATGCAGAAGAAGAAGAAGATAGATAAAGAAATTCAACAACTAATAAAGTATGAAATTATTAAACAATCTAAATCTCCCTGGCGTGCTCAAGTCCTAGTCACAACAAATGACAGACATAAGTAAACAATGGTTATATACTACAGCCAAATCATACTTGACGCCTACCCTATGCCCAGAATAGACGAAGTAGCAGAAAATATTTCCCAGTACTCTGTATATAGCACTTTAGACCTGAAAAGTGCATACCATCAGATTCCTATAAAAGTAGAGGAAAGGCCGTTCACAGCCTTCGAAGCATGTGGGGAACTATATCCATTCCGTCGGATTCCGTTTGTACGAATGGAGTCGCCAGTTTTCAGCTTACGATTGACAAAATCATCGAAGACGAACGACTCACTGACATTTTTGCTTATGTGGACTATGTGACCATCTGCGGTTTGGATAACACGTCCGAAACCTACAGCGATTTCTTGATAGTTATCAAAGTATGAAATCACTTTTATTGAAACGAAAAGTGAAATTAGCACTACTAAAGTGAGACTGTAAGGATACAAGATTTCCAAAGCACAACTTAAGCCGGATGCTGAGAGATTTCGCGCTCTAAGGGAATTACCCGTACCACTGAACATGCGTGAACAGAAACAAGTAGTGGGTCTTCCGGCTTACTACTCACAGTGAATACCTAACTTCTCTACAAAAATTTGCCTCTTAACAAGAAATCAACAACTTCATGTTTCGTAAGAAGTTAAGAAAACATTTGAAAGTTTCAAAAAATGAGCTTGAAAAAGCTGCCGTATATACTATAGATCCGAATCGCCCTTTAACCGTTGAGACGGATGCTTCTGATATAGCCATTGCAGCTACCCTCAACTAAGATGGCCTGCCCGTTGCGCTCTATTCTCGCTCATAAACAAAAAGTGAAAGAGAACATTCTTCTGTTGAGAAAGAAGCATATGCCATTGTTGAGTCGTTGAGGAAATGGAAACCTTTTTTTATAGTTGGTAAAGCGTTCACACTTGTTACGGATAAGCGATCTGACTCGTTCATGTAAAACAGGTCAAACAAGGAAAAAATTAACAAGATTACAAAGAAAGTTTGTGTTATCATACAAACTCAGAGGCGGCCTCCGTCGAAGTCGGATCCCTGTCGGATCTGCCTATTCGCAAGGAATATTCAAGAGGTGCTTTAATTTTGATGGTCAAAGTAATAATGTTTCAAAGATTCATTAGCCGTTGTAAAAAATGTTGTTGTTTTTTCTTTTACATGTTTCTTGTGTTTTTTCTAAGTTTAAAATAATTAACTTCTCGCTAGACGATGGAGGATGGCAACGAGCAGGATATGAACCCTGCCTGGTCGTTCAGTTTGTGCGCTGGTTTTATCGATGGTCCATGGTCTATGCTCCCATCCCCCGTCGTCCTACAGGAGGTTTGGACTAGGAAGTAAACTATCTTCAACTCTGAAGAAACATCCGAAACATATAAAACAAACAAATAAACAACCCGCGACCGTAGAGATAATTAGTTCAGCACGCGAACAGCACGACCAGGCATTGCTCTTCACTTAATAATAAACTAGTTGCCTATTTTTGATAAAAGATATATACCTATCACACATTACGGCATGATATCTATCGGATATGTACAATAGGTCAATGCCAGACGAGCGATTTTAAATATTTCAGCATTGATTTGTAATTAAAAAACAAAAAAGAAAAGAACAGATATATCTTGTTTGTACTTCGATGTCTTAGCACAGTTAAGCCTATCAACAGAGCTATCGGCATTTTTATTTAAATGCATCTAGAATGAAGATGTAGATCTACCTAAATTAAACTTCTTATTTAGCACTCTTAACATCTATATCTACTAGATCTAGGTCTAAAATATGAACTTGGAATAATGTAGCTGTAATTTAGATAAGATTTATGTAAAAAAAATGTCATAGATAATTTATCAATAGACTGATTGCAACGTTAAATTTAAAAATAGTAGATTAGTTTTAGTATATTATAACATTGCAATATTGATCAAAACTTTGTAAATCAAAATCTACACTTTGAGTCTATAAATTGAAATTCTATATCTTAATCTAGTCTATATTAGTCTAAACTAGATCTAAAATTTCTAGATCTAGACTCTAAAATAATTTTAATTAGAATATAAATCCAGATCTAGATATACTGTAATAAAAATCTAGATCTAGTATTAAAAATCTAGATTAGATCTAAATCAAGATATCATTCCTTTTTTAAACGTGAGTCACATAACGAGGCTTAATAAACATTACTATACCGAGTTCCTTTAGCATTTCATTTGAAGAATTAATTCCATATGACGTCAAAGGAAAAAAACACTACGTCACACGGCCTAGCCAGACTAAAAATCGCCTTCATCAATCCGAGCCATTTATCGAGTGTTCATAAACATTGCTAAGACAAATTTGTACAAATACTCCTTCTTCCCTAGTGCTATTAGAGCATGGAATGGGTTGCCTGAGCTAGCCAGGAAAACCAGTGACTTGGCAGAATTTAAGTCATTGGTTAATATGCATGACTAAATGCATGACGCGTAGGACGTAATCATCTTCTTTTTTGAAGTAACGTCTGTATTATATAAGATAAGATAAGATTGGTGCACCGAGTGCGTTCTTTTAGTATTTCATTTAAAGAATTCATTCCATGTGACGTCAAAGGAAAAAAAAAACACTACGTCACACGGCTTAGTTAGACTAAATAATGACTTCATCAATACGCGCAATTTTTTGAGTGTTAATAGACATTGGTGAACCGAGTGCGTTCTTTTAGCCTTACATTTAAAGAGTCCATTCATATGTCGTCAAAAAAAAAATCCATTACCGCACAATAGGCTAGTACCAAATAAAATGTTTTTTTTTTACACGAGATATTTAACGAAAGTTCATAGACATTGGTGCAATGAGTTCTAATAGAATTTATTTAAAGAGGATCAAAGCCGCATTTCTTTTGCGTTTTGTCTGTCAGTCGGTCTGTCCGTCATCTTAATATACAAAAAAAACAACTAAAAGCTATTAAAAATGTGACTAACCTTTATTTTAATTTTCAAAACATCGTAATAATTTTAAGTATGAACACAATTGATTTAAGTTTATATAATAGATTGTTCAGGATGTTTGTATAAATAGTAAAATAAAAAGGGAATTCCAGATAAATGTAATACCGTTAATTAAATTTTTTGGATGGTCTCGTATAAAAATTAGATGTACTACAGCCATGTGGAGAGATTTTCATACCTTACTTTTGTGTTTGGATGTTGTTTTCCTTAAAAATCGGACTATAATATTAACGACAATTAGATTTTGTAATGTTTTAGCTAGAAAATTAAATGTACTGTAAGAAAGAAGTGAGTTAAAATATTTTCCATAAAAATCCGGAACAACATTTTTTCGTAAATGAGAAGATTATTTATTTTTTAATTAGAAGAGAGAGTTTAAACAGTTATTTGGCGTTAGTAGATTTTTAAATAAAATTCGGAAATTTTAGGCGACGAAAAGGTAAGTAATGTAAGTCGATTTCTTTTCAAAACTAAATCCGGAACATTCTTTATCGATTATAAAATTTTTATTTTATGTTTCAGCAAGAAAATTAAATGTCTAAAATGTGATTTTCAGTAATCAATTCTAGTAAATTACTTTTTTTAAAGCCCTGAAAAACATATTGTCGATATTTTAAAAATTTGTTTAAAGATGAAAATACGGAACAATTTGATATTGATAATCAAATTATAGTGACGCATTGTGAAAGAATATAAATGTAACATTAGTCAATTAAGCGATTTCAAATAACTATTTGACATAATTCATTTTTTATAAAACAATATCCGAAACATTTTTACACTTAATGAAATATAAAGTGATGACGTCAGAACTGTGATAGAACAATGTCAAACTTGTGCAGAACTGAAGCCCCGTTTTTTTCCGACAGCCAATCGGAGAACTGATTAAAGCAACTTAACCTTTCTGAGAGAATTAGTATGGATTTCAAGGGACCTCTCCCTACGGTTTCAATAAATAGATTTCTACTTACCATTAAAGATGAATTCTCTAGATTCTCATTTGCATTTGCATGTCCAGATATGTCTTCCTCTACGGTCGTTAAATGTCTCAATGAACTATTTGCCGTATTTGGATTTCTAGCGTACATCCACACTGACAGGAGAACTTCGTTTATGTCTACATAGGTGCAGCATTTCCTCCACGAGAGAGGAATTTCGACCAGTAGAACGACCCCTTACAGCCCGAGAGGGAACGGACAAATAGAGAAACTTAACGTGACTTTATGGAAAGCCATCACATTGGCTTAACATTCTAAGTGTTACGACAGAAGACTCTTTGAAATAATAATACACTCTCAGGTTATTACTCTATAAATACTTTAATATTACAACAAGTTATGTAAATACGAACATTTCATTTCTCTTCCTGTCAATTTCTCCCGGCTTCCCCTTTTAAACATCCCTTCCATTCATTACACAAATTCGCACCATTGTTCATGCACACCGTGCTGCGCTACGACCGTAACACCACCCTTGTTTGCCAAGTTCGATGTACATCGAACGTCTTTTAAATATCAAATAAAATTATAACCCACTGTTCAATATAATTATGTTATCTTCATTAATTCTCATTCTTTTAAACCAGGTAAAAACCAACAACAACAAAAAAAAACCTGCAACAGCAAAATTAAATATAACCATTCTCTACACTATTATTTTAGTTTTAAAATTACTTACATCCATTCCAATGTATAATGTCCAGACTTTCCCAACGAACCAATCATAGTAAATCTCATAATTCACAATTATAAACTATAATTAACTATGTAACTGTAATCACTGACGTTTTTACATTGGTGAATGTAGAGAATTGACCGTCATAATAATTATAATGATATAAATCTAAATTTACATGTTAATCCAATTGATTAATTCAGCAATAATGTTTTTAGTTAAGTTTCAACTAAAGGTTTATGTTTACCAGTGAGTCTAGTACATATCTTTAGAGATTTAGATGACGCTAACTCTCTCAATCTTAATAGATCTAGAGATCTAGAGATTTTGTTACACTTTGTAGTACTAGTAATACCTCAGTAGACAGGAATTAGATACCGATATAACGCAGGTCTTGCCTTTTCCTTTGGGCGCCACTTGTTACTACACAAGAATCTTCGAAATAATAATACACTCTCAGGTTATTACTCTATAAATACTTTAATATTACAACAAGTTATGTAAATACGAACATTTCATTTCTCTTCCTGTCAATTTCTCCCGGTTTCCTTTTTTAAACATCCCTTCCATTCATTACACAAATTCGCACCATTATTCATGCACACCGTGCTGCGCTACGAGCGTAACACTAAGGAACTTGACATAGCTAAATGGGAACTAGTACACATGATGCTCTGCAATTAATCCGGTTATTACTATGCACTGCAACTAACAGGACACCACATGAACGACTTCTTGGGTACAACTAAAAAAGTGGTTCCGAGTCATCTCTGCCAACATGGTTGACCAGCCCGGGTCCTACCCTGCTAAAGAAAAACGTTAGATCGTCTAAATTTGATCCCGTAAAAGAAAATGATTTAATAACATGCAACCCTCAGTACGCTGTTATCCGAACACCAAATGGTCGAGAGGAAACTGTCTCATTACGAATGTTAGCCCCTAGGGAGGAACAAAAAGTTATAGACAATGAGAATCAGAGTCAAATATAGCTTGATACTGACTGCCCTGTTTAAAGCTCGCTTCCCAGGAATCAACCTACTGATTCTACTATGGCTGAAGTAACCACCAGCACCATCGAAGACATAGCCAGACCGTCGGAAGCTCAAGCAGATGAAACTACACAAAGATACAATCTTAGAGTAAGGAGAACTAGGCCCAATTACAAAGTTTAAAAGCTCATCAGCTTATTAGAACTGTTTAATACTAGTCTCCAAAATGACTTTTGTTTATTTAGCTATATTCATTTTACTTTGTTACTTGACTTAATTATGATATTTGATTTATCATGTTATATTTTACTAAGCTATTTGATCTATCATGTTTTACTTGTCACAGCATGTCCTGCTATTCTACATTGTTTGTTCACTTGAACCTCTATTACTGTTCTACGTTTATTTTATTCATTCATTATCAATAATACTAGTAAGCACGATTTGAACTGGGGGTGAATGTTATCAAAATTATATGCTGTATCGGTTGTCTTTCTAATGTTTACATGTGCTTGTAACTCGTCCGTTAGAATGTGTTCACGAAATGTGTCTTGTGTAGTCATTCAGTGTATTAAAGTCATTGTAAGCGGACATGGTTTTCGACTCTGTTATCATTATGTTCATAATGTTCTACCTGGAGTTAGTAGAAAAATTGTAGACTCCCTGCCATTGACAGCAAGAAGGTCTGTGAGCTGCCCCAGCGCGGGGCATAGCCCCGGTGCCAAGATCACTATTTTCGATATTAAAAGTTAACAATATGCATATTCTGAGGTATCTTCATGGCAATATCCTGCTATTAAAAACTTTTATTTTAAAAAATCTTATGTACTATTCTTACTGACTTAGATCCTCCTGTGTCGTTCGGTGCATTGTGCGGCAAGCTGATTCCAAAAAAACCTGTCACTGGCAATGTCTGAGCCTCTTCCCACCTGCTCTGAGGACCTCCATGAAAGTGTAGCGCCATGTTGTACTAGGATGTCCCTGTTTGCGCTTTCCTCGTAATAGCCCCCGTGTCATCGCAACTCTAATTATGCATAATTCATTTTGTCGGAGAACATGTCCAGCAAACCTCATGTGACGCTCAGTAAAAACCTTACTAAGAGGGTCGACTCCTAGTTCGGCATAGGATTTCCTTGATTGAGACCCGATCTCTATTACTGGCTCCTTCAATTTTTCTTAGCCATCTTTGTTGAGCCACATTTAGTCTTTTTCAATTTCGCAGATGACTATTCACTGCAATTTATTAATGGAGCCCAGCCACTGGTAGAAATTTGTAATAACTATGGCTACGCTCTTGGAATTAGGTGACTGTAGTTTGCTTTAGATTTTATATCAAAAAAGGAAGTTTTATCGTAAAAATCATTTTTTTAGTTTTAAATTAAACAATCTGTGGAAACCTTTTTTTTTTATTCATTGTAAACCCCATTAGCTACGGTCATAAAATTTGGTGACTATAGTTTGATTTAGAATAATGTTTAAGAGAGGTTTTTTCAACCTTAAAACTCTGTGTAGGGTGATTTTAAACTCAAAACGTCTGGAGTGTTTTTGAACTTTAAAAATGTTCTCTTGAGGAGGGTGGTTAAACTCTGAACCCCCTTTGGCTTGGCTACGCTAATAAAATTTTGAGCGTGTATTTGCTTTTTTTATGTTGAAGAGATATTTTGTATCTTCCAACCCTCTGGAGGTGTGGGGGTTAAACTCAAAAACCACTTTAGCTACGATCATAGAATTTTTTATGTTTAATTTGCTTTTTTTATATTCAAGAGTTTTTTTTAGCTTCAAATCACGCTAAAGAGAGGTTTAAACTCAAAACCCCTTTGGCTATGCTTATAACATTTTGAGTAATTTGCTTTTTTATATTAAAGAAGTGGTTTTTAGCTTTAAACCCTGCTGGAGGGGGGTTTTAAACACAAAACCCTTCTTGGCTACGCTCATAGAATCTTTTGTTTAATATATGGACAGTCTTAGATTGAAGAGGGGGTTTTAAAATCAAAACCTTCCGTAGCTATGTATGCACTTGGAATTTTGGGATTGTCGTTTGCATTCTTTTTTTTTATTTTGTTTTATAGAAGAGTGGGATTGCAATACCCCTGGTAGAGATTTTAAACTCAAAACCCCCTTAGCATCGCTGGGGTAAGTGATGGTTTAGTATTAAAATCTCACCTAAAATAAGTACAATCAAAGCAAAAAATCAGTCACTAAATTCCGATCTCCTTGAGGGGGGGATTTCATTTCGGGAGGGTTGAACCCCAACCCCCTGACTATGCCCATGATGGAGCCCCCGTATAAGTTATGATACTACTACATATTTCTTGAAGGTCCTAAGCTAGAGCTTATGTTGCATAGAGGTAAATTCGATCTTAGCCCCATGGTTGTTACATCATAGGGTGTGGGCCCCTAAATGATCATGGGCCCGGGTTCATTGAACCCTTTCTCGTCATGGATGCTACGCCACTTTTGGGTATATTGTAATGTGTATATCATAATGAGTTTAAAGAATAAGCGTAGATTCTTTATCAATACACGTATTATTCTTAACCCTACTGCAGTACCAACGAGTGTATCAAATTAGTTGGTTTTGTCCAGTGATGCCAAAAATCCTTTAGTCCTTGAATTTGTTCCATCAGGCCCTTTAAAACGTCGGTAAATGGTCAGGGTGTCCCCTCTTCACCAAAAAAAAGTTTGAAATTTAAAAAAATCTTGCCATGCACTAGGTTACATGGCTCTATAATAATAATAATAATAATAGGATAAAAATCTTTTATTCACGAACTATGAGTCACTTAAATAATATACACACTACATTAATGTACAATACAATTTAATTAAAATGAGTTTACTCTAGTCGTGGCTCCCCTTTAATAGAACATATCCCTCCTTAAAATCTACTTTTTTTACCTTTTCTCTAATAACGTCTAAACTAATTATACAGCTTATGAAAAAACATGCCATTACTCGTCAACAACATATAACCATCACCTTGCGCTGCAGAAATACACCTTTAAAAAAACTTTATGCAATAGCTTTACGCTACTTAACACCCATGTTACATAATCTTCTCATGACAAACATCTACTAATACAGGCATGGGCGTAGCCGGAGGGGGGAGATTCAAACCTCCCGAAATGAAATCCCCCCCCCCGCAGGGATTAAGTGACTGATTTTTGCTTTCATTTTGTTTATATTAGGTGAGATTTTAATACTAAATCATCACTTACCACAGCACAGCCTAGGGGGTTTTGAGTTAAAAACCCTCTACCAGGGGGTTTTGAGTTTAAAACCCCCTACTAGGGGGTTTTGAGATTTAAACAACCACTATCAGGGGGTTTTGAGATACAAATCCCTCTACCAGGGGGTTTTGAGTTTTAAACCCCCTACCAGAGGTTTTTGCAGTTAAATCTTCCTCTTCTATAAACAAAACCAAAAAAAAATGCAAGCAACATTCCCAAATTCCAACTGCACAGTTAAGGAAGATTTTGATTTTAAAACCCCCTCCAAAATTTAAGATAAACCCCCTCTTCAATATAAAAAAATGCAAATCACACACTCAAAATTCTATGAGTGTAGCCAAAGGGGTTTTGAGTTAACCTTCCCCCATCCAGTTGGGGTTTCAAGGTAAAAAGTACCTCTTCAATATAAAAAAAGCAAATTACACACAATAAAATCTATGAGCGTAACCAAAGGGGTTTTGAGTTTAAATCCCCCTCCTCCAGATGGCTTTTTCTTTAGAGTTGAAAACCTCTCTCTTCAATATTATTTTAAAGCAAACTACAGTCACCAAATTCTATGATCGTAGCTAAATGGGGTTTCGAATAAAAAAAAAAACAACAAAAAAAACTCCAGAGATTTTTTAGTTTTAAACCCCTGAACAGATGATTTGACGAAAAAACTTTCCTTTTCGATATAAAATCTAAAGCGAAATACAGGCATGCAATTCCAAGAGCGTAGTCAAGAAAGAATACAAATTTCTTCCAGTGGCTTGGGCTCCATTAATAAAGTGTGAATTGAAAAACACTAAATGTGGCTCAACAAAGATGGCTAAGACAGATTTTAGGAGTCAGTTATAGAGATCGGGTCTAAATCAAAGAAAGCATATGCCAAACTGGGAGTCGAATCCTTAGTAAAGTTGTGACAGAGCGTCGCATGAGGTTTTGAGAGACATGTTCTCCGACAAAATGAATTACGCAAAATAAGAGTTGCGGAAACAGCTTACCGGAAAATGCGCCGAACGGTGCGAGAGGGTCTAAGTCAGTAAGAATAGCACATTAGGTTTGTGAAATAAAACTTTTTAATAGCAAGATAATGCACTGTAGATACCTCAGAATATGCATTTTGTTGGCGTTCAATACCAGAAATAGTGCTCGGCGGCGGGGCTTAGCCTCGCGCTGGGGGAGCGCTGCGAGCTCCTCCGAGTCAGAAACTCCATTGACAACGAAAAACATGCTGAGAATTACTCCCTTAGAGCACGTGAGAGGAAGCGAGCAGTGAGTCTTAAGGTTGCCTTGTCCCCGTACAAGGACAGCCTCTGTGTCGTACATGAACCAGTATTCTCTCTATCTATACCTTGTCCCAATCGTCCTTCGTGCAGAACTCTGCATTCATAAAGAATGTGGTCTATTGTTTCGTCGTCCTCCATGCAATGGCGACACGGTGTGTCGTAGTTCTCATTCCATCGTCCGAGGTAAGCACCAATTGGACAATGGCCGACTCGGAACTGGGCTAGGACTGCCTGTTCCGCACGATTAAGTTGCCACCATGCATCCCTTCTGTCTGGTCTCCTCATTGCCCGATAAAGCTCACCCCCCTTGTCCGAAGAATCCCAGCCGTCGTGCCAAAGTGTCAACATGCGCTGGTTGACTAGGGATCGTACACTTTCATATGAGTACGGTTCATCATGTTCGAGCGCCGTTGCGACCGCGGTTTTCGCGAGCTGGTCAGCCAAATCGTGGCTGACCACCCCACAATGGGCGGGCACCCATTGCAAAGTAACGTTCACGCCGAATCGTAGGAGACGTCCTCCGACCGTTAGGACGTCCCATACCCTTCTAGCACCTTCATCCAGCCGTTCTATGGCCTCCAGTGCGGCCACCGAGTCCGTGAAAAGAACTATGTCGTGCGCTGACGCAGTCCCGTTACGTACCATCGTAGCCACCCAGTCCAGTTTAACATTGCTTCGAGTTCAGCCTCGAGGCTGCTTTTCTGCTGACAGGATCCACTGAGCTCGTCACTTTCGGGATTGCCAGAGAGTCGAACTACCGCTCCGTACCCAGCTTTCACAGTTCCCTCGAGCGTCCGCACAGAACCGTCTGTGTAGATGGTGGTTACTCCGGCTGGATATGATGCGATAGTCTCTCTGGCTGCTTGTAGTAGCCGTGTGGTTGGACTCTGCTTCGTCACCACTGGGTCAAGTAGGCTCTTCCGTATCGTCGGCATGCCGAGAGCCTCCATCGGAAAGATAGAACCGGACGGGGAAAGAGCAGCCCGCTCCACCGGCAGATTCGCCTCTCTGACCAGCCCGCGTGCCACATGCATGAAACAAGGCCGGTGCGAGCTCCTCCAAACCCCCTTGCTAGCAAGGGCGGGGAGTCTACAATAAACAATAAACGTCTTCCAAAAGGGTCAGAATGTAATAAGATAAATTATGTACACACATACACACATATTTTTTTTTATTCGCGGGGGGGGGGGGGGGGGGGGGATCCCCCCCCAAACCCCCCCCCCCCCCCCGAAAAAAAAAATCCTGGCTACGCCCATGAATACAGGCGTATTTTAAACAGAAACAAAAAGCCTTAGCTTAGATAAAATGTTTTTAAAATAATTTATTTTTAAATCAATCAATATGTTCCTTCATAATAGATTTCGCAGTTATACTTTTTTTTCATTTCTGCTTTTCATAATATAATTTTGTGTTTGATGAAGCTTATCGTCTGAAATATTTTTAGATATATTGATTTCTAAGATATGTGCAAAATATCTTTTCGTTGAGTGTGTCAGTGCTGAGGGACAGTGCAAAGACATGAAATTCTTTATCTACTAATTATATAAATAAATAAATTTATGCAGTAAATATAAACTTAACTTGTACATATTGTTACTCACATTGAAAGTACATTGAGCAGCTGGATAGATTTTCGATGCCTTGCAGGTTATAGAAATATTTGCATTGTTATTGGTCAATACTGACTCAAAACAGTTAATTCCTTGTGCTTTGGCTGAAAAGAAAAGTTAATACATGTAATGATACAAATTTGACAAAATAAATTCATATATGTAAATCTAATATTTCAAGCGTGTAAAAATTTGTCATATTTTTGGGAAACTGCTTGTTATGTTTATATTTTGCAGGGAACATGCAGCTATGAAAGTACCAAATAGTTGAGTTCACATAAGAAAAAAACATCAATTAGGCTTAGTTTGTATTTATTTTTTCTAAAAAAATAGGTAATTTTACTATTTTTATTGTACAAATTATTGATTAGTTCAGCTGACCGAGCCTCACTCGGTTGAATATACCCAAAGTCATTTCAGAATTATTTTTGCAATTACGAAAATGAACAATTGGTTAAAGACTACCATTTAAAGAGTTGCTTTTGTGTTCTGTTAGTTTTAAATTTAATTATATATATATATATATATATATATATATATATATATATATATATATATATATATATATATATATATATATATATATATATATATATATATATATATATATATATATAAGAAATATGTGTTGTTTGGGATAGGCTTTTCATTTAAAAATAGTGTGTCTAGTGTGTGTGTGTGTGTGTGTAGTGGGAGCGTTATAATGTAGACGTATGAAAGGTCTATAACGGATGAGCCAAAGAAGTATTTGTGCATACTCTAAATTATGAGGTTTCTACAGCACGAATATGTGCACTTAATGTATAATTTGCTTTTTCCCTAAGGCAGGAACCTGTTGGTCGCGATCCCTTTTGGGGTCGAATGACCATTTGCCAGGGGTCGCCTAAGACCGTCGGAAAATTGTTAGTTTTTCTTTTTTTACTTTTTCACATTGAAACTTCTTTTTTTTTTAGTGTTTTAAAGTGTTGTAACAAGCATATTTTTAACATCCTTGGTATGCATTTACATGTATAATGGCGTAGTAAAGGGACATTACTTAGATTGCATTATTACCACACAAAATTATGAAAAAATAGTCAAGCATCAATAAAATAAATTAAAATTGGGAGTGACAATTTATTTGTAATGAAGTTCTCTCTGCCATATGTAGAGGCCAATAAACTTCCGAGCATTGCGGATAAATGCATCCAGTAATTTAGTTTTAAAGGCTGATTGCTTACTTGCTTAATCATGTGCACTCCCAGGGAAACATAGTGCCGCAACCACACCTCTCCTCCGAACTCGGTTCTGAGCAGCTTTCTTCATCTGCTCCCATGTCATTCCAGTATCCTCAGCTTCAGTAATGACTGACCTCTTCCAGGTTTGCTTGAGTCTGCAAGCTTTCCTCTTTTCTTGTATATTCCAATTAAGTGCTTGCCTTGCAACATTGGTAGTTGGTTTTCTCAGCGAGTGTCCTATCTAGCTCAATTTTCGTTTTTGATGTCTTTGGCTATGGGCTTTTGTCTAGTTCTCTCCCACAAATTGAAAGTAGTTATCTTTTCTGGACACCTAATTTCTAATTTTTCCTGCCTTCGCATCTCTTAACAAAGGTCTGGAGCTTTTCCATATTTTTGTGACTCTCCAAGTTTCTGAACCTTATAGAAGGACAGACTTAACCTTTGTGTTATAGATTAGTATCTTGTTATGTAGAGATAGTGCCTTAGAACGCCAGATTGTTTGAAGAGTTGAAAAGGCAAACCTAGCTTTATTGATTCAAATTAGTTTGAGTTTCAGTTTTGAGTTTAGGCACATCGGCACAAATTTAGGCCATGTCGTGCCCGTAATCCTTTAAGTATCCCTCTACCTTTATATAACAAAAGCTAGATTCTAAACAGTTAAATCATTTAAAACAAGGTCTATTCACAGTTAAAATAGTAAAGGTAGTAAAAATTTATAAATTCGGTAAAAATCGTATGTAAATATTATATGTTCACAATTCATAAATAAGATCTTCGTAGACAACCCACCTCCCGGACAAAGCCCAGTACCATCCCGGAGTCGACATTGTCGAATAGTGTTTTTAAGGTGTGTACTCTAAAAAATTTCTCCCTGACATCCTGGTATCTGGGGCAATCAATGAGGATATGTTTCACGATGAGGCGAGAGTCACAGTACTCATAAAGTGGGGGCTCCTCTCTCTACAGCACAAAAGAGTGCGTGATGTAGGTGTGGCCAATCCTAAGTCTGGACATGGTCGTGCTACCACGCCTTGTCAAACCCTTAGATGTGGGCCGCCACCTGACATCCGACACAAACTGCCTGAGATTATTGTGAGTCTTAGCCTGGCATCGGTCCTGCCACTCTTGATAGGTAGCAGAGGCAATACTTTGTCTCAGGTCCGAGCAGGGAATTTGAGTTCGTGACACTGCTTGATTTAGGGCTCTCTTTACTTCTCTGTCTGCGGCTGCGTTTCCCTCAACGCCCACATGAGAGGGAACCCAGATAAAGGTGACGTGTCTATGATTAAACAGCTTTAGACTCTTTTGTACCAATGGAATGTCACTCTTCATTCGCACGTAAGCTTGCAATGCAGATTTGGAGTCGGAGCAGATTATAAATTTTCTCCTTTCTGATGCTTTAACGGCAATAAGTGCAAGCGATATTGCAAGTAATTTAGCCGTATATATGGAACAGTCTACGGGAGATTGTTTTGTTCCGAAAGGAGCAAGCACACGCGACCTTTCCATCCATTTTGGATCCGTCAGTGTAGATGGTGCCACAATCTCCGAAACTCTCCTGCACCTCCTTTAAGTGGACTTGTAATATGCTTTGGTGTGTATTTTCTTTTTTAAAATTAATTTGGGTTTGTTCATTAGCCAAGGAGGATACTTTCGAGTTTCTATTTTAGAGATTTGGTGAATGGGTGGGGTTGGATATTGAACGGGTTCTCTCATTTGAAGGCCCAACGGCTGTATGACGTTAGGCCTTCGATCGTGTAGTTCTACCTCTGTAGGGTTAAATTTAGAGTCAAAAGCAGTGTTCGTGGGGTTGGATTTTAGCTTGACTGTATACTGCATTGCAAGCTTTTTCCTTCTTATGTATATGGGGAGTTCTCCAGCCTCCACATGGAGACTTGGGATAGGTGATGTACGAAATGCGCCGAGACTGAGACGCAGGGAAGCATTTTGTATGGGTTCCAGTATTTTTAGATAAGACTTCCTTGCTGCTCCATATATAGTAAATCCGTAGTCTAATTTGGATCGGATTAGACTCAGATATAGCAGCAGCAAGGTATCTCTGTCAGCTCCCCAGTTTGTATGGCTGACTACTCTAAGTATGTTTAATGACTTTTGGCATTTCTTTTTAAGTTCCTTAATGTGGGTGAGAAAATTAAATTTGGAATCTAGGATGAGGCTTAAAAACTTGGTAGTTTTCACAACAATGATCTTCTTTTTGTCTATAAATAGTTTAGGGTCTGGGTGGTGTCCCCTTAAAATACAAAAATGCATACTAACTGTTTTTGAGTACGAAAATTTATCGTTTGCCCAATTTTGAATTTTATTTAATTAAACATAGTTGTTATTCTCTTTCTAAAGTGTTCTTGCCATATATAAGAATGATAGTCATCAACAAACAGAGAGCACTCCATGCCAGGGACAGAGCATTTATAATACTGTTTTTTATGTTGAAAAGGGTAACTGAGAGAATGCTGCCCTGGAGTACACCCATTTCCTGGTCATAATTTTCAGAAGAGGAGTTGCCCACTCGAACCTGAAATTTTTAGTCTTTGAGGAATTCCCTCACAAAGAAGGGACAGTGTCTATTAAGCCCAATAAGCTCCAGGTCACGTAGAATGCCATGTTTCCATGTTGTATCATGGGCCTTTTCTATGGCGAAAAATACAGCTACTAGATATTCTCGTCTTAGAAGTGCATTTCTAATGAAAGCTTACAGTCTTACCAAGTGGTCAGTTCCTGTCCGCCCTTGACAGAATCCACACTGGTAGTTGTAGAATACTTTTTTCTCTCAAGGTTACAGACCAGCATATTGTTTATCATTCTTTCCATGCTTTTGCAGATGCAGCTTGCTAGTGCTATTGGTCGATAGTAAACTGGGTCAGACCCATCTCTTCCCGGTTTGGGTATCAGTATAACTGTGGCTTTCCTCCAGCTGTTTAGAAAAGCGCCTGTTTGCCACACACAGTTATAGATTTGTAGCAGGGTCGCCAATAAGGGTTCGAGAAGATGCTTGAGAATCTGATAATGGACTTCTCCTTCTCCTGGCGCTGTATCATGTGATTTGTCAGGCGAGTCCTTCAGTTCCTCAAGCGAGAACGGTTTGTTATATTCTTCATTGTTCTCGGATCTGAAATCAATGGTATGTCTTTCCTCCCTGATTTTGACGTTTTAGAACTCTGGCGTGTAATGTGGTGGATGATTTATCTGCTATTGAGGATGCAAGGCAGTCAGCTATATCTCTGGGGGATGTAACAGTTCGTACTTGGTTTTTAAATGCCCTATTGCATTTGATTCTTTCCCTTTGATTCTCCTTACTGCCTTCCAAACCGCTCTAGCAGAAGTTTTTGCATCTTTGTGTGTCACATGACACAGCGCCTGGAGAAGATAAAATCCATTACCAGTTCCTAAAGTACCTTCACGAACCCTCATTATTAGTCCTGCTAGGGGTCTATAACTGTGTGTGGCAAACACGCGCTTTCCTAAACAGCTGGAGGATACCTAAACCGGGAAGAGACTGCTCTGACCCAGCTAACTATCGACCAATAGCACTAACAAGCTGCATCTGCAAAACCCTGGAAAGAATGATTAACAGTAGGCTGGTCTGGTACCTGGAGAGGAATAAAGTGATCTCCAACTACCAGTGCGGATTCCGGCAGGGGCGGACAACAACTGGCCTTCTGGTAAGGCTGGAAGCTTATATTAGAAATGCATTACTCAGAAGAGAAAATCTAGTAGCTGTATTCTTCGATATAGAAAAGGCCTTTAACACACCCTGGAAACAAGGCATTCTATGTGACCTGGAGCTTATGGGGCTTAAGGGACACCTCGACCGCTTTATGGGGGATTCCGGAAAGACCGAAAATTTCATGTTCGAGTGGGCAACTTCGCTTCTGACACTCATGACCAAGAAATGGGTGTACCCCACGGCAGCATTCTGTCAGTCACCCTGTTCAACATTAAAATAAATAGCATCCTAAATGCTCTGTCCCCTGGCATAGAGTGCTCTTTATATGTTGATGACTTTGTCATTTTACTTATGGGAAAAACATGAACATCTTAGAAAGAAAATTACAGTTATGTTTAAACAAATATCAAAATAGGGCAAAAGATAATGGTTTTAAATTTTCGGACTCCAAAACAGTTAGAATGCACTTTTGTAATTTAAGGGGACTCCACCCAGACCTTGAACTATTTATACACAAAAAGAAGATCCCTGTCTTGAAAACTACAAAATTTTTAGGCCTCATCCTAGATTCCAAATTTAATTTTCTCCCCCACATTAAGGAACTTAAGAAGAAATGCCAAAAGTCATTAAACATACTGTTGTAACTCTCTAGCAGGCACTCAACGAAAGACAGGTTGACAACAGAAAACGATGTATTTATTTAGTATAACTAGTATAAGCATCAACAAATAGTAATAGTTACTAGTTAGACTTGGACGTCTGCTATAAAGTCACAGGGAGTAATATGTCTTAAGTTCTAAGAGTCCTACTTCATACCAGAACACAGAACAGACCACCGACACACTTCCCAGTGTCGCTCCAGGTCTCCCACACAGTTTCCAAGTATCACACAGGACAGCACTCAGCACCAGACGGTTCAGACTCCCATGACCCTTTAGCCGGCTAACAACAGTCCTTCTTCCTGTCTCTATATGTCTTTCACTAGTCGTGATCAGTATTGCTCAGATGCGCACCATTAGTGTAGCGCGGGAGCGGGGTTACAACAATACAATACAATATTATTTATTATTATTTATTTTTTTATTTTAATTATTTCCCCGTCCTATCCCCAATTTAATCACCCGCCCCACCTTTTCCTCTCCAGGCTAGACTTAGTCCACCACCTTGGAGATAGCTAGGACGCGTTCTTTCACTTATCTCCCCTTGATCAAGGAAAGATAAACACACAGTCTCTTTGGTCTTACCCTCCGGATGTCTGATGGGCCGCAGTTGACACCTCCTTCAGTGGATTCAATTTTTCTCCCCCCCCCTTCTCCCACCTGAAGGAGGCTGCGGATAAATAAAGACAAGTTAGGACACGTCTCTCATGCATCTTATCGATGCCCTCGACTGAGGTGCATTCGTCATATTGTTAAAATTGCTTTTGAGCACAATGGGGAGATGATGACAATTGGGATTTGGAAAATAGATGGCTGATAGCAGCAATATAAAAATGTACATAAAGGGGAAATAATAATTTCAAATAAACAACACACGTGGAAAGAGAAAAAAAGAGGGGGCGGACGCTGATGAGCGACCATGACGCTATTGTTTACACATGGCCGTCAGCCATAAACAAGGGAGCGAGCTTGAATTGGGAGAAAGTCCGTTCAAGGGGCGCAACTCTCGTCAAAGTAGAATGACTAAAGGGGAGATAATTCATATCAGTGCGCTAGCAAAATTATCATGGCGGACTGCTGAGATAAAGGGAATAAAATAAGATGTACAAATACATACAGGGTTGCATCAACGATCAATTGAGCAACGTAGCATTAATAGATTAATATAATTCATAAATACATACATAGGACATGTTTATGCTTTTTACTTACTGCCTCAGGTGTCTGCCTATTTACCTTCCTATTGCCTATTTGTTTGGATCACTCGCTTTTGTACTTGGTGCTATTCAGCACTGCACTACTGCCTATCTATCGGATCACTTGCCTATTGGCTATTGAGTATCACCTACTGTCTACGTGTATCCACTCAACTCTACTACTTGGTGCTATTGGCTCTACTTGCCTGCCTTTTCGACAGCCCACCTGTCAACTTATTAGGTACGACGTCCCTATAGACCCAGAGTCTGTGCGAGACGTCATAGCTACGCCAAACCCTCCGTAACTCACTGGATTTATCCTGTTAACTACGCTGCCCACCGTGGATCCGCTCTGCCCGCAGTACATTTGTGCCCACGGTAGCCGGCCACCCGCCCTACTGTGCCCACTACAGATATCAGAACTTTGGATTGAGACTCCACAAGAACTGTATCACCGGCGTCCCTCTACACGCTAGAGCTGCAGAACCTCAAGACAGGATCACAGACAGCTGCGATATAACAGGACAACCAGCTAAGTTCAAAAGACAAAGTGACATACTCTCTTATTAAGTGCAAGAGTGATGATTAAATATAGTATTGATTAGAGATAGATGCTAACCCTCCCCCTTTTTATTCCTCTGTGTAAATATTTATGTAAATAAATATCCTTCAATTTTTAACGTTGTATCTCTCTTTCATTGCTTATCTCGTTGCGTGCCTGCTCCCGATTTATATGCTGACGGGTTGGTGTGTGATAGCTTCAAAAATAATCATCCCCTAGACATTAAACCAGCCAAACACACGTCACTTTCGCTAATCTGTCACACCAAGCTAGACTACGGATTCATAATATACAGAGCAGCAAAAAAGTCTTATCTAAAAATGCTGGAACCAATACAAATTGCAACCCTGCGTCTCTGTCTCGGCGCGTTTCGTACATCACCTTTCCCAAGTCTCCATGTTAAGGCTGAAGAACTCCCTATGGATATAAGATTGAAAAAGATTGCAATGCAGTATATAGTCAAGCTAAAATCCAACCCCACGAACCCTGCTTTCGACTCCATATTTAACCCCACAAAGGTAGAATTATACAATCGAAGGCGGCCTAACGTCATACAGACGTTGGGCCTTCGAATGAGAGAACCCATCCAAAATTTACCCCATTGACAAAATCTCTAAAATAGAAAGCCCTCAGAATCCTCCTTGGCTAATGAATAAACCCAAATTAAATTTATCCCACTTTAATTTCAAAAAAGAAAATACAGACCCAAGCATACTACAAGTCCACTTTAGGGAATTGCAGGAGAGCTACGGAGATTGTGGCACCATCTACACAGACGGATCCAAAATGGAGGGAAAGGTCGCTTGTGCTTGCTCCTTTCGGAACAAAACAATCTCCCGTAGACTCCCCGATGGCTGATCCATCTTTACGGCCGAATTGCATGCAATATCGCTTGCACTTATGGCCGTTAAAGCATCAGAAAGGAGGAAATTTATAATCTGCTCCGATCCCAAATCTGCATTGCAAGCTTTCGGGCGGATGAAGACTGACATTTCATTGGTACATAAGAGCCTGAAGCTGTTGGACCAAATAACAGCCGACCAAAGGGATGTCACCTTCATCTGGCTCTCCTTCCATGTTGGCATTGAGGGAAACGAAGCCGCAGGCAGAGAAGCAACGATAGCCCTAAATCATGCGGTGTCAGGAACCCAAATTCCCTGCTCTGACCTAAGACAAAGTATTGCCTCTGCCACCTATCGAGAGTGTGCAGAACCGATGGAAGGCCGAGACTCACAATAAACTCAGGCAGATTGTGTCAGATGTCAGGTGGCGGCCCACATCTAAAGGTCTGACAGGGCGTGGTAGCACGACCATGTCCAGACTTAGGATTGGCCACACCTACGTCATGCACTCTTTTGTGCTGAAGAAAGACGAGCCCCCACTTTGTGAGTACTGTGACTCTCGCTTCACCGTGGAACATATTCTCGTTGATTGCCCCAGATACCAGGATGTCAGGAAGAAATATTTTAGAGCCACTAACTTAAAAACACTATTCGATAATATCGACCCTGGGAAGGTACTGGGCTATATCCGGGAAGTGGGGTTCTCTACGAAGATCTGATTTATGACTTTGTGAACATGTACTATTTACATTACATTTTTACCAGATTATTAAATTTTTACTACCTTTACTATTTTAACTGTGAAAAGACCTTGATTTTAATGATTTAACTGTATAGAATTTAGCCCTTGTTATGTAGAACGAGAGTAGTCCTTAAGGGAATGCAGGCACGACATGGCCTAAAATCGTGCCGATATGCCTTAAACTAAAACCGAAACCAAACCAGGTCTAGGGGAACTTGAAGCTAAAGTATTGTAATGTGAAGGTTTATCCTCCGATAGACTCCCCCTTACCCGTCGCAGTCCACGGCAAACGGACTGGTCTAGGACGTTGTGAGAGTTTAAAGATAAGGAGACAGAGTGATGATCAATGAAGGCAGACTGAGAAAAAGAGGAGAAAGACACAATGATAGAAAAGAAGTAGGACACTTTTGAGCCCCAAAAGTGTTAAGGAAAGAGGAGCGCAGTTTAACGTCATGTCTCGGGAGGGATGCTCGAAATAATATATCATCATCAGTTCCGCCGTCTTTACTAACTCTACTTCTCAGATAAGTGAAGTGATCTGTATCAAGGATGTTCTCTCCCTGTTTGAAGGCTGATAAAGTTAAGAAATCCAAAAGAGCCACCAAATAAAAATTTTTAAGTGCTGCTATGTTTTAATTATGTTTCTTGTCATATGTTTGTTATACTGCCTTTTGTGTGTTTCAAAATAATGTCGCAACATTATTGTAGCTTTAGTTTAATGTGTTAAAGTGTGTACATTGTCCATGCATAGCAATACTTTTAAATTGTTTAAATTGTTATATGCAACATTAATAGTAATAAAAAAGTAAATAAATGTAAGTTAAAAGAAATACACTTTTTTTTCTAATTGAAGCATAAAGTTTTTTTACACTAAATAAATCTCTTGCTATGTTCAATCTCTTACAATGGAATTAACATCAGTGATCTACATTTGGAAAACGATTTCATAACATTAGTCAAAAATCACATTTACCTAGGTATATGAAAGAAATGTTATGGATTTGGGTCGCCGCCAAGTGAAAAATTGTATTAGGGGGTCGTGGAGCTGATCTAAGGTATGCTATAAATATAACTTATAATTACAACATTTTTCCTCTTAGCGTCAATTCTTCTTTCACTTCTCATTCAGTTGCCTTCACTTTAAATTTACAAGCCTTAGTTTTTAAAGTACGGTAATGTGTACATATTTGATTAGTTATACACGTTTAAAGTTTTTAAAGTACGGTAATGTGTACATATTTGATTAGTTATACACGTTTATGTATTGTAGACTTGGGGAATTTAAGAAAAAAAAACATTACTTATTAAGTCTTTCCCTGTTAATATTTTATTTTTATTTATAATTTTAATTTCCTATTTCTGTATAATTATAATTTATGAACACTGTTATCATCATCGTCATCAAATTCTATTAGTGTAAGGACATGAGATGCTCAAATCCGCTCTTGCAAAAGCTCTGGACAGAAACCCTTCTGTTTTGTGTAGTGCATACATGTCACTATACAGGTCAAGAATTTTTGGTTTCCCAGATCTGCTGATATGGAGATCAGCAAGTCTTCGGCGGTCAAAAAGAATATAAGACACGGTTTCTTACTTTTTCACACAGCGGGGGCACCGTGAATCAAAATTTGGCCATAGCAATGAGAAATAAGAGTCAACAGGATAGTGGCCTGTCCTACACTGTACTTTAAATCTTTGACTCCGGAATTATTTTCCACGTTTAGACAGAATTACTTTTTTTTGGCTTTTCGGAATGAAAAGAATGATTCGATAAAACTATTATAACTTTTGTTTCTTATTTAAAAATGATATATTTAGTATATACTTAAAAGGAAAGTTAGGCCAGGAAGCCTCTACCAAGGGGAAGTGCGGTCAGGACTACTCATGCGATACCATACTCCACGGGCTTTTGGGGACTTGTCCAAGCACTCAAGCCACACTTTTCCTTTTCTGTTTTTTTTTTATTATAGCCAGAGCATAATGAAAACTCACAGACTGTTCGGTGGGTGGTGTTTGCACTCCTCGGTGGGCCAAGGAGTCTGCAAGGAGTCTGCAATAGTGTTGTCAGTCACACCTATGTGACTTGGTACCCACTGAATTATTACAGGGGTGCCATAGCGTTGCTTTACTTTGATGATGATTGTGTTGATATTTTGGGGCCATGGTCCAGGGCTTTCAAAACCCTGTAGCACAGGTTTTGAGTTAGTGATCACATTTCATTTGCCGAGTAAAAAGTCAAAGACTTTTAAGGCTTCACAGACTGCTATGGATTTCCGATTAAAATTACAAACGCTACACATGGTCCAAAATGAGTCAGAGCCAAAAAAAATCGATGTAGGCTCCAAATTAGAGATGGGAATCGAACCCAACTTTTAAAGTTCGGGTTCGGTTCGGTCAGATTTAAGTTCGAGTTCGATTCGGTTCGATGACGAGTATATTTCGGGTTCGGTTCGGCAAGGTTAAAGTTCGGGTTCGGTTCGATGTTATGAAAATAGGTAATAACAAAAACTAATTGCATGTAATAATGTTTTCATTCATTTATTAATTAGATAAAACAGCGATTCAAAATCTTATTAGGCCAGTGGGCCATTTTAATTTTCAACACTCGTGTCGCGGGTCACATAACAGAAAAAATACAAACAAAAGACAGTTTGTGTGGAAACACAAACTCAAAATCGACCACCGAAGTGGTCCACCCAGGCAGGAAAAAGGCTGGTTTCAATATTTTCAGAAAGAATATCATAAGGAAATTATATCAAATTATATCAAAGGCAAAGGACAGAGAAGAATGGAGAAAGAAGGTTGACAGATCCTGTGTGGTGCCCCAAAGGTCCAGCAAACCAATGGATAGGTGAAAGTGAATGTGAAGTTAGATGTGAACCTGACCTAACTGATGTCTTATAATGAGTATCTAAATGATATTATTGTTTTGTAAAGGGTCTATCTCTTATTCAACGCCTCAAGAAAAAAACAATTCCGTAAAAAAAATCCTTTAGTTTTGTGTATTATGTCACTGCATAAGCCCTGCAGCATCCATCATCCCAGTGGCGCTCACGCGATAATATGAAAAACTACTAATGTTGTTATAAATTATGTCCAACTTATTTGCTTAGTAAATAGATTTTTTTCTCTTTAAAAAATAAAACCCTAACATTTTTTTTTGTAAATGTAGTATTTAGTATGACAGAACTTACATCCCTAAGCCATACAATTGTAAAAGATAATATTTTTTTATCAAAAATCTAAAACCATTTGCATAAATGTGTTTTAAAAAATGGTAAATAATCATCTCCCTTACTAAAAAGCCTCCAGTGTTGTTACTATTAAGAGTAAATAGTTTTAAAAAAGATGTATTTTTATGCAAAAAAAACGCTTGCATAATTGATTTAAAAAATTAGATATTTCACTTTCAGAAGAAAAAAAGTAGCCGTTGCATCAGAACTTTTAATGATCTAAAATATCATGATGTCCGATTTTCATTTTCACTTCTAGTTCCTGAGATCTAAACGGGACGGACGGACAGGCGGATAGACAGGCAACATAAAACTAATAGCGTCTTTTCCCCTTTCGGGGGCCGCTAAAAATAAAGCACTTTTATTAGAAACTTGTGGATATAATTCAACACCCAACTCGGGCAGAGTTGTGTTTACTGAGGACCTAAAGGCAGCACGTAAAACCTGCTCGCTCCCCACACGTGTCCACAAATGAGAATGTACCATAGCGCTACGAGCATGCCATTAACATGAAAGTAGAGCTATATAAAAGCAATAATTTTTTTTATTTATTTATAATTTTAAAACTTTCCCTTTTAGAACTTACGATCTATAGGGCAGATAATGTAAAGGTCATCTATTTCTGTGGCCCACGGTCAACGAGGTTGTCATGTAACCATCACAACGACTAACCGCCTTTACTTTTCCCAAACTAACGGTTGAACTATCAGAAATATAAAAAAAACGTCAGTCTTCACCAGCATTCGAACCTGGGACACCTCCGTTCTGAAGCAAAGCGCTTTACCAATCAGCCACCTCGCCTTCCACGTGAATATAATATTTACACTAATTCATGGGATGTAGGAAGTTTATCCAAAACCAACTTCTGAAGATCCTACTGCATTGATGAGACATCAAGTTGAAGCACTGAATCTAGATGCTCGTAAGACGATTACGCTACATTGGTATCGCTCCTTTTTGCCTGCTAAATGAGGAGTTGCAATTTCTTTTAGAAGGCGCGTATGTAAGACTGATTCAACTTCTTGTAACAGAGGTTCTGTTTGACTTGACAATTTTTCTAATAATTCTTAATGCCTGTTAGCTTTGTCACCCAGCCACAATTCTGTCAGTGGACACTCCAACTAATTTCTCCCAAAGGAAAGATACATCCTCAATAATGTCTGAAACTTCTTTGAACAGGACTTTGCCAGTGGTGGTCCCAATGCATGTTCTTCAAAGCAGATACCTTTTCTGTGATTTTAAAATTGCTTTTCTTTCTGCAAATAAGTAGCAAGAGTTGAGCGCTATCACATATGTCGTCGCTGATGGTAAAAATGTATAGCTATGCTGCTAGCTCTGGTATGTCTTAGTTTTAAATTGAGATTTTTAATTGTTATGCTAAAGAGAGTGGCGGATTAAACTGCATTCTTATTTTCATAAAACATTTCTTTAAACATTGATAGTAACCCCTCGCAGTCGAAAAAAAAACGCTTTATTTCACTACTTAAAATGTCAGAAACTCTGTTCCTTGCCCTTACCGTTTACGCATTTTATTGTCCCTTCTTGTTAAATATTCTTTTCAAGTCAATCCTCTAATCTATAGGCGTTTCTTCACAATTGTTTACTGTTCCTTAAACTAAGAATGCAGCCATATATGTTTATGTTTTTTTTTATTTCATAATGCTGTTTAAAGTTACGTTCTTTAAAAACAGCCACAAATATGCAAATAAAACATATTGGCTTATTTTCATGCTCCGTAAAAAGTCAAAGATCTGTCCACTTTTCCTGGTAGTTTCTACATTCATAGTCATTCGTTTATTCGACTCACCCATTTCATTAACGTAAAAATATTAAATGTTACTATACCATTCGCAGTGAACCAAAAAAAGACAACTCAAAATGATCCAGCTGATTTTTCCAAAAATTAAAAATAACTGTAAAATCATATTGTGAAACTAAGTTTTTATTTTTTCTTAGTAAAAATATTGCAAAATATTTGATTCAGTTCGCTCAAAGTAAGGACAGTTCGTTCGGTTCGGTTCTTACCGATCAGTTTTAAAGTTCGGGTTCGTTTCGGTTCGGTCGTAATTGAGGTTAGAGTTCGGTTCGTTTTGTTCAGGTTTGATTTGTTTCCATTCTCTATTTCATATCATGCTCTACCAGAATCTATCAATGCCGACCCATCCGTATATGCAAAATGGCACTTGGCTTGAAGACTTTAATGGTCTCCAGTGCTTGAATTTAATAAAGGTAGTTAGATGATCGAATAAGCTTAGTGGCATTAGGGTCTACTAGTTTAAAGCGTATGTCTGGGGTCGTTGGTAGACACAAAGAGGCAAGGAGGAAGGGGATGAAAACGTTGAATATTTTTTCGGTTGGTGAAGAGGCTAGCTTCATCAGAGTCTAGTGGCATGATGCATAAAAGACTGCTTCTGGATATGTTTTCTGCATCTCTAACCATCAAATAGTTTTCTAGCTTGGAAGAATTCATCAAGCCTTTTACGCTAAAAACAAGTCAGTATTGAACTTTCTCTCCTAAGGTTTAGTGGGCCTGCATTAGCCATTTCTTGCAACTTCTTGGATGTTTACACACATTTTTAGATTGCGATCTAAAGTTACATCAAGGTACAAGCCGCAAGGATCGCCAGAGAATGCCTGTCCCGAGCGTGAACAGAGAATAGAGGTGTTTTTTTCTACCCTCCATTTTTGTGTGTATTAGCAGAGCGTATGAAGATCTTTTAGTGGCACTTTTTGTATAGTGGTTGCACCCTTCCGGATTTCCAAAGGACAATATCATTAGCATATAGCAGCTTTTGGCATTTTAGCTAAGACTCTAGGTCATTTATAAAGGCCGTGAAAAGGGCGCATGACAGACGGAGTCCTGGGGGAGGCCATGCAATTTTCTTCTTTGATGAAATGTTTACCCCACTGAGGGAAGATAAAGATATTGTTGTTTTCGTACGACTAGCCTTTTCAAGATTTCCTAAAAGACTTCAGGCCTATGAGCTATCCTTTAGGTCTAACTTTGCACAGGTGTTCAATGTTCTCGTTTTTCCTTGTTAACAGCCGTTTTGACTAGTAGGTTTGGTCTGTTATATTTCTCTCTGAGTGTTGGATTGTTTGTATTGTTTTGGACCTTTTAGTGTGCTCTATTCGTGCCGTAACAAGTTGTTTGATTTCAGCTGTCCAAAAGTTCTTGAGCTTTTTTCAAGGGTAAGTCCGACTTATAAACTTATTAGTTATGCCCGGGATCGCTGCTGTTATTTGACGGTATACATTGTCGACAGAGCTAGACTCTACTTGGATTTTTCAAGGGCATTGTCGACAAATGCCTTGTATCCATCCCAATTACCTTTAGTAGAGCACCACTTTCGTGGCTCTTTATTGGTCTTGGTGCTGATTTTATAAAGAGTGGCAGTCAGTAATATTGGAAGGTGGTCACTACCAATATCGCCTAGTACTTGATACGTTATGACAAAGACTAAAGAAAGATTTTGTCGTGATAGTGACTAGCATGCAGAGGAGTAGGGGGAGATTGTTTGTTTTGCAAAAGAAAAAGGTCAGTAGAATTGCTCAGGTGATGGACTTTTTTACCAGACAGATCAGTGTCATCATAGTCCCAGAAATGTGAATGGGCATTTATATCTCAAGCTATAAATATGTCTAAGGTTATTATCTCTCCGATTTCTAAAGCCAGTTCTTGTTTTGGTGGATAAAAAACATTGATGTACTTATTGCTTTTCCAAATTTTTAACATCAAAGTGTCTGTCCTCCCCTGACTTTAAGTCCGAGGGCACTTTCTTGGCGACTAGAGCATTAGCCACCAATGTAACCAGGTCTCTTCACAGGAGCAGCGGAAAACAGAACACCCGGGTATTGAGACACTTCTGTTTTCACCAATCAGGGGTTCTCCTCCTAATGTTGCAACATTTGTGGACCAGATTACTTATTTCAAGTGTATTTAAAATAAGTCCTCCGAATTTACATTGATTGACTTAGAAAGATTTAGGATCAGATGGCTCAATTAGCCCTAGGGGCATTTACTTTCCCAGTATAAAATGTTGGGTTAAAATTTTCAGAGACGTGTTTCTGTTGTTGTTGTGTTCGTTTTGGGGAAAAAAGATGTTATCAAGGTTTGTGTGTTAAGAAGAATAGTAGCCTTCTTTTCTCAACGTTGCTCGTTCTCCCTTTGTACAAACGTTGAGAGGCAATTATTAGCAAATTTTTGATGCCAGGCCTAACGCCCTTTTCCTTGCTAATGGAGCCTATTAAAGTTTGCTCAGACCCGGTTTTCTTTGAATTTATTCTTAACATAAGTATGGGTTCCTCCAGAAGGAAGAGATTTGGATTAGAGTGTGCAGTGAAAACAGTCCAGACATTAACATTGGACTATCAAAACAATCAAAA
Source organism: Biomphalaria glabrata (assembly GCF_947242115.1). Taxonomy (NCBI): domain Eukaryota; kingdom Metazoa; phylum Mollusca; class Gastropoda; family Planorbidae; genus Biomphalaria; species Biomphalaria glabrata. Next base: position 17,443,536 of record NC_074724.1, read on the forward strand.
ACCGGTTAACTCAGCTAGTCAATCGTAGCGACAGGATACTTTTTTTTGTAATCACGAGTTTAGAGCCCGCAGATTTTAATGGCTTGATCCTTCACTAGTCTCCAGGGCGGCGGCTGATCAGTTCAGCATAAGCTGTAGACCCCGACAGACAGTGTCAACACCAGAGAAGCCTGCAGGAGTTATGTCAGTCAGAGCTTAGCATCTTTCCCAAATCTCACGAGCAGAACTCTGCACTAGGAGAGCGTGAAAATCTGCAAAGAAAGTAGAAGCTCCCACAACGTTATGGACGTCAGTGGGCACTGTCCCAAATCAATACTGTTAGAATTTCATTTTTTTTAATTACATACAGGCAATATATGCAGAACTAGCTTTAAAGAGTAAAATAGTTTGTCCCGATTTTCGCCAAATTTGTAATATTAAGAGCCTATTTCGTGTCCCAGTTTTTTTTTTTTTCATTTTTATAGATAAAATGCTTGATAGCATAAATATCGTTCAGGCATAACTATAAGAACATTTTCATATCTCTGTAAATGTTAACATGACAATGATAGCCATAATTAATCACTTACAATCATTTGTATTGAGGAAAGCTCATCAATTCCTATTTCAGTACTAAATTTGTTTTAAGATTAAGAAGTTCCATATGTAGGGAATGTTCACAATAACTCGCTAAGTAGCTAAATATTTGATTTATAAACGCAAACATACAGTCTTCCTTATCAGCAAAAATGTAAACGACTCTTAAACAAAAAAGTATTTTAAAATTGTTAAAATTATCATCATGTAGGTAACAAAAAATGTCCAACACTAACTAAAAGTAAGTGTATATATCCATCAACCCACATACAATGCTAAAACCAACGTGTTCAGTGTTTGTTGGTCTTATTACCTTCATAAACATTTCAGTCGATTTTGGCATCATAATAGCTAGTCAATTAAATTTCTGTAAAACTTTTTTTTTCTAAAAATCAGTTGTTTTTTTTTTTTTTTTTTCAGCCACCTATAATAGTGCTATTCGCAACTTGAGGCGCATACACCAAACTTTGGCCACCACTGATTTCTACACGATATTTTCTATGAGTAAAATTCCTTCATTCCTCTTTTTTTTTTATTTAAAAGCCAAAAAGTTACTTGCTTTAAATGGATTTCTAAAAAATTTCCAATAATGACTAATGTTAGCTATACAATTGCAAATTTTAATTTATTTATAAATTTGATGAAGACTTTATATTGGAATACTTTTTTTCTTCTCTTCATTATCATGTTAGAAATAGACTAAAATGTATGCGTATTGTTGTAGCCCTATTCGCTACGCAATAGGGTTAACTGTGTGTGATCAGCTGACATATGTGACACAGGCCAGTAATACAGTTTAGCGTGTGCTATATCGAAGGACATGGGACATTACTGGCATGAACTTTGCACGTGAATAAGACCCGGGTTATGGTCATCTGATCATAAGCCTGCGTGGACCAGAGACACAGTGTGTGTAAGGCAGTGCAGTTCAATACAGGACAGCGAGTAGACCAGGACTGTTAGTCTGCCATGAAGTCGGTCGTTGTGGAGTCCTGAGGTGAATGTACGACTCCAGGAAGAGATAGAGACAGTAGAGTTTATTAGTTTAGTACCTTGATGTACAGTATAGCATTTTTAGTGTTGATGTATTGCCAATATTGTGTCATATTGTCTGTTTTAATTGACCATTATTGAAGCACCTGATTATTTGGAGCCTTATCGTCAAGTTCTTGATGTCTTGATGTGTTGTTGTGTGTTTAGCAGTGTTTACAGAAGGCCTGATTATGAGAGAACGTAACAGTATATTGATTATTTGCTTAGTTCTATTTTTTATCAAATAACAGAAAAAATAATAACGTTTATCTGTTTATATTTTTAAAAAATAATATTGCTTATTTTATGTCAAAATTAATAAAGAGTTAAGAAATTATTTTTTTATTATTACTAAATTATTATTTTTATTATTATTACTAAGCCTAGATATTTAAATAACGTTAATCTGTTTATATTTTAAAAAATAATATTGCTTATTTAATGTCAAAAGTAATACATATTTAAGAAATTATTATTTCTATTATTACTAAATTATTATTTTTTTTATTATTATTACTAAGCCTAGATATTTAAATGTCCAACTTGAAATTAATTCAAAATCAACGAAAATTACTACAAAAGTAGTTACATATAAAACATTTCGCCGCAATACTTATTTTGTATTTTATTAAGTATCACTATACAATTGTGACCCATATTGCCTTCGGAATCTTAATTTGGAATAAAATATTAAAAAGCTTACCTATAATTACAACATCCTCAGTATAATTTGATATAGTGTAGTTATAATACATAAACACACAAATTATTCCTCTAACTAAACGAATTTGTGCTGTGTTTGTTGGGTTGAATTGGAAATAAGAACCACTACTGTTGAACAAAGCAGCTCCTCCGTTAGATAAACTACTACATAGTTTTGTTGTAGTTATGCAAGTATATAGAAGGTTTTCTATGTTATCCATGACAAGATATAAATCAACAGTTGCAGAAGTAAAAGTTGGGCAGTAAAATGTTAGAACTTGTGTATCTTCCGAGTACATCTGAAGTGTGTCTGAAAAAGAAAACAATAAATAATATATTCTGATTATGCTAAACAAAACATTTGCTTAAATGATAAATTACCAAACTACAAAAGAATAATTAGGTAATTTTTTAAAATAAACACGCCCACAATATATTGTGGTCGAGTTTATTTAAAATATATATATATATACATACATATCTATATTATAAAGTAGAAAGTAAGGCGTGTGTATGTATGTTTGTATGTTACAAAAAGAAATCAAAACTGTTCGACCAATCTTAATAAAACTTGGCATAAATGTTACTTGGGTACTAACTTAGACCGTAGTGTATGTAATGAAGACCTAAAACAAACATAAGACCCTCAAAAAAAGTATTATAACTTCATCGAGCTAGGCTATGTATACCATATTTACATGAAAAGATTGAAAAGTTCTAGATCTAGATCTAATTTTAGAAACTACACTTTGTGAAGATAGTTTCTTACTTAGACACATGAAAATACAAAATAAAGTCTATTGATTGCATTATTTAATACAATTAACATTTAAATTTGAGTTTCAAATGCATTTTTACATAACTTCGTTTCTTATATCTGCGAATTTAAAATTTCTGACGAACATTCTTTCATTAGACATTACGAGAAATGTTACACTTCTCTCTATTTCTAGGTCTAAAACTTTTTTTTTTCAACTCTAAGATGATAGAACTTCTCTTCTCAAAGATAGTTTTATAATTAAACACATGAACATATTAATTATAGTCCATTCATTTCATATTTTAATCGAATTAACATTCAATTTTTTTTATAAAGCATTTTTACATAGATCTAAATTTGATCACCAATGTTTTCATAAAAAAATGAATTCAGGTCAATTAGCTAATTTTAGGTCCATTCATAATATGTTTTATTCATGAATTCATGCATTCGCTTTAATTATAATGCACTACAGGCAACGGGTAATATCTGTCTAGTATATATATATATAATTTCGTTCGGGCGGCAATGTGCTCAATCTTCTACAGTTCCATACAAAATTAAAGGACGCGGTCAACGAATTTGCATACGCTGCCGCATTATCACAGCCTCTTTTATTTATAAGCATTGGGAAAAGAGAAGTCTCCCAATAAAACCTACTCAGCACTAAAGATTGCCGTAAATGGACAGCCCCTTAACTTGTAGACCACTTTACATACCTAGGAAGTATAGTATCAAATGAAGCCAGGATATTAAGGATAGTTAATAACCGTCTGGCCAAGGCCAGTAGCGCTTTTTGACGCTTTCAGGCTAGAGTTTGGCGGAATGTATCGTTCCGCCTGCCTACAAAAATCAATGTCTACCAAACGATGATTCTCTAAACCTTTCTATATGGATCTGAGACATAGTTACTGTACAGAAAGCAACTAAGACTACTTGAGCGCTTTCATCATAGATGATTTCGCTCTATCATGGACATACGGAGGCAAGACCGCACTACAAACAGCAATGTCTTTGCGAACGCCGGTATTGACATTATAGAGGGACTTCTTTTGGTCCGACAATTACGCTGGTCAGAGAACGTATCCCGTATGGGAGACGTACTTATGCCAAAGGCAGTCTTTTTTTGGTGAGCTAAAAGGTGGTCGACGTAACAGAGGTGTCCCACGGAAAAACGCTTCAAAGACCAGCTTTGGCGCCAACCTGCTTTAGCTAAAATAGAAGAGATCTCCTGGTTGCATGCGGCCTCAGAACAAGACAGCTGGAGGCCTCAGAACGAGACCAAAAGTAAATTCGCTGCAGAGGACAGACGCAGACGGCGAAAAGAAAATCTAAATCGACAACCTGCTGTCAATGGTTATGCATGAACTATTATTTTTAGTGTCCCCCGAAAGGTCCGTCCGTTCGTCCCATTTAGATATCAGAAACTAGAGAAGAAAAAGAAAATCGGACATCAAGTTATTTTAGATCATTCAAAGTTAGGATGCAATGAATCCTTTTTTTCTTTTTCGAAATTGAATCATTTATTTTTTTAAATTATATATGCAAGCAGATTTTTCAAAAAAACTACTTGACTGTTAAATGAAAAACTTCAGGAAAAGAAAGTCTTATAAAAGGTTACATGCTTCTTCATTAATAAATCAAGCTTCATTCATAGATTCGTGCATTGGTTGTGACAAGGTGGATTGAAATTCGGCCGTTTTGGGTGTCTAAAGGGTTTTATGATTTGAGAACCCACACTTGCACATATAATCTACAGGCACAGTGTTACAATGCAAGCAACAAATGCTAAGATGTAAAATTATGTACATTTTATTATACAAGAGAAATAATTTAAATTGGAAAGGTTAGATTGGGATCTAGCGTAAATACATGTATAAGTCTATCATCGTTAGATTCGAGAACCAAGTGATCTGAGTGTCATTAGAGTGTTTGCTTAGCTTTGAGTCCGGTGCTGCACTGATGAGACTAGTGTGGCTGGTGCTGATGCTGTCTGCTGGTGGGCTGGCGTAGTAGATCCAGGCTCCGGGTGCAGTCCAACGTGTATAGCTGCAGAGCTCAGATGCGGCTACCATTCAGTCAAACCGGTGACGAGTCTGTAGCTAGCGTTGCTACTTGGACACTTATGAAGATAAATAAGACTAGTATCTGCAGATCTGGTGCCAACAAATCTGTTATCAGCGTTTGGTTGATAGGACACCAAGTGGAGGTTGCCTATAAATAAAAGCTGCAAATACATGAGGTACAAATCGGTTTAGCCATAATGATACCACTGGGACGTAGATGCCTTTCCGTGAAGGACATCTTCAGAATGATGTAGAGATACTATAAACTAGTTTCATAAATAACAAAGGGAGCTAACAAATAAATATCGTATCCCATCAGGGGAGATGACAATTATAATAAGGTTGGATCCCATAATAGGGAAATAACAAACTGTGATAAGTAATAATGTAATATGAGTAATGTACACCAGTCACGGTGAGATCATTACGTACATCGCTTAGAGAAATGACATGAAAGGGCGGTAAATATAGTACATAAATAATTACGGGATTCCTTACAAAGGAATGAGATAAAATACTTACTTAGTAATAAGACATGTTTACAGAAATGTTATGATAATTCCCTGCCAAGAATTAATTAATAAGAAATATCAGGTGACCGAGCCTCGCTCGGATGAAAAAGAAGTATAAATACCCGAATATTGGGAATATTGTTGTAATTACGAAAATGAACGATCGGGTAAAGACTATCAATCTGAAGAGTTGCTTTTTTGTTCTGTCAGTTCTCAATGTAATTGTACATGGCTATTAGAATAGAAAGTCCCCCTAACAGTAGGTCTATAGAAAACCACAGCTTACGTCTTAACGTTTTACATTGCTTTCGTGTAAAACTATTGGGCTATTATAGGCTTGGAAGAAAGTCTTTGCAGTATAACTTCTAAAATGGTTACTTTCTGACATTCAATATTGCATATAATATATTCATTATGGCTCTGAGACATGGACACTTTACAGAAAACAACTACGACTTGTTGAGTGCTTTCACCAAAGATGCTTGCGCTCCATCATGGACATACAGTGGCAAGACCGCACTACAAACAGCGATATCCTTGCCAACGCCGGTATGGACAGTATAGAGGGACTTCTTATGGTACGACAGTTGCACTGAGTAGGGCACGTAGGGAGACGAACGTATGCCAAAGGCAGTCTTTTTTTGGTAAGCTAAAAGGTGGTCGACGTAACAGAGGCGCTCCACGGAAATTTTTCAAAGACCAGCTTAGGCGTCAACTTTCCTTGGCTGACATAGAAGAGAGCACCTGGTTGTATGCAGCCTCCGAACGAGACAGCATGAGGTCACTCACGAAGGCCGCGAGATACACATTTGAGACCAAAAGAAAATCTGCTGCCGAGGACAAACGCAGACGGCGAAAAGAAAATCTAGATCGACCACCTGCGGACAATGGTTATGCTTGCCCTGGATGTGGCAAAATATGTAGGTCACAGCTGGGGCTGCGCAGCTACGGGAAATACTGCATTCCTCAATAATCTTCGGACTCGAAGACAAGCTTTATTATTATGGCTTTAGTAAGAATCATCAAGTGATGCAAAATCTCTACTTTATAGTGTAAAACGTGCAACTAGTAAAAAAAATAAAATCACACATTTTTTTCTAAGAGACTTAAAAACATCGCGTTAGTATTCTAAAGAAGCGTTATTGTGAGGCATCTCTGTTACTGCGACAACCTTTTGAGCTTACTATAAAAAAAAAGATTGCCTAAAATATGTTCGTCCCCCATACGGAATAAGTGCCCTGCAAAGCGTGACTGTCGGATTATAAGAAGTTCATACCATTTTGCAAGAATATCGCTGTTTGTATTGCGGTCTTTGGTCAAGTCGTTCAAGAAGTCTTAGTTGCTTTCTATAAAGTACTCATGTCTCAGATCCACATAGAGGGGTTGAGAGAATCATTGGTTGACACTGATTTTGTAGACTTATTTATTTCGCCACACTCTAGCTTGGAGGCGTCCAAAAGCACGACTATTCCTGATCACATATCAACCTCTCTTTAAAGCAATGCGTCATTTGATACTATGCTTCCCAGATAATGTGAAGTTATATTCCACTTTAAGGGATGTCTATGCGCTGTGATCTTTGGGCTGAGTAGGTTTTATTGGGTGACTTCTGTTTTACCGAGGTTTATAGGTTAACCAAAAAAAGCAGCAGCGCGATGAAAATTCGTTGACCGCGAGCTGGATATCATCAGGGCCAGCCTTAGGCTCCTGGAAATCTCGTGAAACTAATAAAAATGTCCTTAAAAAGACAAAGTTGTCATTTTGTGGTGTCAAGCAAACGCTAGTCCTACGTGTGATATAAAAAAACGGCATCGTCAGCTTTCATTTAATAAAAATGTAATGCAAATACGAATGTATTTTCTAATACAAAATCTTTATTATCCTTATCCCTACCCTTACTGGTCCGGGCGCAATCCATTTGGCATAGCGCCCCGGAAATGTTGTGCAAGTAAGGCATAGATAAGCTGTGTTATGACCATTTCCTATATTTTGGAATGGGACATAGACTACGAAGCTTTAACACATTGCAATAATTCACCAGCAACATAATAACAAAGTAGAAGCTACCTAGGGGCGTACGCATTTAAATTGTAAACAATTTATAAAGCCTACATACATACATAAAGGTATTTAATTTCATTATTTTTTTTCCATATGTGAGTTTGCGCTCCAAGAGCTATTTTTTGTCTGTGTATTTTCATAGGCTATAGCTGTTCTGTATATTCTTTTTTATAGGTTAAAGTCAGATTTTATAATTGTACTTCCGCATATTTTATATGGGTTAGTGCGGGTTAGTATATATTGCTATGTACATGATGTCTTAAAACAGTTGAGTGGACAGTTGACCAGCGGTCAGTAAAGTATATCGCTGTCTCTGCGACAGTTGATGATCTCAGTGATCTGGCATATGATTATTTAATTATTTCTATATTTCTTTACCTGGGACGGCCTGCTATTATTACTCCTGTGTTACTGCTGAAATACATGATGTATCTAATATTGCTGCCCTGATATAATTGTTGCTGTAGATCTAGACTAGTTTATTGTAGTGTGTTTGTGTAGATCTAGGTCTAGTGTAGTAGTTGTAGTGATCTAGTTAGATTTGGTTTTATCAGTTTGTGTTAGATAGTTGGTTTTGTTAGTTTGTTCGTGTTTGTAGTGGCGTAGATTTAGAGGTTCTTAGTTAGTTGCTGGGTTCATTTAAAGTGGTTAGTGTATAAGTGTATATATTTTATTATTGATTTATTTTTTATGTAAATAAAGTTTCATTTTGTCTTATATAATTTCAATTAAAGTTTGTTTTTGCTTTCTTTTTGTTTAGGTTAGTATTATTTCTGGTTACTTAGGCGAATCTAGCCCCTTGGTCGTAGACTGAGGTGTCACAGATTTAGCCCACGCAGTAGCGCTAACATCTGCCTACTGTATAAAGTTATAACCAAGGTGACATGCAATGAAATTAAAATTGGAGACCAGCTAGCTGCTCTCTCCAAGCAATTGGAGGAATTTGCAGCCCAGATTGCGCACCAACAACTTTCGGGGCCACAGAATTATAGCTGTCCCCACTGCAACAATCATCAACCCGATCCCATTAGCGGCAATGTGAGTCAGATAACATCGCAACCGGGAAGGCAACCAAAGCGCACCTTTAGCCAGAAGAGGCCACTGAGGGAAAACAGGAAATGCTACACATGTGGCAAACCTGGCCATCTGGCAAGAAATTGAAGGCTGAAGAACAGGTTCTAAGGTCAGCGAAAGAAGCAAGGGAACCGGGCTCACCAGCAACACCCTTCTAGAAGCAACAGCTTGAATTGTGGAAGCCGGGACCACTTCACCCGGGCTTGCCCTAATATCACTGCAGCAGTGAACAACATTCAGGCTGCCTCAGTAGAACAACCACAGGCAGTACAACTGCAACCTGCTCCCGAGCCAACAGAATTGTCGGTTAAGGTGCCACATAATCCTAGGCGATCCAACACTGCAGAAAGAGGTAGGGAAACAAATCCTTTCCTACAGCTAAGCCCGGTTTAACCTGTTTCAACATTGCTTTCCCATGAGATTCCTGAGTTGCAGAGGGAAAGAAATGATCTTCTGAACATTGGATGCCTAGTTCTAGTCGAGCGAAGAGTCAGAGGCCAGGGCAGACAATTCATGCAGTATGAACCCTTGTGTTACATAATTACTGCTGTGCCAAAATACGCCTCTGGATGATACATGGTAGAAGAAGAAGATGGCAGTACGTACAGATATGTAAGGGAGGAGGAAATGAAGTTTGTTTCCTCACCTTATGGATTCTTGTATTCGTAATGTATTTTTTTAACATGCTGCTATACTTCTATGTAATATGATGCATTATTATTATGTACTTTTTGTCATATTGTTGAAGCTCTAATATTTTGTGTAATGTATCTTTTTCCAATTGATGGAAGGTTTGAACACTATGTGTATTATATTGTTAGTAATTTGTTAGTATTTTGTTTTGCGAGGACGCAAAAATTTAAGGTGGGATGAATGTGAGCTTTCGCTCCCAGAGCTTTTTTTTTTTTTTTTTGTGTATTTTCATAGGCTATAGCTGTTCTGTATATTCTTTTTTATAGGTAGTGTCAGATTTTATAATTGTACTTCCGCATATTTTTATATGGGTTAGTATATAGTATATATTGCTATGTGCATGATGTCTTAAAACAGTTGAGTGGACAGTTGACCAGCGGTCAGTAAAGTATATCGCTGTCTGTGTGATGATGATGATCACTTGATGATCTTAGTGATATGGCATGATTATTTAATCATTTCTATATTTCTGTACCTGGGACGGCCTGCTATTATTACTGCTGTGTTACTGCTGAAATACATGATGCTGTATCTAATATTGCTGTAGATCTAGACTAGTGTTATTTTGTTTCTGTAGGGTCAAAAGTGTAGTGACTACTAGTGTTGCCTTAGAAGCCTTAATGGCTTAGTCTGTTCTTAGTGAAGTAACAATAATAGTAAGGTACTAACTAAGGTGTTCTTGTTTTAGTGTTAGTGTTATGGGTTGGTTGTAGTAGTAGGATATTGTAGATATAGACTAGTTTATTGTAGTGTGTTTGTGTAGATCTAGGTCTAGTGTAGTAGTTGTAGTGATTTAGTTAGATAGTTGGAGTAACTTAGATAGGTGGTGGATTTAGTTTGTTAGTATTTGTAGTAACATAGATCTAGAGGATTTTAGTTAATTGCTGGGTTTAGTTATAGTGATTATAGTGTATATATTATATTTTATAATTGATTTATTTCTTTTGTACGTAAATAAACTTTCATTTTAGTATTTAATTTCAAGTAAAGTTTCGTTGGTGCTTTCATTTAGTTTAGGTTAGTATGTCTGGTTACTTAGGTGACTCTAGCCCCTTGGACGAAGACTGAGGTGTCACAGATGAAACCCACCCACTAACGCTAACTTCTGCCTACTGTTAATAATTTAATGTTGAGCAGAGAAAATGTCTCCACTCATCGCCTCCTGACCTGCTCACACATAGTTTCATAATGGATCAATAAGATGGTGCGCAAATGTTTAATTACGCCAATTGAATCATTAAAACCTTTTCTTGTTTGCGAAGAAAAGTCGTAGTGTACTGCTGTGAGCCTAGTGATGTAACTGATGTTAAGTTTTTTTCCCATTGACGTCATATAGAAAATTTCATTCATAAAACATTCTAGCCAAAGATAATTTTTCGATAATAAGACATTTTCAAACCGATATAACGGTCGACCTCGAGTTTTTCCGATGTGACCAATGAGTTGAGAATTTTTTTCTCATTAATATGCACATAACTTGAAATTTTAAAGAAAATCGTTAGAGCTGTTTTCGAAATAAAATTTATATATAAATATATATACAACAATTGCTCGCTTAAGAGTATATACGATACTCTAAGGCAAGTGTTCTTAACCTGTGGATCGCGACACCCTTGGGAGTCGATTGACGATTTACCAGGAGTCGCTAAAGACCATTGAAAAAATGGATTGTTATTGTCTAATCTCTAATGCTGTGTGTGTGTGCGGGGGGGGGGGGGGGTCGCGGCCAAGTGGGGGATTGTAAAAAAGGGTTGCCGAGCATAAAAGGTTGAGAACCGCTGCACTAGGGGCTCATGCTGAGCGATAATTTATCACCGATAAATTAATAATAGCTAAAGAGCTAAATAGCTAAATACATGTGGTAAAAATTACCAATGAATTCTAGTTTAGATACAAGTATGACTTTGACTATTCAGCAGTAAAAGTCAGGATATAAAATATAATACATAATGTAATCTACTTACATTATCCAAGAAAAGAAATACACAAATAAGTACACAAATAATGCAGCAACTAAATTCACAAACAAATATAAACATTACTAAGTAAGATGGTTCTCAAGCACTTTACTAAGCTACACACCACCAATCCAAAGTGTAAGAAATAGGGGATGAAAATATGTAGAGCTCAAGTAAAAGACCGATGCGCTCCCTGTCAGTTTTCCAGCGTAAATGACTCTGGCACTGAAATTTTGTCCATATACACGTGGCGAGGGGGGTGTGTGGTCGCTAACGTGGCACAGACTATCTGGCGTCTTTCGACAAAGAGATCGCCGCTTGACCGTGACGAAAGTTTCCGGGAGATAAACATCGCGCGAAGGCGCGAGTTGAAAGTCCAGAACAAATTGCCCAGGTGGTCAGAGAACAAAAAGAGGGGGGAGATGATCGGAGGTGCCCGGGGCAAGGTAGATTTAACCTTGCTAATGGCTTAGCGCTTGACAATCGGGGAGATCGCCGCCCGAGACGAGGTGTTGAGTTGAATTAACACTTTGAAGTGACCAGCCGCTCCCGGAACTGTGGGAGGGTTAACGGATGTTTGCCAAGATAGATAGAGGGAGTATACTCTTGTCAAGAGTCTAGTGTGGCAAGTGTCAAGATGGTAGTAGTAAACTGTGACGTCGGTGCCAAAGGGGGTGGTTCGGACTGGAGGGGTGGTGGCTGTGTTTTTAGCGCTTGATTGGCTTAGCTAAGAAAATTGATTGCTAAAATATTACAATAAATTAATTAAATGCTTGGACCTGAGTGATACATTGAGTGATCTAAATCGGGTCGTTACAGTGGTACACAAAATTTGAATCTAATGTCACAATGGATAATTATAAAATAGATTTTCCATTTATTAACTAACTTATGGAATAGAATACTGATTCAAATGTTGTTTTTAAAAAGAATTTTAATACGAACTTCCTTTCATTTGTAAGTTTAATAAAACGAATTACTTTATAATGCGCAGTTGTTACATATCCTCATTAGGCCATGGAACTATACTAATGGAACAACAGCTCCTAGTTTTTACCAGCGGAGTGCCGTCGCGCATCTTTTTTCGCGCATGGTGCAATATTGAGAAATTCATGAGAATGCAAAAGAAGAAATTTACTCCGCCAGTCACTTCGACTGTTTTGCAATGAGAGTAAAACTTTCCTACGATTTATTTGATTAGATCTCTAAAAACTTTATCCATTTTCTCACAATGTTGTGTGATTTATAAAATTTTTCTGAATAAGGGATCGTCACAAAAGTTATTTTTTAAGGCCACCCCATTAAAATAGATTTTTTTCAGTACTTTCACATTTGGGTATTTTACACAAAATCTGGATTTTTTTATGTAGGCCTACATGAAATCATTATCATCTGTCCCGCGTAACCAAATTCTCCACTTTTCCCGGTCACCAATGTTCTTAACAAGATATCAAGAGAGAGAGGCTGGTCCATTATTTGCGTAGTCCAGACAGCTTTTCTTCTGACAAACCTTTTTTCTTTCTCTCTCTTAAGGATATTTTTTTAATTTAAGTTAGTCTTACAAATTACAATTCCAAACCAACTCAAGCAGTTATCGTCTTTTCACAGTATTGAGGAGTCATCCTTTTTGCCAGCCAGCTGTTAATATGGGTATATTAATACTTAAATTTGGGTATTTTAAATTTCGAATGCGCATTTTTAAAAAACCGGAACATATCTATAGATCTCTTATATCTAGAATAATCTAGATCTACAACACCTAAACTAAGGTCTAGATCTATTTAAAGATAAAAAAAAACTCAATAGATCTAATATAGTCATGAGATCCACTCTATTTTCCCTAGATCTAGACCATACATGAGATCAATATGAATATTTTTAGATCTATAATCTATCAATTCTATCTAGACTAGATCTAGATTTCACTTTCACATCACACGATTATTGATACAGACAGTGAATGAAACGAATGCAGTGTATTATACTGATAGATCTACCAGTTAATAATCATCATCATCATAGATAATAATCTAGATCTATAATAATAGTTCCCTTTGTAGTCAATATAGTCAAGTCAAGATAGTGGAACGTAAACTTGAAGGTTTAATACAATAACGGTATAATTAGAGTCTATAACTATAAGTTAGTATAGGATCTAATTATTTTGTTACTTTGTATGTTTGTAACTTGTATGTCAATGTCTCAATAAAAATAATAAATATCATCAGCCAAATCATTTTAAATATAAAAAAAGTAGATATGGATTTCTATATTATAAATAGATAGATTAGATCTATATATAATTTTACAAACTTTAGAAATGATTGATTTTAATTGATTAGCCCTCTAGACTAGATCTAGCATCTATAGCTAGACTCTAACATGTAGATTGTAGATCCTGGAATTGGATCGAAATTCACCTTCCTAAATTGTCTCTTAAGTCTGTAGCTGATTTGAGATGCCCAACGAGTCAAAAGTCTATTAGTACTATGTCTCTTGATCTATCTAGTAGGCCTACTAAGCTAGTACATTAGCCTTAGTGTAGTCAAATCTTGACAGCTAGTCTTCTAGATCTAAGCTTCTAGAATAATTAGATCTAGATCCAGTTTAGATTTAGAATATAAAAATATTTTACTAGCTAAAATAATAAATCTACTGATCTAAATTCTTATCTTCTTATCTTATATAATACAGGCGGTACTTAAAAAAAAAAAGATGATTACGTCCTACGCGTCATGCATTTAGTCATGCATATTTACCAATGACTTAAATTCTGCCAAGTCACTGGTTTTCCTGGCTAGCTCAGGCAACCCATTCCATGCTCTAATAGCACTAGGGAAGAAGGATTATTTGTACAAATTTGTCCTAGCATATGGGACGAGGAATGTGCCTTTATCTTTGTGTCTTTCAGAGTATTTTATTAAATTTTGTTTTTGTATTTGAAGATTATGGTTCAGCGTTTTATGTATGATTGCTACTTTACTTTTGAGCCTTCTGTCCTGAAGGCTTTCTAAATTTAGTGATTTTACTAAAGGTGTTACACTCTAGTCAAATGTGAATATTCGTTTGTTATGAATCTCACTGATTTATTTTGTGTCTGTTCAAGTTTCTTAATGTTTTCTTGAGTTGAGGGGTCCCAAACGGAAGACGCATATTCTATTATTGGCCTAACCAAGGTTAAATAACATTTTAGTTTTATGTTCCTATTTCATTTATAGAAATTTCTTTTAATAAATCCTAATGCTTTGTTTGATTTTTTTGTAGTTTCATCAATATGTGGATTCCATGACAGTTTTTCATTTATTATAACACCTAGGTATTTTGCGTTTTTAGTCTGTGTTACTGATTTGCCATAAATAAGATAAGTGGAATTAATTTGTTTTAGTTTTTTTGTTACTCTTAACAACTGACATTTTTCTGGGTGGAAAGACATGCTCTAATTTTATTCCCATTTCTATAATTCATCTAATTCTCTTAGTAAAATATCTGTGTCTTGTGTTGTTTTTATTGTTCTATATATTTTGCAATCGTCTGCAAATAATCTGACTTTTGTTCCTGAAGTAATGCAATTTATTAAATTATTTATGTAAATTAAAAATAGTAGTGGACCCAAGACTGTTCCTTGAGGTACACCTGAGTTTACTGTTATCGGTGTTGATTTAGAGCCATTTATTATTACAGTTTGTTATCTCCCTATCATAAATCTTTAATCCACTGATGCAGTGGACCATTGATGCCAAAATATTTTAATTTTTTAAGCGAACTATGGTGGTGAAATTTGTCAAAAGCCTTAGAAAAATCTAGTAAGATAGCATCTATTTGTTCACTATTATCTAAACCTTTTAAAAAATTATCAATTAGTCCTATTAGTTGTGTTTCACGTGATCTATATTTCCTAAAGCCATGTTGGTATGGTGTGAGGACATTATGTTTGTCTAGGTGGTTTATGATGTTACTACATATTGTGTGTTCTAGGATTTTACATGTGATGCTCGTAAGTGATACTGGTCTGTAGTTTCCTGGGTCAGATTTTTCTCCTTTTTTAAATAGGGGGGTGACATTAGCTTCTTTCCAGTCCTTTGGTGCTCTGCCCTGGTTAAGTGAAGACTGAAAGAGTATTTTGAACACTGGGGCTAGCTCATTGCTTAGTTCTTTGAGTAATCTAGCTGGAATACCATCAGGTCCAGAAGCTTTATTTGGTTTGGTGTTGGCTAATAGTTTTTGAATTCCATTTTCTTGTACTACTATATCTTCTATGTTGTCTACTTGGTTCAAATTCAGTAATATGTCTTTGTCTCCTGGGGCTGAGAATGCTGATGCAAAGTATTTGTTTAGGATGTTTGCTTTAGTTTTATTATCATTATGTATTATGTTATGTTCATCTTTTAATGGCGCTATGCCTGTTGTTCCCATTTTCTTAGACTTAATGTATGACCATGGGTTTTTGTTGTTATCTTTAGATATTACATTGTTTATGTATTCATTCTGCAGCTGTCTGCTTACTTTTTGGGTTAAGTGTTTAATTTTTATATACTTTTTGTAAACTCTTTCTGCATTAGTTTCTTTAAATTTTCTATGTAGGTTTTCCTTCTGTTTACAAAGCTTCTTTAGTCTATTATTAAAACAGCATTTATTTATTTTGTTGATGTGTATTTAGTTGGTATATGATTTTCTATAATACTTTTAAGATGGTTTTTAATGAAATTCCAGAGGTCATCGACTGGTTCGTTAATGTCTTTTCTAATAAGAATGTTTGTTGAAAGTTTAATGCAGCTTGGTGTAGTTGTGTTAGGTTACATTTATTCCAGAGTAAGATTTTTTGGGGTTTTGTATTAGCTACTGCTTTTATCTAACTGTGTATTTTTATGATCTCATGGTCTGATAGACCAGGGATAATATCATAATCAACTACTAATCATGGTCTGTTGGTTAAGAAGAGATTTAATGTGTAATTTAATCTAGTTGGCTTTTTAATAATTTGATCTTAACTTAGGTTGTGTAAAGTTTCTATGAAAACCTCATTTATGTCGTTAAGGTTTTGGTGTTTATCTATTGTTAGTGTTTTCCAATATATATCAGGTAGGTTGAAATCACCCTTAATCCAAAAAACTGCATTTTTTATTTGTCTCTTTAAGTGTAGTAATCTGATTACATAGTTCCTGCCTGTATTCTAAACTAGAATTTGGTGGTCTGTAAATGCTGCCTATTATTAGTGATGTTGAGGTGGTATTAATTTTACAAAATATTGATTCTATATTTTTTGAGTTAGGTAAGGTAATTTCTTCTGCTATAAGAGTGTTTTTTATTGCTAAAAGAACTCCTCCATGATTATCAGCCCTATCTTTTGTAAAAATTTCATAATTACCATTGAAAATTTCTGCATTATAAATTTCAGGATGTAGCCAAGTTTCTTTTCCTGCAATTATGTCTGGTTTCTCACATTCTAATAAAATTTCTAAGTCTGCTGTTTTGTTCCTAATGCTTTGAAAATTTATTACTAAGGTTTTAAGGTATTTTGGTATTACTTTTTTAGTAGGTTTGTTTAGTGAGGCTGTTGTATTAATTTTAGTAGATTTAGGTTTAACACGAGTGGATCTGGCTAGTGGTTGGTGAGTTTGGTTTGGGATGATGTTTAGGATGTTGTATGGGTTAGAAGTGTCTGCATCAGAGGAATCAAACAGTCCTGATGTAAACTGAGGTAATTTAAAATACAAAAATATTTACTAGCTAAAATTATAAATCTACTGATCTATACTTATTATTTTAGATATTATATGACATCTACAAAAATTATTATTAAGATATAATTATAGAATCTAGACTAGTTATATATGTACATAAAATATATAAATAAAAGATAAAATTTATACAGGCCTAGATCCCTTAAATTTATAATTGATCCAGATCTATCAGTAAAAGTTACATTAGACGGCAAGTTTTATCCAATCTAATCTATACAAGACAATTTATAATCCATGCCTCGCCTACACCCCATAAACATTTAATAATAGTTTTCATTCCATGCCATGCCCAGACCCAATTCATTAGACATATGAGCTCATGAAATAATAAATGATGTTGTGTCAAGTTGGTTCTATCCCCTGAAATTCAGTACTTTAATATAAAACTCACATACCGGGTATCTAGTTAATTATTTGCTATGACACTCTGATCAACTTCGACTTGTGCAGGAGCGGACTGGGTATCAAAATCGACCCGGGCATTACCATATAAACCGGCCCACAAGTGGCATGTCATATATTTTCGGTGTGGGGGGGATTTTTACCTCACTCAGCAATTTAAACATATATAATATATATATATATATATATATATATATATATATATATATATATATATATATATATATATATATATATATATATATATATATATATATATATATATATTAGTGTGTGTGTATATGTAATTAATCTTCATTTTTTTCTGACCTTTCATTCTTTCAAACGTTTTTTCTACCCTACAATACTCTCTTCCTATAATTAGTGGAAAGACAGTACACACTGCCAAGGGACAGGTAGGGAGTGCGGGGGAGCGCTGTGAGCAGCCCAAATGGAGTCCGGGGCGAAACCCCGGTACCAAGAATAATATCTGTTATTTTAAGCTTTAAAAAATGCATATTCTGAGGTATATACAGTGCAATTAGCCTGCTACTCTTCCGCTAAATTTGCTATTCACTGGAGTTCAGCGACTGGTAGAAAATGGTAAAATGCTTTAGTTTTTGAATTGGAAAGGAGAGGATAAGCACAAAACCCCTTTTGCCTACGCTCATGAAATTTGGTGACTGTAATTTGCTTAAGACAATGGTTTGAACCCCTCCCCTCCCGATTACGCCCATGTGTTAAATTATAGGTGTAAGACTAATTCTCAACAAAATATATAAAGTTTGATAACGCATCGAAAACTGGATGGATGCATTCGTAGGATTACATAATGTATTCTATTTATATATGTATGTAGTCTGGAAACTATAAACAATACAATTGCAGACTAATGAGTTTGAAGCTTTTTGGTATTACTTATAGATTACAGACGTTTTTTAAAAAAATAAGGTAGTTACGCCCTACGCATTTCATGTCATGCATGTAGATCTACAACTTAAAATATGCTAAATCATTGGTTTTCCTGGCTGACTCAGGCAACCCATTCAATTAAAAGATAAGAGAAAGCAGAACGGTTAATGAGGTACTTACTTAATGTGAAAAGCTCTTGCTTCCTCCTAGTACATTCTCAAGAAGGCGAATTGTATATGAATATACCATGACCCATTATTTAAAATAATAATTAAATCTCCTTTCAGTAAATATCGGATGTGACAGCGCTATATAAATTATTGTAATTATTGTAATAATTTTCATCATTAATGACTTCATTCTAAGCATAAGTTTGCCATTAATTATAATAGTATAAAGATTTATTTAGATCTAGATTTATTTTTTAATCAAATAATTTTTTTAAAGCCTTAAGTGTAGTATTTTTAGATCTATGTTTTTAAAAACAAACAAAAAGAAACTTACTATTTCTTTTCAAATCTCAGAAAGTAGAACTTTATACCCATAGCCTATATTGAGCTGTGAAAAAGTTGCGAGGTTTGCAAATTCGCGGCTGTGTGTATGTGTTCAAGTTAATTTCTATTAAGTATTGTTAAAGAGCTAATTGTAGCGCCTATTTTTTTTTGCTGCGTTATATCAATGTTTTCTAATGTAACCTCTATCATCCCTCTTTTTGGTTAACTTTCAATGGAGACATCAGAAGACGAGGAGGGAAGGAGCAACAAAATTGGAGAACCATCAAAGGTCCGTGCCGACCAGCAAAATGATTAGGCGAAACACAGCCTCGAAGACATCAAAGCAGTCTATGCCGCTTGTGCATAGCAGAAAGTACAGTCTAACGTTTTGCAAATGATAATACATACAGTGTATAGTGTATTTTTCTTGATTTTCTTGTTGAATTTCAAACAAAATTAATTCGTGTTCGGGCCTTTGTGTCTTACTGCTGTCACTTTTTTTTTAAAGTTGTCTGCATTGAAATCTTTTTTTCTTTGCTCGCGACCAGACCGGCCCATTTGGTACCGGCCCACCGGGCATTTGCCCGTTTGCCCATATAGCCAGTCCGCCCCTGGACTTGTGTGATACATATATGTTTCTTATCAGATTTAATGAATGAAGTTTTGGTGCATTTTAACTTGTAATAAGACTACACAAGTATCATCAGATGTGTTTTAACAATTGGTATTTTTCCTGGCAACATTTCTATTCTAGTCTGTGATAAATTATAAATAAAAAATGTTTGTAATGTTTCAGTTATTAATAAGTATAACAATAGCTACCAGTTCTGATGATGTACCAGAATGGCTCAAGGATCATACTTTTACTATTTCTACTCTCTGGGCAGACATTAATAATATTGGCATCAATTCAATATTTAATGTAAGTACTGCTATACAATTTTTATTTTAGTTATCTAATAGATGTTTTATTAATTGTGTGATTTTCATGGTCAAGCAACATCCAAATATCTGGGATGGAATTTAACATTTTCTGTAGTTTTATTTTATAACATTCTTAAGCAAATTCTTCTTTCATGAATGCCTAATATACCTTGGCTGTTGTGCAGGCCATTCCTTTACAATAAACTGTTAGATGAAATTAGGCAAAAGCATGTCTGATAATTTGTATGTTTGATACAACAATGTATTCAATTTAATAATATTATTTTTAAATTTTAATGTTTTCAAAAGAAATTAGGAAATATGCCTAATTGTATAATTACAGTTATATTTGGAAATGCAAAGAAAAAGGCATTCATTCCTGAAAAGTCAATGATTGGTTGCACCTCTTAAAGGTAAGGTACAGCAATTTTTCCCTATGCACTTTTCTCATAAGCTGAAGTACTTGTATTTTTGAAAAACTAGTATTCCATGAAAATGTAAATCATAATATATGTTATAGTTGCTTTTAGATGAGTGCAATGTCCATCAAATTAACTGAATATCTGCCTTCACCTATAGTAATAATTCATAACTATTAAGGTCAGGGCCATGTCTACACATTAACGCAGTAGCTATTTTTAGGTACAGACTATTTTTAGAAAATCAAAATTATATAATTATACTTAATAACATATATACTTTAGCATGGTCAATACATATGTCGCACATATTATTTATTTTTTTTTTAAATCCTTTTATTTATTTTTATACCTAGATAACTTTCTTTTATGAAAAAAGATGAGATTCTTGGACTCCTGCATAGCACCACCAGAAAGGAAAATCCCATCAAGTTGCAAAAAAAAAGTCTTGGACCAATTTTAATTTAAGTTATATTATACTGTAAGCTCTATACCTATTTATGTATATCCTGTCATTCAGCCAACAGGTTTGGATTTAGTATTTCGTTAAATCTGTTTGATATTGTAATTGAAAACTATTAATCTGAGCCCCATTAAAACAAGAGGGAGAGCAGTGGATGAGTGGTAAAGAATTTGGCTTCTGATTTGAGGGTTCCTAGATTCGATTAAGACTGGGAATTTCAATTTCAGAATCCAAACTCTAATGAATACATGTCAATAGTAAGGAATAAGTAAATGCGGTTTGGGGATCCATGGCTAAATGGTTAAGTCATGGGTTTAAATCTCTGTGAAGACTCAGATTAAAAATTTTGAGATTTTTTGGTGTTGTGAGTCCACCCAACTCTAATGGGTACCGAACCTGACTTTCGTTTTGGAAAGTAAAGATGGTTGGTTGTTGTGCTGGCCACATGATGCACTGGCCAAAGAATCAAATGACCTTAACATCATCTGCATTATAGATTGTGAGGTCTGAAATGGGATTTTTTTTTCAAAAGGTGGTTGGTTGTTGTGCTGGGTACATGACACCCTCGCTAACCATGGGGCACAGAAACTGATAAACTTTATATCATCTTCCCCATATATTGCAAAATATGTAATGGGAATTTTACTTTTTTTTTTATTAAAATAAGAATCTAACAAAAGTAAACATATAAAATATGGTGCATTCTCCTTAAAACTAAAACCTGGTGCGTAGGTTGAAAATGTTTGCAAAAAAAGCAACATCAATTAAATATTCATATTTCCCTTTGCAAAACTTACTGAGAAAAACATACATGTTGTTCTCTCAGAAGGTTCTTGATAGAGGAAATCTTGTTTATATTAGATTTGAATTAAGCAAATTAAGAAAAAAATATAATCATTATTTCAAATGGTTGTATCTAAACCTTGTGAATTTTTTTTTCAGTTATAAGTATTTTGAAATGAATGGATAATCATGAAATTGTTAAAAAATTGCTGCTATCCATTGACTAACGAACCATAATTTTTTTAAAATTAATTTCAAAATGATTTTTCTCAAGCATAGAGTTCACATAGTTCTAGAGTGATTTTTTTTTAACTTGACTAATGCTTCAATTTTATTGTATCATATTAGTTTTTAATTTTTATTACCCAGAATATTAAAAAAAAATGAGTACACTATTTTCATGTAATAATGTAACTTAGTATTCACACAATGCTCAAAATACACTATAATCTTTAGGCCATACAGATTTGTATAAATTAACTTGTTTAAATTCATTGTAAATGTATATTGTTTGGATAAGAATAAAGTTTTTCTGTAGAGAATTATTGTTCAAGATGTGTAGATGCTCCTGCTTAATCAATTATATATACAGGTCATTAGTTTTAACATGTCTGATAATAAATGACAGTACAAGTTAGTAAATGAAAATTTGTCATTATTTCAGCTGCTTTAGGCCTACATCAATGTCAGGTACCAGTACTTTGATTGTGGTCATATAACAATTTAAATCAAAATTTTGAAATGAATAGTCTGTAGAATTGACAGTAAATACAATTAAGTGATGGGCTGTGATTTGCGTGAATTGAGAGCTGATCATGTATTGAATTTTTGTTTTTGATCTTTACTTCAAGTAAATGTTAATGAACAATTAATTTTTAATGAATAAATAATTTAAAAATAAATACAAATTTTAAAATAAATTTTGAAAAGGAACCATAAACATCTACTTTAGTTTCATAACTTTTTTTCATCAGAACAGAACTTCCAACTTAGCATTCTTAAAAATTATATAAAATTAAGTAAATTAAGCTAAGCTGTGATCTCTTATAAACATTTGTATATAGACTATACACAATTTAATTATTATTTTTCATCAAATTGCAGGAACTAGTACATGTACTTATGCCTATTTGACAATAAAAAAACCTTAGTCAATGAAATAGTAATACTAGTAAATGAGATAAAAGTAAACTAAATATTATCAATGCTATTGAAGCCACACTGGTTTCCTTTTATCTTGTTTGGTGGACTGCAATTAAAGTTGATATTTATTTTACTGATCGTCTTAGCTGAAATGCCAGTGTCGTCTCTTTGAAACCTAAGCTTATTTTCTTGGTAACTGGAAGTCTAGATATTTGGAGTTTCATTTTAAATTCCTATCCTTTCCAAAATGGCCTTCCGATAGGCAAAACCTATTTGCCTAACATGTCATATGCACGTAAAGAAGTACCACACAGAAATGCTTTAAAGACAAGCTTAGGCGCCAACTTGCTTTAACTGACATAGAATAAGAGAGCACCTGGTTGCATACAGCTTCAGAACGAGACAGCTGGAGGTCACTTACAAAGGTGTGGTATACACCAATGAAATTTAATTACCGAGGGTAGACGGCAAAAAGAAAAAAAAACTAATTCTACCACAGGTGGACAATGGTTATGCCTGTGCTCAGTGTGTCATAATATGTAGGTCACAGATGGGGCTGAGTAGCCACTGGAAACATAGCATTCCTCGTATGTCTTCGGAATCAAAGACAAGCCTATCATTTTTGTAGCATAGTTTGTACCTTCTGTAAATGCATGAAATGCCGTCAAAAATGACAAAAAGTCCCATGTGAGTTTGATGGATTATAAACATCTTACTTCTTTGCCTTATATTAAATGGTCCTCTCTGTTCCACTAGGTACTTGCGTTTATCTAAATATCATTTATATATCGTAACAAGTCATCAAAATAAAAGCGAGAATCTCTGCAACTTGTGTACAAGTCAGAAGTCATCAATAACACTTCACCACTTGCCATTAAAAAAAAAACAATTTAGATTAGTCACCAATTAGTGACTGATTATTCAATTCATTTAGGCCTATACATTTTTTATGTGAATATAGGGCCTATAATGATCCTTTACACTTTGTGACTTTACTAGGATACTTTGGAGTAAACTTGTTGAACAAAAGTCGGAAGTACACTTTCACCACCTCAAAGTTGGTGTCATAGAGTAGAAACCCTAATTCTATATTGTAAATGTTAATTCAATATTGTGAATCTTATTCACAACCCATGTTGCCCTATGGTGAACACTTTTGACCTTAGGTGAACCAGAGAGTTAAAGGTAGTCAGTCAACATAGAGATCTTGTATCAAGCACTTGATAGAGTCACTTAAGATATAAGCAGTAGAGTTAGATGTTTAAAGTAGTTGGTTATAGAATAGTTACTAAGTCGTTATATTGGTGATATTTCTGTTGGATTAATACTGACCATTCCTGGGTCGAATTGTATATCGTATTCACCATGTCATGTTATATTAAACTTATTTGTGTCTGCTATATCCAGCGTCATTTCATTATTCTGTGATTTATAACCGGAACCCAATGTCACCACCACGCCTACATTGATGAGCCGACAATAATAGCACGGCATCAAACATAACCACAGTGACATTCATCATATCTAAAATAACTCGGTGACATACACATTGAGTTTTATTGTGATCCACTAGAGTTATATCTAGAATCTAGATCTAGAAGTAGAGAGAGTATCTGTCATATCGTGATCAGTAGGCGGCTGCAGGTATATAGATCTATTCCATGACAAAATCCCTGGATAGATTTAGATCTACTGGTCTAGATATCTAGATCTAACTAGAATTAAACTATAAAACTGAATTAGAGAAGTAGCTTTCTGGATCAAGAACTACAATCTATATTACTAATATTAGATCTAGTTGCGTCAAACGCTTAATTTTTGGTTGTTGTTTTTAATAAATGCACATAAAATACATTGTATTTTGGCAATAAAATACCCAGTTGGTAGTCAAGTAATTCTAATAATTAATTAAAGAATGACTTTATCAGTATTTATTTATTTAGATCTGTATCATATGACTTATTATTTATACTTATTTTATATCATTCGTCCAAGAATATCTAGCTCTAGATATATTTTATTTTAGATTTGGCTATGGTGGGTTTTTTTTTTTTGGTCAGTTTATTTAGGCTACAATATTACCGAGATAAACTTTTTCTTTGTTTCCCACGAGACGTGTATGCCTATAGCCTAGTACTCTCGATAATAATAATAAAAAAACTGATTAGAAATGCGTAGCTTGGAGTGTCAAAAGTGTATTAGGCCTCCTATTTTTTATTTTTATTTCGTGCAATTTATTATATCGTAACAAATACGCATTTAGCCGAACGGTAGACAGGTCTTCATCCAGATTTAGTGTAAATAAACCAAACACAGAAATACTGAAATGTTGTATTTTCGGAATTTAGATTCTATTTTTTTTTAAAGTGGCATTTTATAGGGTGATCGAAAAAAATAACTTTTGTAAAGATCTCTTTTTCGGGAAAATTGTATCTATTATATCATATAGTCAGAAAATGAATACAGTTTTTACACATCTAATCAAATAGAGCGTACGAAAGTTTTACACTCATTGCAGGTCGATCCTAGTGACTGACGGAGTAAATTTCTTCTTTGGCATCATCATGGATTTCTCCACATTGCAACATGCGCGAAAAAGATGCGCGATGTCACTTCGACTCTCTTTGGCTTTGTAAAAAACTCGAAGCTGGTGTTCCATTAGTATAGTTCCATGATTAGGCTATACACTTAACATCAATTTAATTGCAATATATAGAGGCCAGACATAGATCTAGATTTAGATTTAATTATATTTAACAAATTTAACAAAATTTACAGTTATAACCAGTTAACAAAATAGTTTATCTTCTAATAGCTTACGGGTGCAGATTTATTTATCATGTAAGCAGTAGTAGGCTATCACATCAAGAAATGAATCTGATGAGAACAGCACAAGTGCACTGTAACCCAGTAGTAAGCCTACTAAACCTGATCATAAAATTGACCTAGATCCAGCTCTAGAAGATCTAGATTATATTTCTAGTCTAGATTAGGCTATAGATTTAGTTCATGATCTTCATCTA
Organism: Biomphalaria glabrata; assembly: GCF_947242115.1. Taxonomy (NCBI): domain Eukaryota; kingdom Metazoa; phylum Mollusca; class Gastropoda; family Planorbidae; genus Biomphalaria; species Biomphalaria glabrata. The sequence goes on from NC_074724.1 coordinate 17,469,253, forward strand.
GAGTCTATTTAGGTAATACCTAAACCTAGTCTAGATCTATATTCTAGTCCTAGTCCTAGTCTAGATTCTAGATCTAAATCCTAGATCGAGATCTAGATTCTACATCGAGATCTAGATAGATCTAATTCTAGATTTAGATTTAGTTTTGATCCCAGTAGTAAGCCTACTAATCCTGATCATAATATTGACCTACATCTAGCTCTAGTAGGTCTAGATTATATTAAAGTTTAAATTTCAGGAAGATAAATGAGTTAATTTTCTACAATGTATTATAGTAACTAATTTTTACAGTCTCAATGCACCATGCTATTGTGATAGTGCTACTGTAATTAGTAAATTGACTGTTAGAATTTACATCTGATTATTACATATTTAACTTTTTATTTTAATAGTTTAAAAAAACTGTTTTGATACCTAGTTATAAGTATTATATGTGTAAAGTAAATCCTATTTAATTTCCTTCTTTTTCTAAACGTGTATTAATGGTTGCATTTTACAGTTTGCTTGACACTTTATGAAATAATTAGCCTAATTAGGTTTATTGTGAACAGAGTCTTTATATTAGAGTCAAACAATAGTATAAAGAAAACTTTAATGCTAACCTTTTACATAACAAATTCTTGGTCAGGCATGTATACATGTTTATTTTGTTTTCTAAACACAGGTTACGTACCATTGACTGTCATTGATGTGATACTTCGTATGATCGCAGGTTAGAAACATATTTATGTAAGAAATCATTACAAACATTAAGATGATATAAATATTTTGAATTTAACAAACCAATAACAATATAAAATTCTTAAACGTGATGACTAGAAAATTGTCTTAATTTTCTTCAGCATACCTGATTTTTTGCACTGAATTAGAACACACACCAAAACCAGTATTGTTATCATTGTATTTGTAGAGATATCTGAAATATATATATATATATATATATATATATATATATATATATATATATATATATATATATATTATGGGCGTAGACGAAGCTAAAAAAAATACCTTTTCAATATAAAAAAAAAGCAAATTTCACACTTACAATCCTTTGATCGTAGCCTTATGGGGTATTGAGTTTAAACCCACTTTCAGTGGGTTTTGAAGCTAAAAATACCTCTTCAATATAAAAAAAAGTAAATTACACATTCAAAATTATATGAGCGTAGCCAAGCTAAGGAGGGTTTTGAATTTTAAACTCCACCAGATGGCTTTTTTAAAGTTTAAAATCCCTTGTGATGTTTTCAAATTTAAATAACACCATACAGAGAGTTTTGAGGTTGAAAACCTCTCTCTTCAATTTTATTGTTAAGCAAACTACAGTCACCTAATTCTATGAGCGTAGCAAATGGGGTTTTGAATTTGAAAAAAAAAATTTGATTTTTTAGATTAAACCCTCCAATAAATATAAAATCTATAGCAAACTACAGTCACCTAATTCCAAGACCGTAGCTAAGAGATTTTCTACCAGTGGCAGGGCTCGATTAATAAAGTGCAGTGAGTAGCCATCTGTCGAAATTGAAAGAGACTAAATGTTGCTCAAAAAAAAAAAAATAACTTAGGCGGATTTTAGGAGTCAGTTATATAGATCAGGTCTCAATTAAAGAAATCCTATGCCGAACTAGGAGTCGAACCCCTAGTAATGTTATGAAATAGCGTCGCATGAAGTTTGCGGGACATGTTCTCCGACAAAATGAATTACGCATAATAACAGTTGCGATGACATTGAGGACATTAAGAGAAAGCGCAAAAAGAAACATCCTAGTACCACTTGGCGCTACACTTTCATTGATGTACTCTGAGTTGGTGGAAAGAGTCTTCAGGCTTCAGGCATTGCCAGTAATAGATTTTTGTGGAAGCAGCTTGCCGCCCAATTCGCTGAACGGTCTAAGGGTCTAAGTCAGTAAGAATATGCATTTTGATGGATTTCAATACCGGAAATAGTGCTTGGCGGCGTGTCTCCCAGACCCCTTTCTGGCAATGACGCGAAGTCTACGATTTTCCAGGAAGAACCAATTCTATGGAACAATAATTGTCTCCCGAAAGAATAATGTGTCAGAATGTAATAAAGAATTCTTATGTACACACACCGCACGCACGCACGCACGCATAAATATATATATATATATATATATTTATTTATGTGTGCGTTTGTGTATGAAATGTGTAACATTTTGATCTACGTTACCAAATATAAATAAGAACAATAGCATTGAAAGTGAATCTCTCTTAGACATTCTCTTGTGCATTATTTAATTTGAATATATCTAATGGGCTTTGTTGCTGAACATAAAAATTATATATGTGTCAGACGCGAATAGCCCAATTTTTCTTTAAATAATATATTACAAAAGTCATTTCTCTATAGAAGAAGTTACGAAGGCTATATAATAATCAACCACAGACCTATATATACTACAATAAATATAGGTTTTTGATTTCTAGTTACGATTTTTTTTAGGTAGGTGCTGTTTTACTATTACATACCAAGTATTAGAAATTAGAAAAACCCTGGCTCGTTTCTTGTGCAACGCTATTAGCTAACACCGCATATCATCTCTCCATTAGTATATTTAGATCTATAATGTAATTCTAGTCTAGATCTATATATAGAAATCGAATAGATCTAGTAATAGTATAGATTCTATCCTAGGACTAGATTGCCGAGTCTAGCCTATACTATGCCTATAGTCAGTTTTTATTAGAATAAAGTCTAGTTATTACTAAAGACTAAAGGGTAATAGGCGATATTATGCCGCCCACGCCTGATCCGGTTCTTTCTGTGGTCTTACTGTAGACAATAGGCTAATAACCCTACCCTCCAAAGCTGTACCATCACAAATTAATAATTGTTGTAATGAAAAATACGCCAATTTGTTTATTTCGTTCTTAAGAGGATGTAACTCTCTGTGGTGAAATAGTTGCTATTTGTTTATGTTTGTGTAACGTCGTGAGAATGTGTTCACAACATTGATTTAGTGTGCTACTGTCCAAGTCTCTTTCGTCAGTTCATGTGTCGTTCTAGTTTAATAAAGCCTTGTTTTAGGTTAATCTTCAGTGTTCTTTATTTCTTATTACAATTTATTAAACTAGAAATTTTCAATTTCATGGATCTATGTGCCTCACGTATCTTTTTTGGATTTTCGTTCAACACTATTCTCAGTCTGTAAGTAAAAGTAGTAATACAAATGGAACGTCTATTTAGGCCAAAAGAGCTAGACATAGAGCCTAGCTCGCCATCGGCTGCCGAGAAGTGGCTGCACTGGCTGAGAACATTTGAGAATTTCATCTCCTCAGTCTCTCATTGCGAGATTGACAAAAAGAAATTACTAGAAAACTACGTTTCTTCGAGCGTATTTCAGTACATAAGTGAGTGTACAACGTTCGAAGAATCAATCAAAGTTCTACAAAATGTCTACGTGAAGCCTAAAAGCGAAATTTTTGCACGGCACATGATAACTCTTTGTCGACAAGAGAACGGACACACCGTTGACTCCTTCCTACTTAAGCTTAAAAGTATGGCCAAAGACTGTGACTTCAAAGCTGTCACCGCTGAAGAACACAGAGATATCTTCGTAAGAGACGCCTTCATTACTGGACTGGCTTCAAACAGCATAAGGCTGCGACTCTTAGAGAAATCTACTCTAACTCTACAGTGCGCCTATGAAGAGGCAAGACAACTTGAATATGCCCATAACCATGCCATGGCGTATAACATCCACTCTGAAACTCCCTGTGGAGCTAGCGCCGACGAGGAGAGCCTTTCTCCAATGACAAAAGTAGAACACGAGGTGAGTGCGGCGACTAGTAAAAGATGATTCTTTTGTGGAAACAGCCCACATCAACGCTTTAGATGTCCGGCCCGTGACGCTACATGCAACTTGTGCGGTAAGAGGGTCTGTAAATCGACCAGACAGACACTCAAATCTACAACCTAGTGAAAGCAGATGATGACACGTCTCGGACTACAACCGTTGGATCTTCCTGGGCATCGACACCAGCGTCCGGTCTTACTAAATCTACTATTTCAATACTCGTCAATGGAGTACCATTGAAGGCTCTCGTAGATACGGGGAGCAGTGAAAGCTATATATCTTCTTCAATTGCTAAAAGGTACAAATGGAAATTAGAAACGTCCAGAAACAGAATCTACATGGCCTCTACACATCTTTCTCGCACTACTCACGGCCATATTTTCGCTAAAATAAAGTACAAAGATGAACAATATGAAAGTGTTAAGCTCTCACTACTAGATGGACTAGTATCTGATGTAATCTTAGGGCTAGATTTCATCAGCCAGCACGAAAAACTGATGATCCCATTTGAAGGAAAACGAAGCACTCTCCAGGTCTGTACGCTGAAAGCTGCACAAGTTGAAGCCCCTCACCTCTTCGCTAATCTGGCTCCTAACTGCCATCCCATAGCCACTAAATCTAGAAAATATTCTATGCCTGACTCCAAATTTATTCAAACTGAAATCAAGATACTTCTATCTGACAAAATTATTGAGCCTTCCACGTCCCCGTGGCGAGCCCAGATAATTGTAACAACGAATGAAAGGCACAAAAAGAGAATGGTTATCGACTATAGCCAAACCATCAATCGATTCACTTACCTCGACGCGTATCCCGTGCCAAAAGTGGATGAACTGGTGCAGGAAATATCTAAATACTCAATGTACAGTACATTTGACCTCAAAAGCGCTTACCACCAGATACCTATCAGGGATGATGAAAAGCAGTACACGGCGTTCGAGGCTGGCGGAAAGCTTTATCAGTTTTGCCGCATTCCTTTTGGAGTGACAAACGGAGTCGCCGCATTTCAAAGGACGATCAACACAATAATTGAGGAGGCAGGGCTACAGGACACGTTCGCTTACGTGGATAACGTTACCATCTGCAGACTTGACTCCATTAGCCACGACCAGAATCTACAGAGATTTCTCAATGCCGCTAAAAAGTACGGTATCACCTTCAACAATGATAAAAGTGCTATTGCGACTAATAAAGTATGCCTCCTAGGCTACGAAATCTCACAAGGGCAATTAAGACCAGACCCCGAAAGATTTCAAGCATTGAGAAACCTACCTCCACCACAAGACATGAAATCACAAAAGCGGGTGATTGGACTACTGTCCTATTATTCTCAATGGATCCCAAATTTCTCCAACAAGATCCATTTATTGGTGAACAACAAAGCATTTCCTCCCCCTGAACAAGTACAACAAGCTTTTAAACAGCTAAACACGAACTTGAAAACGCTGCTGTGTCGACGATAGACTACAATCGACCACTAACAGTCGAAACAGATGCCTCTGACATCGCGATTGCCGCCACTCTTAATCAAGACGGCCGTCCAGTCGCCTTCTTTTCAAGAACACTCACTAATAGTGAACGCAGACACTCAGCAGTGGAAAAGGAAGCATACGCTATCGTAGAAGCCCTGAGAAAATGGCAACATTACCTTATCAGTAGACCCTTCACATTGGTTACAGATCAACGCTCAGTGTCTTTTATGTTTGACCAGCAGAACAAGATCAAAAACGAAAAGATTCAAAGATGGCGACTGGAGCTTAGTTGTTTCCAATATGACGTCGTATATCGACCCGGGAAACAAAACGCTGCGGCGGATACCTTTTCAAGGAACCACTTTGCGTCAGCAATGACTGGAGAAGACCTCAAACTGTTACACAACAACCTCTGTCACCCAGGGGTCACGAGACTCCTCCATTTCGTTCGGACTAAGAACTTACCTTTTTCCTGCGAGGACGTCCGCAAAGTGGTAAACCAATGTAAAACTTGCGCTGAACTGAAGCCTAGATTCTTCAAACAGTTTTCAGGCACCCTCATCAAGGCTACCCAACCATTTCAGAGAGTAAGCATTGATTTTAAGGGGCCACTCCCATCTGCTACTCACAACAACTACTTATTAACAATGGTGGATGAGTACTCACGCTTCCCATTTGCCTACCCATGTCCCGATATGTCCTCATCTACTGTCATAAAGTGTTTAAATCAACTGTTTTCCTTTGTTGGGATGCCAGAGTACGTCCATTCTGACAGAGGTACGTCCTTTATGTCGAGGGAGGTGCAATTCTTTCTGCACGAGAGGGGAATAGCTACAAGTAGAACAACCGCCTTTAATCCTTCAGGCAACGGACAAATTGAACGACTAAACAAAACTCTATGGAACGCTGTTACTTTAGCACTGAAAGACCTCGATCTCCCGATCTCGAGATGGGAGCTTGTCTTGAACCAGGCCCTATACTCGATTAGATCATTACTATCTACGGCAACAAACGAAACTCCACATGAGAGAGTTATCCGGTTCAACCGGAAATCCTCCTTCGGGATATCTATCCCCACTTGGCTATTTAGCCCAGGTAGAGTGTTGCTGAGAAGAGAGAACCGATCTTCAAAGTATGATCCTCTCACGGAGGAAGTCGAATTGCTGATGTGCAACCCCCAATATGCCGTCGTACGGTTGCCCAGCGGTAAAGAGGAGACGGTCTCTCTAAGACGCTTGGCTCCCACCCCCTCCCCATCCACAACAACAAGTGAACCTTCGTTCTTCCCTCAGAGAGGATAATGAATATTTTCCAGAAACTAAAAAACACGGAAGTACCAGTCAACACCCCTACGGTGATACAAGAAAGGAAAGAACCCCTGGTAGGCTCTGAGGATCTCCGAGCGCTTCCTCTTGAAAATACCCCACTTGACGCTCAGGAACTCACTAGTGACTCCCAAACTGTAGAACAGGATAGTCAACCCCGTTACAACTTGAGAGAGAGAAGAACCAGACCGAACTATAGAGTCTAGAGTTGTTCCTTTATTGCACTACTTATGTTCTACATATACTGGCATTGTTTATCTCTTGCTACTGATACTAGAGTTTACTTTTCACTTACTTACGTACATGTCTACTTACTACACTATTTGTTAATATTTAAAACAGAAACTAGTAATTGTTTATAAGTCATACAACAGATACTGGTTTTTAGGTTTCTTTGCATCACCATTCACTATTGTTTACAAGAGAAATTAATATTTCGACACTATTTATTGATCTATTGTATTACAGGCACTGGCATTCTCTTTATTTATGCTATTGGCCTACTATATTACTATACTTGCTACTTTAATTCTAGGCGGGGTGAATGTGGTGAAATAGTTGCTATTTGTTTATGTTTGTGTAACGTCGTGAGAATGTGTTCACAACATTGATTTAGTGTGCTACAGTCCAAGTCTCTTTCGTCAGTTCATGTGTCGTTCTAGTTTAATAAAGCCTTGTTTTAGGTTAATCTTCAGTGTTCTTTATTTCTTATTACACTCTCCATCCCAGAAGTTTAAAAAACAATAAAACTAAGAGCAAGTATCACTAAACTATATATTATTTTGATGGAATTTAGAATTATAAAAATTTAGATATAGTACTAGCTTTAGGGTTAGGGCTAGAATTAGGTTTAGAATTAGGTTTAGGATTAGGTTTAGAATTAGGGTTAGGGTAAGAATTAGGGTTAGGGTTAGAATTAGGTTTAGGGTTAGGTTTATAACTAGGGTTAGGTTAAGAATTTGGTTTAGGGTTAGGTTTAGTGCTAGGTTTAAGATTAGGTTTAGAATTAGGGTTAGGATTAGAACAGGTTTAGTGCTAGGTTTAAGATGAGGCTTAGGGTTAGAGTTATATTTAGGATTAGGTTTAGAATAAGAATTAGGGTTAGGGTTAAATTGAGAATAGGTTTAGTGAAACCTAGCTCTAACCTTAAACCTAACCCTAAACCTAGCTCAAACCCTTAAACTAACCCTTACCCTAACCCTAGTACTAACCCTAAACCTAAATACTAACCCTAAACCTAATTCTAACCCTAACCCTAATTCTATAATTAATTCTTATTCTAAACCTAACCCTAAACCTAGCAGTAAACCTTTTATTTTGATCCTACTAAACCTAATCCTTAATTATAATATACTGTACCAAACGATATATAGTTCAGTGACATTTTTTTCTTTACTTTTTCTCCTGAACATTATAACAATATGGCGTCGCCTGTATTACAGCAATAATAAGGAACCTTAAAAACCAAATATTTTTTTCGGCTTAATATTAATTAGCGATGGTACAGCTTATGGTTTATGATCCTATGGTCTACGGTAGGACAACAGAAAGAACTGGATCAGGTGTGGGCGGCATAATATCGCCTATTACCGATTAAAGTTTATTATTAGATTATTAGATATAGACATAGGACATAAATCTAATAATACTGTAATACATTTACTATACTCTATACTTAATCTACTAGACTAGAGATCTATCTATAGATCTATAATCTAGTCAATCGAGATCTATACAATATTCATTATATACATATTAAACATAAATGAACAGCAGCACAAGGGACCAAGTTTTTAAATGAAAGTAGTAAATTAAATTGAGACGAAAATATGGTACTGCGCCGCTTAAGACTTCAACCAGTAACCCTGGAAACGACAACACCGCCTAGCCAAAGCACTTAATTCTCTCATTTAAAAACTTGGTCCCAGGTGCTGCTGTTCATTTATGTTTAATATGTATTATCATTGTTTGTTTCAGCACCTAGCTTTACTTCTATATTTAATATTCATTATAATACTTCTACTTATTTAATAAGCTAGTAGGCCTTCTTAGACTTAGATCTATTCAAGTTTATTAATAGATTTGCTTTTCACTGCCTAGACCTAATAATAAAATTGCTAGTGATGTCTAATGACTGATTTTTTTTTTATAGTAATAGGCCTAGACTTAGGTCTAGACTCTACTTATATCTAGTCTAAAATAATGACTTTAGATGATTGAGACCTTCACATATAGGTGTTGTTAATAATACAGCATGTCGGCTGAAATTAAGCTGTATACAATGTATCTTATCTTATATAATACAGACGTTACTTCAAAAAAGAAGATGATTACGTCCTACGCGTCATGCATTTAGTCATGCATATTAACCAATGACTTAAATTCAGCCAAGTCACTGGTTTTCCTGGCTAGCTCAGTTAACCCATTCCATGCTCTAATAGCACCAGAGAAGAAGGAGTGTTTGTACAAATTTGTCCTAGCATATGGGACGAGGAATGTGCCTTTATCTTTGTGTCTTTCAGAGTATTTTATTAAATTCTGTTTTTGTATTTGAAGATTATGGTTTAGTGTTTTATGTATGATTGCTACTTTACCTTTGAGGCTTCTGTCCTGAAGGCTTTCTAAATTTAGTGATTTTACTAAAGGTGTTACTCTAGTCAAATGTGAATATTCGTTTGTTATGAATCTAACTGCTCTATTTTGTGTATGTTCCAGTTTCTTAATGTTTTCTTGAGTTGAGGGGGTCCCAAACGGAGGATGCATATTCTATTATTGGCCTAAGCAAGGTTAAATAACATTTTAGTTTTATGTTCTTATTTGATTTATAGAAATTTCTTTTAATAAATCCTAATGCTTTATTTGATTTTTTGTAGTTTCATCAATATGTGAATTCCATGACAGTTTTTCATTTATTATAACACCTAGGTATTTTGCGTTTTTTAGTCTGTGTTACTGGTTTGCCATGAATAAGATAAGTGGAATTAATTTGTTTTAGTTTTTTGTTACTCTTAACAACTGACATTTTTCTGGGTGGAAAGACATTCTCCAATTTGATTCCCATTTCTGTAATTCATCTAATTCTATTTGTAAAATATCTGTGTCTTGTGTTGTTTTTATTGTTGTATATATTATGCAATCGTCTGCAAATAATCTGACTTTTGTTCCTGAAGTAATGCAATTGGGTAAATTATTTATGTAAATTAAAAATAGTAGTGGACCCAAGACTGTTCCTTGAGGTACACCTGAGTTTACTGTTATCGGTGTTGATTTAGAGCCATTTATTATTACAGTTAGTTCTCTCCCTATCAGAAAATCTTTAATCCACTGATGCAGTGGACCATTGATGCCGAAATATTTTAATTTTTTAAGCAAACTATGGTGGTGAACTTTGTCAAAAGCCTTAGAAAAATCTAGTAAGATAGCATCTATTTGTTCACTATTATCTAAACCTTTTGAAAAATCATCAATTAGTCCTATTAGTTGTGTTTCACATGATCTATATTTCCTAAAACCATGTTGGTATGGTGTGAGGACATTATGTTTGTCTAAGTGGTTTATGATGTTGCTACATATTATGTGTTCTAGGATTTTACATGTGATGCTGGTAAGTGATACTGGTCTGTAGCTTCCTGGGTCAGATTTTTCTCCTTTTTTAAATAGGGGGTGACATTAGCTTCTTTCCAGTCCTTTGGTACTCTGCCCTGGTTAAGTGAAGCCTGAAAGAGTATTTTGAACACTGGGGCTAGCTCATTGCTTAGTTCTTTGAGTAATCTAGCTGGAATACCATCAGGTCCAGAAGCTTTATTTGGTTTGGTGTTGGCTAATAGTTTTTGAATTCCATTTTCTTGTACTACTATATCTTCTTTGTTGTCTACTTGGTTCAAATTCAGTAATATGTCTTTGTCTCCTGGGGCTGAGAATGCTGATGCAAAGTATTTGTTTAGGATGTTTGCTTTAGTTTCATTATCATTATGTATTATGTTCATCTTTTAATGTCGCTATGCCTGTTGTTTCCATTATCTTAGACTTAATGTATGACCATAGGTTTTTGTTTATATCTTTAGATATTACATTGTTTATGTATTCACTCTGCAGCTGTCTGCTTACTTTTTGGGTTAAGTGTTTAATTTTTATATACTTTTTGTAAACTCTTTCTGCATTAATTTCTTTAAATTTTTTATATAGATTTTCCTTCTGTTTACATAGCTTCTTTAGTCTATTATTAAATCAGCATTTATTTATACATATGTATACATATATAAAGTGATTTTTTTTTATTTGTAAAAAAAAAATAGGTAGCGGTACTCATTGATAGATTGCCTAACTTTCAACTACTAATAAATTAACAATTAACGTTGAAATACAAGAAAAGTAATAACTTTTCCCGACATTGAAAAAAGGTGCCGGTACCCCGTACCGGTGCGTACGTCACGAAATATATGTATATCTCAATCTTCTTTTATTTAATTTTTTTGCAAGGTTATTTTTACTTAATATAGTGCCTAAGTATACAAGTAGGATCTCGAGCATTAGATAAATTTATTTTTAAAATAAAGTTTTATGGAAGAGGCAATATATTAGTTGGTTGAAGTTTGTAACTTCTTAAATTCAGACTAAAAATATCGAAGCCTACATTTTTACACTCATTTCTAAACAATTAGAAGAGATTGACTGACTCATAGTGTACCTTGTGTACATTTGCAAAAACAAAAACTCTGTTTATAATCTTATCAGTTAGACTTTCAAAACTATTTTTAAAAAATAAAAACTTAGTGATTATTTTTACTCTATAATTCTATTATTATTCCTTTTTAGAATAAGGATATTAACAAAAATTTTCCATATGACACTGTCTAACACACAAAAAATGAAACTTAGGTGTATTTATACAGTTATTTATAGTTACCTAGTAATATAAAATATATTGAACTAACAGGAAAAACTAGTAGGAAAAACAACCAAAAAAAGCAAAGAACTTAGTGACGAACTAGCCCTAAAACAACACCTACCCAATAACACAGAAAAAAATACCAGATTTTCAAACATAACGCCCGGACTTAACTACAGACAACCAACTATTAAAACACATTTACTAAATAACACCTTAACAAAAGAATCAAATCCACTAGAGCTCAAAGTAGGGACACTCGAAACAATTGAAAGCTATCCAAAAACAGCAATCCATATATATATACCGACGGATCGGCCTTCAAAGCTATTATCTATGCTGGTCTTGGTGCCTTCCTGGTCTTCCCTAAAAATAAAAATAAGTGCACCCTGTGGCAATTACTGCTTAAGCTTTCAAGCTGAAATTGAGGCAATTACCATAGCACCACAGACAGTGGAAAACAAATTATATGAAGGAGTGCAATCACCATCAGATATTGTTGTCTTTACAGACTCCCAATCCACTCTGCAAGCACTTAACAGTAACACCTCAAACAACCCAAGAGAGTTGACAACACTAATTGTAATAATCCATCACATGATATCAAAATTAAATATAAATGTCACACTACTCTGGACCCCTGGACAAATTGGCATCATGGGAAATGAAAAGGCAGATAAGCTATCAAAGGCTGGATCATCTATGGAAAAACCAGACAGACCTGTAAGCTACCTCACCCTAAGGTCAATTTTAGTCAATAATCACAAAGAGGAGTGGCTCAACCAATGGGCATCAGGATACACAGGCAGAGCCATGTACAAAGAAATGACTATGCCTAACAAACTGGACAGTATTAACTTCCTCCCCCGCAAAGAAGAATCTACAATTTGAAAACTAAGAACAGGACGCACACCTCTATTAAATTACCACCTGAACAAAATAAACTCCACACAACTCCCCTTTGCAGACACTGCGCCCACCCTTATGAAACCGTAAACCATATCCTCTTTCAATGCCCCTTCCTAATCCACTTTAGGCAGACCCTACTTCCACTACAGCCCAACATAACCAACAACATGTAAGGCTGTGCTGAACAACTGAAGAAAATAGCACACTTTTTTTCCTTGGCACAGTCTGCAAAAGAGCTTAAAGCTCAGCAGCAATAAACCTGGCTAAAGAAGAAGAAGAACTAACACGTACATTCATCATAAGGCAGCCATGCGATTTTTCGTTTATGAACATAGATTTAGGACCAATATTTTACAAAGGCTTCTTGGAGAAATCAAGTATACCCATTAGGAGAAAACACGACCCCTTTTACTCAAGAAAAATTTAAGAATCTAGAACAGACAAAAAATAGACAGTGACATTCATAACAAACTAATATTCAAAATTGATTAGAGTAACACCTTTTTGAGAAATCATTTAAAGTTTAAAATCACTACAATTTTTTTTTTTCAAAAATTGTTTTGTGTATGAAAGTTTATCGAAAAATACAGGTACTTGAAATAAGCTAGTCCTAAAAAAACAAACACAAATCTTCGGTAAAATACTCATCAAATAAATTACTGTAAATATATAGTTTCACGAGCTAGTTTCAGGTCTTTTCTTTTATAGCCTCAATTGGGTTTGATTCCAACAACCCGTATTTTTGTGCAGAATTTTTTTCTCTATCAGGCACGCTTAAAATGATAGCATAATAATGTCAGTTTAATTTAAAAAGAGAACTGAAATATGCAAAGATATATAAGAAAATAAGCGACGCCCTGCCCAATACTTTTTAATAAAAAAAAAAACGAAATGGACTAGTCCAACATTGCCCATAGAAAAAAAATGGTATTGCATTTTGAGGCAATGGAGGATCCAAGGATAGTGTTAACTGTTTTATCAGAGAAAAGCTGTAGAAATCTACTAAGATTACTTTTTTTCACTCATTATACTATTTCAGGCACCAAAATATATACCAATTTTTATTTTCATTATTTTTTTTATTTTCTAAACCTATACCATTTACACACATGCAATGTTACCGAGACACTTTAATGTAGGATTTTCTGGTGCACTAAAACTTATCCTTTGAATCCAACACATACAGATAGAAACATTGTGTCAACATAACCAGGAAGGTGTTTTTAACTAAAGTAGGTCAGTCGATCAAGAAATATTAATTATAAAACCTTGAATTTGTGTATTTTTTCAAATCATAAAATATATTAAACATTCTAATGAAAGTACATATACTTTATTTGGGTATAATAAAAACTAAAAAGTTACATACAAACATACATTTGTAGAGTAAATATAATTTAAAAAAAACAACGACTTACCTCTAACAATCCAAAAACTCTATATAAACATCCAGCCCAAAGTACATACGTCATAATATCAGACCATGAGATCATAAAAATACACAGTCTGGTTTAAAAATAGATTAAAGAAGCTTTGTAAACAGAAGGAAAACCTATATAGAAAATTTAAAGACACTAATGCAGAAGTAATATGTCTTTGTCTCCTGGGGCTGAGAATGCTGATGCAAAGTTTTTGTTTAGGATGTTTAGGATGTTAGGATGTTAGCTTTAGTTTCATTATCATTGTGTGTTAAGTTGTCTTCTCCTTTTAATGGCGCTATGCCTGTAGTTTCCATTTTCTTAGACTTAATGTATGACCATATGTTTTTGTTTTTATCTTTAAGTATTATATTATTTATGTATTCACTATGCAGCTGTCTGCTTACTTTTTGGGTTAGGTGTTTAATTTTTATGTACTTTTTATAAACTCTTTCTGCCTTAATTTCTTTAAATTTTCTATATCAGTTTTCCTTCCGTTTACAAAGCTTCTTTAATCTATTTTTAAACCAGCATTTATTAATTTTGTTTGATGTCTATTTAGTTGGTATATGGTTTTCTATAATGTCTTTAAGATAGTTTTTTATGAAATTCCAGAGGTCATCGATTGGTTGGTTAATGTCTCTGATAAGAATGTTTGTTAAAAGTTTAATGCAGCTTGATGTAGTTGTGTTAGTTGCATTTGTTTCAGAATAAGATTTTTATTTTGGGTTTTATATTGACTACTGCTTTTATCTGACTGTGTATTTTTATGATCTAATGGTTTGATAGACCAGGGATGATGTTATAATTTACTGCTAATCCAGATCTGTTGGTTAAGAAGAGATTTAATGTGTTGTTTAATCTAGTTAGCTTTTTAGTGATTTGATCTAAACTTAGGTAGTGTAAAGTTTCTATGAAAACCTCATTTATGTCGTTAAGGTTTTGGTGTTTATCTATGGTTAGTGTTTTCCAAGTGATATCAGAAAGGTTAAAATTACCCATAATCCAAAAAACTGCATTTTTATTTGTCTCTTTAAGTGTAGTAAACTGATTACTTTATTCTTGCATGTATTCTAAGCTAGAATTTGGTGGTCTGTGAATGCTGCCTATTAATAGGGATGTTATTGTGTTATTAATTTTACAAAATTATGAATCTATTTTTTTTTAGTTAGGTAAGGTAATTTCTTCTGCTATAAGAGTGTTTTTTTATTGCTAAAAGAACTCCTCCATGATTATCAGCCCTATCTTTTGTAAAAATTTCATAATTACCATTGAAAATTTCTGCATTATAAATTTCAGGATGTAGCCAAGTTTCTTTTCCTGCTATTATGTCTGGTTTCTCATATTCTAATAAAATTTCTAAGTCTGCTGTTTTGTTCCTAATGCTTTGAAAATTTATTACTAAGGTTTTAAGGTATTTTGGTATTACTTTTTTAGTAGGTTTGTTTAGTGAGGCTGTTGTATTAATTTTAGTAGATTTAGGTTTAACACGAGTGGATCTAGCTAGTGGTTGGTGAGTTTGGTTTGGGATGATGTTTAGGATGTTGTATGGGTTAGAAGTGTCTGCATCAAAGGAATCAAACAGTCCTTATT
Organism: Biomphalaria glabrata; assembly: GCF_947242115.1. Lineage (NCBI taxonomy): Eukaryota > Metazoa > Mollusca > Gastropoda > Planorbidae > Biomphalaria > Biomphalaria glabrata. The sequence goes on from NC_074724.1 coordinate 17,484,676, forward strand.
TAAACTGAGGTAACCCACACTCTAGATAGATATATAGATCAAGTTTAGTTTTAAAATACAAAAATATTTACTAGCTAAAATTATAAATCTACTGATCTATACTTATTATTTTAGATATTATATGACATCTACAAAAATTATTATTAAAATATAATTATAGAATCTAGACTAGTTATATATGTACATAAAATATATAAATAAAAGATAAAATTTATACAGGCCTAGATCCCCTAAATTTATAATTGATCCTGATCTATCAGTAAAAGTTACATTAGACGGGAAGTTTTACCCAATCTAATCTATACAAGACAATTTATAATCCATGCCTCGCCTATACCCCATAAACATTTAATAATAGTTTTCATTCCATGCCATGCCCAGACCCAATTCATTAGACATATGACAGGAGTGGATCATGCTAGTGGTTGGTGAGTTTGGTTTGGGATGGTGTTTAGGATGTTGTATGGGTTAGAATTGTCTGCATCAAATGAATCAAACAGTCCTAATGCAACTGAGGTAACCCAAACGGTACAGAGTGCCACGATGCGTCTTTCTTGCCTAAGGTATAATACACAGGTGTATTCATAAGGAGACATGATGCGTGGTACCATTCATCATAGGTGTCACATTGAATGGCTTTCTGTTTCATGGTGCAGACTTTTTTGCAGATGTTGCATCTATCTTTAGATCTAGGCCCTGGATTTGACTCTACATCTCCTGCTATTAATATTAATACTGATAGGTATTTATTTCGGTTGTGTCTAATTGAGAACTTCCATTTGTGTTGGGTAATCTTCTTTAATGTTATAGATATGTATGTTAGATTATTTTTGAATTTGCATTTATGTATATTATGTAGATTGATAATTATATTTTCCTTTTTAAGTTAAGTGTTGACTGATCTAGATCTGTGTTCAATTAGTTTGTATTTAGTAATTATCAGAATAAATAGCCACATCAATTTCATGATTGCTGTTGTTTAGTTTTAGTTTTTAAAGGTCTAGTCTAAATCTAATTTAAAGTTTCAAATGCTTAAGGCTAAAGTGAAAGTTAGTTTTAAGTTTACAACGGTTTATGTTTTAGTATTCTAAGTCTGAAATTTTAGATCTAAAATAAATCTATTTAATATTTATCTATCTATCTGACTATCTTAGACTAAGTAACTATTAGTAGATATACTAGTAAATTAGTATGCCTAAACTAGAAGTATATTTTTTAGATCTATGATATTCTTTTACTAGAGCTATATTATTAAATTATTGTGAGCTTGCGCTCCCAGAGCTATTTTTATATGTAATTTTAGCTATTTTTATATTTAATTTTATTTTTCTACTTTTATAGGTCAGAGCTATTTTATGTATTTTATTTTTTATAGGCTAGTGCCAGAATAAATATTTGTGCTTCCGCTTTTTGTTATATGGGTTAGGGCGGGTAGTATAAATAGTTAAATCCATGCTACATCCTGTACAGTTGACCAGCGGTCAGTAAAGTATATCACTGTCTGTGTGACAGTTGATGATCTTAGTGATCTGGCGTATACTTATTTAATCATTTCTATATTTCTGTACAAGGGACGGCCTTTAAGTGTAGAAATATTTTATATTTTCTTTTACTAGATCTATGTCACACTATGTGTGAATATGCTAGATATATTTAGTTTTATTTTCTAGTTGGCAGCTTTTGTTTTGAGCATGTTGATTTAAAGATGGCTGCGATTACCAGGCCTGCTTTAAGTGTTTTAGATCTAATAGAATATATCCTTTTGTATTTATAGTTTTGCATTTATGTATTGCAGGCTATTATTACTGCTGAATATAATTAAGCTGAATAAAGCTGCTGAAATACATGCTGCTGTGTTTTAGCTGATGTATCTAATATTGCTGCATTAAGTTGTTGCTGTAGATCTAGACTAGTATTATTTTGTTTCTGTAGTGTCGGCTTAGTGGCTTAGTCAGTTAGTGAACTTAGTCTGTTCTTAGTGAATAGTAAGGTACTAAGATGTTCTTGTTTTAGTATTATTGTTATGGGTTGGTTGTAGTAGTAGAATATTGTAGATCTAGACTAGACAAGTAGGCTCGAGTTCTTATCCCAACTCGAGAGATGTTTGTTGACGCCTAAAGACAGGACGGAAACCTGCTTCCATGTAACCCTTTACCACAGTCCCACAAAACAATTGGACCATATCATCTGAGAATGCTATAAGAATGAAAGTTACACCATAAGAAGGGTATTCGGTATAAGGATATTACCATGTAATTTATAATATTATTATTTTTATTTTTACTTTAATAATGCACAGACTTTTACAAACAATGTGTAGATTAATTATTAAATTAAACCATTTTATAATTTATAACAGATTTCTAGCGGCCGCCTGATTTACCAGGAGCTCCTGGATATCTCCTAAAATTGAAAAATATTTTAAAAAGTCATGGAAATCTCCTGAAACTATTAAAAATCTTTTGAAAACTCATACAAATCTCATGAAATATATAGACAAAAATTTTAATTTTTGGGTGTCATTCAATATGGAAAACGCCAATTCTACGGGCGATAACTAAAAACGGCATTTGGCATTAGCCGTAACTGTGTAATCTGGTGAAAGAAGCTTCTCGCACCTCAAATTAATTAACAATTACTTTAGTTCAACAATTCTCGTAGATAGATTGAAACATTCATTAATTGTTGCAATGAGCGTTATCTATGTTGGAAATGAAATTTTCATGATACACTGTAAGACGTCGCTACACGCAAGGCTCGTAAAGTTCGTGGGATAACTCTATCCGCAGAAATAAAATAGTGATATTTCCTTTACTTCTTCTTCTCGTCCAAACTCTTGAGCGAAGATGAGAATTATATATATAGATAGATTCATAGGACACTCTCTTTCATAGGACCTGCTCTATTTTAAGGTGCATACATTATTAAATTAAACCATTGCATAACTTAAAAGAGATTTTTAACGCCCTCCTATCGATTTACCAGGAGCTCCTGGAAATCTCACGAAATCGCAAAATAAAAAAAAGTCCTTAAAATATACGGAAATATATATACAAAATTTGTCATTTTGGGGTGTCATTCAATATGGAAAACGCCAATTTTACTCGTGGCATTATGCATCAGCCGTTAATGTGTCACCTGGTGAAATAAGGTTCTCGCGCCTCATACTATGAAGAATTACTTGAGGTCAACAATTCTCAAAGATAGATTGAAATATTTGGTAATTCTTGCTATTGAGCGTGATCTATGTAGGAAACAGAATTATTATGATATACTCTATGACTTTGCTACACGCAAGGTTCGTAAAGTAATTCTGTACGTTGTTAAAAATGGATAAAATGCATAGACGAATTTACTTTCTAATACAAACTCTTTAAATTTCACTTATTGTCCGCTTTCATACCCAAACTTGATTCATTAAAACGTGTTCATGTTTGTAAAGAAATGTTCTAGTGTATTGCAGTAAGCCAGTGACGTAAGCGGTGTCAAGTTTTTTTTCCTTTATTCCTTAAAGTACTGAGCTGTTCATCAGTAAGTGCATACAAAATGGAATTACAATTCTGATGTTTTGTGGCTAAACAACCACACGCGTTTTAAGGGTTTTACGTCTAATGGATTTTTTCAATAATGAAATATTTTTAGAATGGTCGACATCGCGTCTTTCAGATATGGCCAACGAGTTATACTTTGAAATTTTAAAGAAAATGGTTATAGCCATTTTGACAAAAAGATTCAAATATAAATACTGTTACAAATGACCAGTGACAGGAAGAGGTTACCGTGTGAACCCGACGAGATAACACAGCAGCGGGTGTTCCCTGGAATGTACATGTATAAACAGAGACAGGATGTGACGTGTCCTCACGTGTTGTTCCAGGGGACGAATAGATCTAAGTAGAGGGACAAATACTAATGAACAGTGACAGATAAAGGTCACTACGTGTGACCCCGACTTGATAACACTGCAGCGAGTGTTTTCTGGAATCTACATGTATAAATAAAGACAGGATGTGACGTTTCCTGACATTTTATTCCAGAGGATACTAGGAGTGTTTGTGCAACTTTAGAGAAGCGATTAGGGACTCTATATAAGCCTGAAAGTTAATGTGAAAGTCAGTCGTATGGAGTCGTGAGTGAGTCGTGACAGTCGATACAGAAAATGTAAGACGTGTGCGGCTCTAGTGGAAGTGAAATGTGTACGACTCGATGCAAGTTAACTAGGGTAGAGTTAACTGGAGTGGACTACTGTCGTTAAAGTCTATACAGCGAACTACAGTGGACTTGAGCCGTTACAGTCGATGTAAGACGTGTGCGGCTCTGATTCGGTAGACTTGAGTACGACTTGGTTCAGCTTTGGGAGACCTGGAGCGACACTGGGAAGTGTGTCGTTGGTCTGTTCTGTGGAATACGGCTCGATGCAAATTGAGAATTGAGGAATTTGCAACGAAGTGAAGAGATGCAGTGCAAGGAAGTATAGCTAACTGTAAACTGACAGATATTGTACAGTCTTCTACGCTACATGTTACAGTAATGTTAGAGTTAATAGTCAATAAAGTTAGATGAAGCTGAAAGTTGAGTTGTCAAGTTCTTTGCATTTTTTTTATGTGTGTGCCTACTAATACATTTAGCCAGAAGATTCAGAAATACGTAACAATACATATAAATACATACATACATATATACATACACATATATATGCGCATAAATACATACATACATTTTAGTTTGTTAGGCGCCTCCGCGCGGTATATTGCGTAGATAACATAGCTAACATTCAATTCAATTCTCTAAAAAAATCCAGGCGAAAGACCAACAACGCAAAATATTTGACGCTGATGAATGATGTCTGATAAAATGTTGAAAGCGAAATGAAGGGAATGGCCGTATGTTGTATAGTTAAATCTCTAATTCAGAAACTAAAATCTGCCTCTCAATAAAGCTGCCAAAAGTATTCTTTGTTTTCTTTAGTTACACCTCACCTTTTTTAACTTTCACGTCATTGTCGCTAATCCAAATTATTTACCCTTTTCATAAAATTTAAAAAATGGCACCTAATCGTGTCCAAACAACATAGATAATGAATAAATAGAGAATACATTTTTAGCGCCCACGATAGGGGAAAAGACGCTATTAGTTTTTAATGCCTGCCCGTCTGTCCGTTCGTCCCGATTAGATCTCGTAAACTAGAAAAGATATTGAAAATCCGACAACAAAAAATTTTAGACCATTCAAAGTTCGAATGCAACGGCTACTTTTTTCTTTTCTGAAAACAAAAAAAAATATAATTTTTAAAATCACTTATGCAAACAGTTATATCAGAAAAATACACCACTTTTAGAACTATTCACTATTAAAAGTAACAAACACAGGAGGCTTCTTAGTGGTGGCTTGACTATCTACCACATTTTAGCACATTTATAAAAAAGGTTTTAGATTTTTTGTCAAAAAATTATTTTTTTTTTTACATTTGTATTGCTAAGTGGAGTGATCGTTAAATGAACTTGTGTGTTACCCGTGCTTGTAATCGTGCTAGTATTTGTAATCGTGTTCGCACTATCGTAGTCTGTGAATCGTGACCAGTCTGTACTGTGTTATTGTGTGTATCAGTCGTGTTTTATTGAAATAAAGCCTTGTTTCTAAGGTTATGAATTGACTTAGTATATTACAATTTATTTCAATATTACCATTCTTAAATGGACAAGTTTTTGCGTCCCAATAGACTGGATGCTGATCCTAGTTCAACTAATGCTTCAGTTACATGGAAACATTGGATTTCTTGTTTTGACAGATTCGCAATGAAGGTAGGGGCTAGTGAAAGCGAACAGTTTGACCTGCTATGCAACTTTGTGTCTCCATCCTTATATCAGTATATTTCGACCTGTTCTAAATACTCAGAAGCAAAATCTATTCTTGAGAATTTATTTGTGAAGGCCCCTAATGAAACATTGGCCAGACATTTGCTTGCAACTTGCAAACAAGAAGTCGATCAAAGTCTTGATCAATTTGTACACAAGCTGAGAGTGATGGCCAGAGATTGTCAGTTCCGAGCTGTCAGTGCTGACAAAAATGAAGAGGACGCCATTCGTGATGCCTTTGTTAGCGGCATGCGTTCGAGTGTAATTAGACAGAGGCTACTTGAGAAAAGATCCCTTGACTTGAAAATGGCTTTAGATATTGCCAAGACACTCGACATGGCCCAAAAAGAATCCAGTTCGTTTAGTATTCCTTCTCAATTGGTAGAGTCATCTCTTTCGTCATCGGCAATCTCAACCGAAGAAATGGTGGACTCAGAAACAATCGCAACAGTGAATACTAAATGTTTCTTTTGCGGAGGTAGTCGGCATCTCAGAGCGAAATGCCCTGCCAAAGACTGCATGTGTCATTCGTGCGGGAAAAATGGACATTTTTCGAAGGTTTGCAGGTCTCGCAACACTCCTATAACCAAAACAAAAGTCAAGACATCTAGCCACGAGATTAAAAGACAATCTTGTAAAGATTGTAGCTGCATTAAGGACTCTACACATCTAGCATCACTAATTGCTACTTCGTCGGTACCTGGTTTAACTAAATCAACAGTACACATCTCTGTAAATGGCGTGAACCTAAAAGCCCTAATTGATACAGGTAGCGGGGAAAGCTACATTTCTTCAAACATACCAAGAGAGTACGATTGGTCAGTGACACATTCAAAGCACAAAATTTCTATGGCGTCATCTCAACTGTCAAGCGTCACAAGAGGCCACATGCTTGCATCGCTAAAATACAAAGGGGAAGTTTACAATCAATTCAAACTTTCGTTACTAGATGAACTTTGCACTGATGTAGTGCTTGGGTTAGATTTCCTCGCATTACACAAAGAACTGATAATTCCATTCAACGGTGGTCGACCTGCATTTCATGTTTGCTCGCTCAATGCTGTGAAGGTAGAGGCACCACAATTGTTTGCAAATTTATCCCCTGATTGCAGACCTATTGCTACTAAATCTCGTCGTTACTCCTTCCAAGACACACAATTTATTAAAGCTGAAGTTGAAAAATTGATACGAAACGGTATCATTGAACCTTCCAAATCACCTTGGAGAGCTCAAGTCCTTGTCACGACCAATGAGAGGCACAAAAAGCGAATGGTCGTTGATTATAGCCAAACTATAAATAGATTTACTTACCTGGACGCTTACCCCATGCCTAGAGTGGATGAAATGGTGGAGAAAATTTCCAGGTATAAAATCTTTAGCACATTGGATCTGGAGAGTGCTTATCACCAAATACCTATCCAACAGAGCGAAAAGAAATACACAGCCTTCGAAGCTTGTGGTAAACTCTACCAGTTTTGCAGAATACCCTTTGGGGTCACTAACGGTGTACCTTGCTTCCAGAAAACCATAGACACTATTATAGAAAAAGAAAAGTTGTCTGACACGTTTGCCTATGTCGACAATGTAACAATATGTGGTACAGATGTAGACTCCCATAACAAAAATCTGTTGCATTTACAGAAGGTAGCTCTGGAATACGGAATAACTTTCAACGAAAGTAAAAGTGTATTTGCTACTAAGAAGGTAAAGCTGCTTGGATATGAAATATCCAAAGGGCATTTGAAGCCGGACCCTGATAGATTTCAAGCTCTGCGAGATTTGCCACCTCCAAAAGATCTGAAGTCTCAGAGGATTGTAGGACTTTTGGCATATTATGCTCACTGGATACCAAATTTCTCCGACAAAATGTATCCTATAATGAAAAATCTAATTTTTCCTGTACCTACAGAAGTAAAAACAGCGTTGGAAGACTTGAAAGAAGAATTGCAGAAAGCAGCAATTTTCACCATAAAGTATGACCATCCTCTAATTGTGGAAACTGACGCTTCTGACATCGCAGTAGCTGCCACTTTAAATCAGGATGGAAGACCTATTGCATTCTTCTCTAGAACTCTTTCACCTAGTGAAAGGCATCAATCTGCCATAGAGAAAGAAGCAACTGCAATAATTGAAGCTATACGCAAAGGGAAGCATTATTTGTGTGGCAATTATTTTACCCTTATTACGGACCAGCGGTCTATTTCATACATATTTAAAGACACTCCATTAAAAACGACAAGATACAAAGGTGGAAATTGGAACTGGCAAGCTTCAAGTTTGATATACAGTATAGACCTGGGAACGCCAACACAGCAGCAGACACCTTGTCTAGAGGGCACTGTGCAACCATGACGAAACAAAGTAGCCTGAAGACGTACCATGACTACCTGTGTCATCCAGGTGTCACTAGACTTCTACATTATGTCAGGTCAAAGAACTTACCCTTCTCGGTTGAAGAGGTCAGGCAGACCATTCAACAATGCAGAACCTGCAATAGAATTAAACCGCAATTCTATAAGGAATTTGCAGGTACGCTCATCAAGGCCACACAGCCGTTTGAAAGAATAAGTGTTGACTTTAAAGGTCCTTTGCCATCAACTACTCGCAACAAGTACTTGTTAACAATGATTGACGAATATTCGCGGTTTCCATTCGCTTTTCCCTGTCCTGATATGACATCTAAGACAGTAATAAAGTGCTTCGACCAGTTATTTTTCCTCTTTGGAACACCCAGTTACATCCACTCTGATCGTGGCTCATCATTTATGTCCACAGAAACTACAGAATATCTACATTCTAAGGGCATAGCCACTAGCAGGACAACGCCCTATAACGCAAAAGGAAATGGTCAAATAGAAAAGCTGAATAAAACATTGTGGCAGGCTATTTTATTAGCATTGGACTCAGGGAAGTTGGAACTATCACAGTGGGAATCTGTGTTGCCCCAGGCACTTCACTCCATTCGATCATTACTGTGTACTTCTACTAATGAAACTCCACACGAACGGATCTTCAAATTCAACAGAAGATCGCCAACGGGAACATCCTTGCCTACTTGGCTACAGAACCCAGGCAAAGTATTACTAAAATCACCTGTAAGATCTTCAAAATTTGACCCATTGGTACAAGAGGTTGAACTTATTAGCTGCAACCCACAGTACGCCCATATACGATTTCCAAATGGCCGGGAGGAGACAGTGTCGCTTAGGCAGCTGGCGCCGAAGGAAAGTTCCACGAACGACTATTTCGAACCAGAGAACGGTATTCTGCCTCAAGAGGTCGGTGACTCTTTGGATCTCTCACCAGGGAGTCGCTACGTGCCTGAAACTATCAGTAATTCACAGAGTCCCACCCCAATGATGTACAACCAGCCAGAAGTCATCAGTGACTCACAGGGGAGCCACCCAATGCCAGAGGCCAATATTGACTCGAGTCCCGTACAGGACAGTTACGACTTGCAAGGAGAAAAGTCTACGCCAGAGATACCTCCGGATCCTTCCCTTCATACGCATGGCTATAACCTAAGACCCAGAAAGAAATGAAGGAGGGGTGAATGGAGTGATCGTTAAATGAACTTGTGTGTTACCCGTGCTTGTAATCGTGCTAGTATTTGTAATCGTGTTCGCATTATCGTAGTCTGTGAATCGTGACCAGTCTGTACTGTGTTATTGTGTGTATCAGTCGTGTTTTATTGAAATAAAGCCTTGTTTCTAAGGTTATGAATTGACTTAGTATATTACACTAAGTTAAGTAAGTTCTATTATACTAACTACTACATCGATTTAGTATGCATATAAGTTAGATATAAAACAACAATTAATAAGTAGTTTTTCATATTATCGCGTAAACTGCTGTACTGAGCAATATCTATAGAACACTGAACTAAAAGAATTTTTTTTAAGGAAATGTGTGGGGTTTTTTTAGGAATAAGAGATTAGAAAACAAGTAGAGCATTTATATATTCATTATAAGACATTACTTAGGTGAGGTTCACATCTAGCTTATCATTCAACTAGTTTTTGGTCTGTGGACCGCTGGGTCACAACACAAGATCCGTCAACCTTCTTTCTCCATTCTTCTCTGTCATTTGTCTTTGATAGAATTGCATTCTGATTTTTTTTCTGAAAATATTTAAACCTGCCTTTTTACTCGCTTGGGTGGACCACTTCGGCGACCGATTTTGAGTTTTTGTCTCCACTCAAACTGTCTTTATAACATGGGCGTAGCCAGGATTTTTTTTCGGGGTGGGGGGGTTTGGGGGGGCGAAATTTTTTAAAATATGTATTTATGTGTGTGTGTGTGTGTACATAATCTTTATTGCATTCTGACCCTTCATTCTTTCGGAAGACGTTTATTGTGCCCTAGAATAGGTTCTTCCATGAGTTAGTGGAAAAATTGTAGATTCCCCGACAGTACTAGCAACGGGGTCTGGGGGAGCGCTACGGGCCAAGCACTATTTCTGATATTGAAAGCCAACAAAATGCATATTCTGAGGTATCAACAGTGCATTTTCCTGCTATTAAAAATTTCTATTTTAAAATCCTAATGTGCTATTCTTACTGACTTAGACCCTCCCGCGACGTTTGGCGCATTTGCCGTGAAGCTGTTTCCATAAAATTGTAGATTCCCAGCCATTATTAGCAATGGGGTCTGGGGGAGCGCTAGGAGTTCCCTTAGCGCGGGGCGAAGCCCCGCCGCCAAGCACTATTTCTGGTCTTGAAAGATAACAAAATGCATGTTCTGAGGTATCTACAATGCATTTTCCTGCTATTAAAAAGTTTTATTTCAAAAACCTAATGTGCTATTCTTACTGACTTAGACCCTACCGCGCCGTTCGAAGCATTTGACGTCAAGCTGTTTCCATAAAAATCTGTCACTGGTAATGTCTGAAGCCTCTTCCCACCTGCCATGAGGACCTCAATAAATAAGTGGCGTCAAGTTGTACTAGGATATCATTGCAACTCTTCTTATGCGTATTTCATTTTGTCGGAGAACATGTCCCGCAAACCTCATGCGTCGCTCTCTCACAATCTTACTAAGGGGTCGACTACCAGTTCGGCATAGGATTTCCTTGATTTAAACCCGATCTTTATAACTGACTCCTAAAATCTGTCTTAGCCATCTTTGTTGAGCCACATTTAGTGTTTTTCAATTTCAGCAGATGACTATTCACTGCAGTTTATTAAGGGAGCCCTGCCACTGGTAAAAATGTGTAACCTCTCTTGAATACGCTCTTGGAATTAAGTGACTGTAGTTTGCTTTAGATTTTATATTGAAAAGAGAAGTTTTATTGTCAAAATCATCTGTTAGGGGTTTTCGAACTCAAAATGCTCTGTAGGGGGATCTTAAACTCAAAACCATCTGGAGGGGTTTTAAACTTTAAACAAATTCCATCTGTAGAAGAGGGGTTTAAACTCAAAACCCCCGATTGGATTGGCTACGCTGAAATAATTTTAGTGTGTAATTTGTTGTTTTTTTTTAAATTGAAGAGATATTTTTTAGCATTAAACCCATCTGAATGGGGGTTTAAACTCAAATTCTTTTGGCAACGCTCATAGCATTTTGAGTTCGTTATTTGCTTTTTTCTTACACTGAAGATGTATTTTTTAGCTTCAAACCCCCCCCCAATCGGAGGGTTTAAACTCAAAACCCCTTTGGCTGCGCTCATAGATTTTAGAGTGAGTACTTTGCTTTTATTTATATTGAAGCGGTACTTTTTAGCTTCAAACTCCACTGGAGGGGAGTTTAAACTTAAAACCCCTTTAACTACACTCATATCATTTTGAATGTATAATTTGCTTTGTTTTTATTATTAAAGAGGTATTTTTTTACCTTCAAACTCCGCTGAAGTGGGTTTAAACTCAAAATTATGTCAAAACCCATTTAGCTACGCTCATAACATTTTGAGTGCCTAATTAGCTTTTTTTGTTTATATTGAAGAGGGGGTTTATCGTAAATTTTGGAGGGGGGTTTAAAATCAAAATCTCCCTTAACTGTGCTCTTGGAATAAGGGGATTTTCGTTTGCATTTTTTTTTGTTTTGTTTTATAGAAGAGGGGGAGTTAACTGCAAAAACCTCAAAGTAAGCGGTTTAAAACTCAAAACCCCTACTAGGGGGTTTTAAACTCAAAACTCCTGGTATTGGGTTTTTAAACTCAAACCCCCCTGGTAGGGCGTTTTAAAATCAAAACCCCATTGGTTGTGCTGGGGCAAGTGATGGTTTAGTATTAAAATCTCACCTAAAATAAACAAAATCAAAGCAAAAAATCATTCACTAAATTCCTTGGGGGGGGGGGGGGTGAAACCGAAACCCCCCCCCCTGGCTACGCCCATGCTTTATAACATTGTTTTATATTAGCATATTAAAGAATATCTGCATACAAATAAAACTTAATAATTTAATCAGTTGAGCTAAAATTTTAAAATTATTTTTACTATATTAAAATCATGTTTGTGCAACTAGGTGCGTTTTACCTTCATTAAATCTGGTAGGAAAAATTCTTTATAAACAGTGTACGACGTTTCTAACCTAAGAATCAATAAAGAAATGTTATATAAAGCGTGGAGTCCTTCACCATCTCGTATAGACGTTCCCTACATGGGCGTAGTCAGGATTTTTTTATCGGGGGGGGGGGTAGGGGTTGTGAGCGCATATCATGAGGAGGACGAAGGTTTCCTAAAGCCTGGAAACTGTCGTGGTCCGGGTTAAGTAGGCCTTTAGAAATTTCGTATTCCAATAGGTAAACTTTGTCAGTGGCTATCGTACTTTGTCTTCATTAAATGTGATCCTATACTTTCTAGAAGTATCTAGAAATCTTAGCAGATTCTCATCGTGCGAATCTTTATCATGACCACATACCGTTACATTGTCCAAGTATGCGAAGGTGTTTTGCAGCTTTTCATTCTCAATAATTTGATTTATTGTTCTCTGAAAGCATGCAACTCCGTTGGTAACACCGAAAGGGATGCGACAGAACTAATAGAGTTTGCCAAATGCCTCAAACGGCCTTTCCACAGTCTTGACTGTTATATGATGGTAGGCACGTTTGAGGTCTAGAGTACTAAAAACGGAAAAGTTGGATATCCATTCTACCAGTTCATCGACTCGGGGCATTAGGTATGCATCCAGTAAGGTGAAGCGATTTATTGTTTGACTTTTATGTCTCTCTTTGTTGTCACAAGCACCTTTGATCTCTAGGGAGACTTTGAAGGTTCAATGATTTTGTCCGAGAGGAGTTTTCTAACTTCAGACTCAATACATTTCTTATCACCTATTGAGTGCTTTGGGGGACAGTGCCCGCCGACCTCCTCGTGGTGTCCCCTGGTAACTGGAATAAGTCCACCCTTTGCTCTCAGGGTGGTCTGAAAAAGGCTAACGTTTCGGGAGCCCCAACTTTCCTAGCAGGCTCTCATGCTCTCCTGGTGCAGAGTTCTGCTGGTGAGGTCTGGGTTATGCTAAGATCTGATCGACATAACCCCTGCACGCTCGTCTGTTGTAGGGATTTGTGTCTGTCGGGGCTTTAGCTAATGCTGAACTGATCAACCGCCGCCATGGAGACTAGTGGAGGGTCAAGCCATCAAAATTTGCGGGCCCTAAACTGGTAACTTTAAAAAAAAGGTCTCCTGCCTCACTCCACTTTCGTGGATTAAACCCTGCCCATACGAGCGAGTGGTTGAATTAACTGATCTTTCGATCGATTCATAGTTAAATGTTCATGTCTGGACTGTTCTTCACTACTCGCTCTATGGGAAAACCCAAATCTCCTCCCCCTGGAGGAACCCATACAACAATGTCGAGTAAATTTACAAAGAAAAGCGGGTCTGAGCAGACCCTAACAGGCTCCACTGGCCAGGTAAAGGGCATTAGGCTTGGCATCGAAAAATGTGCTACTAATCGCCTCGCAACGTTGGTACATAGGGAGAACGGGCCACGTTGTGAAAAAAGAGCCACCGTTCTTCCCAACACACAAACCCTGATAACATCCTTTTTCCCCCAAACAAACACTAGAATTAAAAAAACAAAAATCTCAGAAAAAATTAACCCAACACCAACACCTCATACTGGGAAAGTAAGTATCCCCCACACTAATTTAGCTGGAAAGATAAAGCAACATGATCCCCAAATTTCCAAATCTGATGCTAAAACTTTCAAAGTTCTTCAATGTAACGTCCGAGGACTTATTCCAAATACACTTGAAATAACTAACCTGCTCCACAAAGAGTGTGTGGATGTTGCCCTACTACAAGAATGTCTGATAGGTGAAAAAAGAAGTGTCTCAATACCCGAGTACTCTGTTTTCCGCTGCTCCTGTGGGGATTGCCGAGGCCTGGTTACATTGGTGGATAATGTTCTGGTCGCCAAGAAAGTGTCCACAGACATGAGTCAGGGGAGGACAGACACTTTGATATTAGAAATTTGGGAAAATAATAGACGCTTCAAGTGCATCAATGTTTATAATCCACCAAAACAAGAACTGGCTTTAGATGTCAGAGAAACGATAACTCTAGACACTATCATAGCTGGAGATCTAAATGCCCATTCAACTTCCTGGGGCTATGATGACACTGATCAGTCTGGTAAAAAAGTTCATGACCTGTGCAATTCTACTAACTTTTTTCTTTAGCAAAATAAACACTCTCCTCCTACTCTTCTGCATGCTAGCAATGGTTCACTATCACGACCAGATCTTTCTTTAGTCTCTGCTAATTTGGAATCTGTCATAACTTATTAAGTACTAGGCGATATTGGTAGTGACCACCTTCCAATATTACTGACTGCCACTCTTTCTAAAATGAACACCAAGACCACTAAATAACCACGAAAGTGGTGCTTAGGTAAGGCTAATTGGAAAGGATACGAGACAGCTGTCGACAATGCCCTTGAAAAAATCCATGTAGAGTCTATCTCTGTCGACCTTCTGTACCGTCAAATAACAACAGCTATCCTGGGCATGGCTAAAAAGTTTATTCCTCGAACTTACCCTTGTAAAAAATTCAAAAACTTTTGGACGTCTGAAATCAACTTGTTATGGCTCGGAGAAGGGCATACAAAAAGGTCCAAAAGAACCCAAACAATCCAACACTCAGGCAGAAATACAACAGACTCAGCCTACTAGTCAAAACGTCTGTTAACAGGGAAAAACAAGAACGTTGGACCAACACCTGTGCAAGGTTAAACCTAAGGGATATCTCTAAGGCTTGGAGTCTTCTAAGAAATCTCGAAAATGCTGGGCGTACGAAAACAGCAACCCCATTATCTTCACCGAGTGGGGTAACCATTTCATCGAAAAAGAAAATTGCCACCTAGTTGAACAAATATTTTGCTAAGATCAACAAGGCTGCCAAGAAGTCCCCAATGTCCAAAGCCATTGATAAAGCTCGCAAAGCTAATGAAAAAAAAAGACCGCAAGGAACCACAGACCGAAAGTGCTGAGGGAACGATGAACTCCCCCTTCTCGATAGGCGAGCTTAATGCTGCCATAAGGAAATGCCAGCTTAAAAAGGCTCCCGTGCCGGATGGTATCACCCCCTAAATGCTTAAGCATGTAGAGTGGAAAGGAAGGGCCGTGCTCTTTGCATTCGTAAATAGAACCTGGGCAGATGGTCATCTGCCCAGGGCCTGGAAACGTGCCACCATTATTCCTATACCAAAAAAAGGGAAAAGATGCTTCCAATGCTACAGGCCCATCTCACTCACATCTTGTGTGGGAAAGATGGCTGAAAAAATGGTAAATGAGCGTCTGGTTTGGTACCCTGAGAGTGCCCGTCTTATAGCTCCAGAACAGGCTGGTTTCAGGGCTGGAATGTCCTCTATAGACCAAGTCAACATCTTTGTGCAGAGCGTAGAAGATGGATTCCAAAGGACCGAAAGCACATACGCAGTCTTCATTGACTTAAAACAAGGCATTTGATAAAGTATGGTGGTCTGGTTTGCTTCATAAGATAAGAGCCGTGGGGGTGCGGGGACGGATATATTACTGAATTAGAGACTTCCTACAAGAGCGTACAATAAGAACAAGGATGTACGGAGAAGTCTCAGGGGAAATGACCCTCGAGTACGGCCTCCCCCAGGGCTCCGTCCTGTCAAGCGCCCTTTTCACGGCCTTCATAAATGACCTACCGGCTCAGCTAAATAACCAAAAGCTGCTATATGCTGATGATATTGTCCTACGCTCTGCTCATACACACAAAAATGGAGGCTAGAAATAAACACCTCCAAGACGGTCTATTCTTTGTTCACGCTCGGGACTTGCATTCTCGGGCAGCCTTTCCAGCTCTCCCTCAACGGAGTGACTCTCAGCATGGAAAAGCTACCCAAGTACCTTGGTGTAACTTTAGATCGCAAACTAAAAATGTGTGAGCACATCCAGGATGTTGTAAGAAAGGCCTCAGGGAAACTTTGCATTGTGCGGAAGCTGGCATCCACGAAGTGGGGAGCCCGAGCAGACATGCTCCGATCCCTGTATTTAGGAGCAGTCCGATCACAGATAGACTACAGTCTACCTGTGCAAATCTTTGGCTCTAGGACTGCTCTTGAACAACTTGATAAAATACAGTCACAAGCACTAAGATTTGTCTGTGGAAAATTTAGGACAAGTCCAGTAAATGCGGCTGAAATAATGGCTAATATAGGCGCACTAACCCTTAGGAGGGAAAGGTCAGTACTGACCTGCTATGAGCGGTATAAAAGGCTGGATGAATACCTCCCAGCTAGAAAACTAGTGGATGGTTGGAGATGCAGAAGACGTATCCAAATGCAGTCTTTTATGTATCATGCCACTGGACTATCTGATGAAGCTGGCCTCTCCACCAACCGACAAAACATTCAACGCTTTCATCCCCTTCCCCCTTGGTGTCGCTCAACAACCCCAGACATACGCTTGAAATTAGTAGACCCTAATGCCACTAAGCAAAGCCGTTCATCTAACGACCTTCAAATCCTAGCTCTGGAGACCATTAATACCCAGTGCTATTTTTGCATACACTGATGGGTCGGCATCAATAGATTCTGGAAGAGCAGGCTATGGAGCCTACATCGACTTTCTTGGCTTTTACACAGTCAAAATCTTTCGACCATGTGGTAGTGTTTGCAGTTTTGATGCGGAGTCTGTGAAGCCTTAAAAGTCATTGACTCTCAACTCGGCGAGGGACATTTGAGGGCAACACAGATTGTTGTGGTCACTGACTCAAAATCTGTACTACAGGCTTTGTAAAGCCCCGAATCATGGCCCCCCAATATCAACACTGTCATCATGGCTTCACATAACATCAAACAACGCTATGGCACCCCTGTAATAATGCAGTGGGTACCGAGTCACATAGGTGTGACTGGCAGCACAATCGCAGACTCTTTGGCCCACCAGGGAGGGCAAATTCCACCCACTGATCAGGCTGTAAGCTTTCATCAAGCCCTGGCTATAATACAAAAAAACAGAAATGGAAAAGTGGTTTGAGTGCTGGGACAAGTCCCAAAAAGCCCGTGGAGTCTGAAAGCGCATGAGGCGCCATGACCGCACTTCCCCGTGGTGGGGGCTGTCCAGGCCTGAGCAAGCTATTATAGCACAGTGCAGGACAGGCCACTGTCCTGTTGGCTCATATTTCTCGCGGCTATTGCCCCCGCTGAGGGGAAGAAGAGGAAACCATGCCTCATATCCTGTTTGACTGCCCCAGACTTGCTGATCTCCGTCTCGACAGGTCTGGGAAACCCAAAATTCTCGACCTGTATGGCGACATTTATGCACTACGCAAGACAGCAGGGTTTCTGTCCATGGCTTTTGCAAGAGAGGGTTTGAGCCTCTCAAGCCCTCACTCTAATGGAGTTTGATGATGATGATGATGATTGAGTGCTTTCGGGACTTAGTAGCCACCGGTCTGCAGTCAGAAGTTAGATTACTTAATAGGCTCGGTGTTTCGACTCGTGCTGCTTTAAGACCACAGATGTGTAAGGGATTGCGTTTTCCTCCTAACGGTATGGTCAATTCCTTATGAACACTTATAAAGTCTACACCAAGTATTACATCTGAACACAATCCAACAAGAATAGAAAATTTGACCTTTTCGTAGTGTTCTCCCTTGTACTGGACATCGGTAAATGCATCTCCTAGTGTCTTTAAAGAAAGATGTGTAGTGGCCATGAGTATTATGTTTGTAGAAAGGCGTACTGGCCATTTATTTCTCTTGACGATGGTTTTTTATATGTAGCTTTCACAGCTGCCAGTGTCTATGAGAGCTTGCAACAACAACGCTTTGATGTTCACTTGGGCCGTAGACTGTGTAAGACCAGAGAAATGCGATGATAACAAGGTACATGGAGTTATCACACTGATCAGGATATTGTGCTGGCAGCTATGGTGGCTGTTGTTTTACTTGATTTACAACAGAGTCTGTTTGAAATGATTTCTTTCTGTCTGGTACCGGGTATATCTAAATTTGATTGAAGATAAGATTCTTTGGTATCAGCTTCTAAATCTAACTGATGAGACTTGTCTTGATTGTAGCAGGAATTTTCAATGCATACCATAGTATTGGTAGATAGTGATGCAGATGCAGTTTTGTTCAAGTCTTGAGGTATGGAGTCATTATCAGTGGTTAGGAATGTGCAAGTAGTGGATAGGGATGCACATGTAGTGGCAGGTAGGGATGAACATGTAGTGGCCGGTAGAGATGTTCATGTAGTGGCAGGTAGGGATGAACATGTGGTAGTAAGGGATTGTTAGACACCTTGTTTATAGTATTAGTTATTTAGTGACGCACCATAGAAGACGTATAATGAACGAGACTAGTGACGTTTGGGATATTTTGGGTTAGAGACCGGAAAATCAGTTAGCGATAGAATCCTCTAGGGTAAAGACGTGTTTATTTTGACAGAGACTTTTACTGTGGCATTTCTTAGAATAAATATATGATAAATTGTTCATTAATGTTGACCACATGTCTTTACTCGTTAAATCGATCGTCTTGTTTATTCTGTATTGTTGATCAACTACATTGAATACACCCAAACAATAAAACTCAAACGCTTGCAGAGTAATTGGTTGAAATTCAACAGTCATCTATAGTTGACCTCAAGACAGCCTGAACAAGTACATCACAGTGGCGACCCCAAACCTCGAAGCCGAACCTTGAACCGGACCTCGAAGCTGAACGTTTGCTCAGGTGAGGGTCGTGCACTCGAAGATATAAAGTTTCATCGGAGTACGGCTGAACACAGCATCATCGCAGAGTGACTTTGTTTAAGCTATGTCGTCAGTTCTACATGCAGCCGTCGCCAGCTTGATCGTACGTTCAACGAGCCGTTAACTCAGGGTAACCTTCGTCAGGACAGTGATCATCTCAACATCGGGTCTACTCAACGAGTATATGTCGCTGCCTGGTTTTTGTTGTAGGCGTGACGACGTGAATGTGTCCGTGTGTTGTAGGTATTGTTCCTTAAGTAGATAATTTCTCACTAACGTACTGAACTCTCCAAGCACAAACGCTCTGAATTATTAATAAACGCTCTTCTTAGCAGACAAGGATTTTATTACATGTAAAATATAGTTTACAAAGATACTGGCGACTTCAGCCGTCACAAAATATAGTACAATAAATACTGGCTACTCATGCCATGTAGTTAAAGCAATCACATTAATAAAATATTCACAATATAAGTCCGAAGAAATCTCTTAAGTCAACATTAGATCAAATTCATTATGGTACATATTACAGACAGAGAAAATTATCTTACAGCCACTCTCTGCTGGAGTTCTTCACTAACTGCCTAACATTGACCTTTATTTTAGAGTCTTTCTACTTATTCACGTGTTCTCAGCACGGAATATTACAATAGGTGACTGAGTGTCACTTCATGTCACAGAGGTTCTAAAACTGGACTGTGACAGTATATTATCAACGCCTGATCTTAGTATGCCGAATCGACCTACAGCCAGAGGAACCGTTCATTCATAACGGGTGAGAGATCGTCAGTGAACCTGTTGGACATATTTTTTCTTCGCTGGCGAAAACAGTCGTAGGAGCCACATAGTCATATCAAGTTTTACCTCGTCAGTTTTGAGAAGGACAGTTTGCCCGCTGTCAGAAGTATTGTGAGTACTACAAGTTTGTTAGCTAACTAAATCACTCTGTCTTACGCTTTGAAAGATTCTTGTGGAGCAGTTTGCTCATTGAACCGGTTGCCACTAGGATAACGGTCACTGCATTTAACCTTTGGAAGGTTAGTGAATTCGTATTTGTCGTTGCTGAACATTGATCTATTTATTATACGTTGGTCTAGACCATATCTAGACTTGTTAGTGTTAAAGAAGTGGAAACAGCTACATCCACTTAATTTTTTGTGAAAACCGTTAATCGTATAACGGAACGTCGTCGGAGGTGACCTTGGTCTCACCTAGTCTACATTGGACATTAAGGACATTCTGGTCTAGTGAAGCAGCATACAGCAGCAAACGTCGTCGTACTACCAGATTAGCAGCAGAAGCAGTGAACTATTTTAAAGAATCGTTATTTGTCAGCCCAGATCAAGTTATAAACAAGAAAGTAGTTATTCGCCCGCCCAGATCAAGTCATCATCAAGAAATTCGTTATTCGTCAGTCGCCCAGATCAAGTTGCCGTCAGGAGACTGTCACTGTTATTGGTCAGTAGTCGTCTACACAAATCAAGTCGTCGCCAGGAGAACCGTTAACCTATTCGTCAGTAACGGTTTACACAAAGTCGTCGGAACTACACATACGGTCATCAACAGTCGTCGAAGAAACCGAAACATTTTGCTGTGGCATATCAAGACATCTGGGGCATTACGTGGGATACGTTAGACTGAGTAAAATCAGGTGGTCCGCCTTAACTGTCGGGGAAAGACGTAATTTAGATGAAAAGCTATATTATACGTTTAGGATAGTGATTGTTTTGTTTGTGTAAACGTCATATCTGTTCTATCTATAGTTGACCTCAAGACAGCCTGAACAAGTACATCACAGGATGTCCCTGTTGACTTGCTTGAGTCATAAGTCATAGATTCATTGTTGTCAGTTCTTATTTTGTAATCTGGTTTATTCTTTTTAATGTAGTATAAAGCTTTAGAAAAAAAAATGACAGCCCTACATATCTTGGAGTCACCTATGACCCGAGACTAACCTGGAAAAACCAAAGAGATAAAACACAGAGTAAAGGCATCCAGAGACTATCCCTCTTGAAAAAAATTAGCTGGCACAGATTGTGGAGCTAATCACAACATCCTGAAAAATACCTATACCAGTTATGTAAAACCTGTACTAGAATATGGTGTGTTAGACACCTTATTTATAGTTTAGTTATTTAGCGACGCACCATAGAAGACGCATATTGAACGGGACTTGTGACGTTTGGGATATGTTGGGTTAGAGACCGGAAAATCAGTTAGCGATATAATCCTCCAGGGTAACGACGTGTTTAGTTGACAGAGACTTTTACTGTGGCCTTTTCTTAGAATAAATACATGTTACATTGTTCTTCAGCGTTGACTACATCTCTTTACTAGTTAAAACCGATGTGTTTGTTTTGTCTGGATTGTTGATCAACTACACGGAATACACCCGAACAATAACACACAAACGCTTGCAGAGTAATTGGTTGAAATTCAACAGTCATCCATAGTTGATTTCAAGACAGCCTGAACAAGCAACATCACAGGTGCCTCAGCATGGGGCTCAGCAGCCCAAACAAACCTAAGAAAAATAGACAAGGTTCAAAATATTGGTCTATGGATAATGACAGGAGCAATCAAAACAACACCCATAAGAGCTATGTAGGAAACCGCTGCCCTGATGAAAGAAGAGAAATAAAAATCCTTTCCCAATTCACTAAATTAGAAACCTTGGATAGGCACCTTCTCAGAACAAAAATCCACAAAACAGGCACAAAAAACCGTCTCAAAAGGACCAATTTCATACAGGAATCTCTAAACCTAAAAAAGAAACACCAACTTGAAAAAATTACTCTGGAATCCTCGATACACTATAATGAATCTCCACCCTGGGACGAAAGCCCTCTTCCTACTATAAGGGACCATATTGAAAACATAAAAAGAAAATCTGATTACAGACCAACAGAGCTCACGGAAATAGTGAAATGTTTTCTACATACCAATTACCCTAACAATCAGTGGATCAGAGTTTACACGGATGGCTCATTCCATCAAGCCACCATAAATAGAGGAGCTGGAATACTTATCGAATGGCCAGATGGAGGAATACTAGAAAAATCCATTGCAACTGGAGAACTCTCTGAAAGTCACAGAGCAGAAAGGGAAGCACTAGCTGCTACCATGCTAGCAAATCATCCAAGTTCCCCTAACAGTCAGATTGTCTTTCTAACCGATGCGAAAACAACCCTCCAAAGCTTGCAAAACTCTGATTCCTCTTATATTAAAAACCTCAGAACAGCACTTTAGAACAGCACTTACAAAGCTCAACAACAACAGCAAAAAAAAAACTGTTATTCAATGGATGCCAGCTCATATACAACTAGAAGGAAATGAGAAGGCTGACACACTCGCCAAGAGTGGGAGAACTAACTCACAAATAAACTCCATCCAGAAGAAATGAAGAAATTAATTGTAAATATAATAAATGAGAAATGGACGAGCTCTCATCCAAATCACAAGAAAGATGACGCTTACTAAAAGCTTTCCCGACAAGACCAACGTCTAATCTTTCGACTCAGGACCGGACACAACAGAATGCGACAACACATGTACCGGAAGCTCAAAATAGGAACCAGTGAAATCTACCCATGTGGAGTATCACCAGCGAATGCCGACCACGTCCTCCAAAATTGTTCTCTTTACCAAGAGACCCGTATAGAACATTGGCCCCAAATCACCCCAATAGAAAGAAAACTATATGGAGAGCTCCCTGATTTGGAAACCACTGTGCATTTTATCTCATGTATTGGTCTAGTCATATGAACACTCCAACATAACAATGAGAACGATAAAGAAGAAGAAGAAGAAAGTAGTATCATTATTTAGTTCAGCCTTGAACTCAGAATTCCAGTTATTCTCTTTTTAGTTCTTGCCGTTGATTTTCTGCTTCTTTGTCTCTCTCAGCCAATTTATTTTTAAAACATCTTCGTCGTTTATGTAAAGGAATATTGGGTTGTTTTTTTTTTGTGCTAAAGTTACGATCTCATCTATTAATTCATTCTTGAAGGCATGTTACAATGTTCTTTAGCTTGATTAACATATGAACTAGAACTTATACAAATAATGTACAATATCGAATGAATAACAAAATGGTATTTTGTTATGCCGTATTAGGCGTATGAGCTTTATTTTACAGTAGAAGTACTACTGGAGTCGTGGAGATATAGTGTAGATTAATCGTGCGGTAACAGGCCAACAAAATATATTTGAAATGTTACTGAGCCGTATCAGGCTATATAATAGTTATGTGCCGTACTAGGCTAATAAACTTTCTCAGTAGAGATTGTAGATCCAGTAGTGTCGTAATATCATATGACTGACTTTGTATTATAGTAGAAAGGTTTCTACTAATGATGAATTATAATGCCAGTTAAATAATACTGGGCTTATCTTCTTTGCCGATATGAAATTAGAATTAGATCTAGAGAGTCGAGACAATAGACTCTATCTTAGATCTATGTTAAAATATAATATCGAAAACCGATGTATAACTGACCTTTTGACACAGTAGATCTGATTCCAAGTTTAAAAAATGTAAGTACTGTAATTGAAGAAAATACGAAAATTGTCCTTAGATCTTGAAAAATAGTTTTGATGATCTTTTTCGATGATCTTTAGTAATTTTCCCGGGGTGCCATTTGTCACGGTCATTAGGATCTGGATGAGGAGGGATCTTGAATAAACGTGGCCTCTTTGTTAGAAAGGTGTTGAGATCTCACAACCGTGATGCCAAGTATTCTATTTGAAGATGTCAACTAAAAAGATGATCTAGATATTTACTAATAGATTCAATGAAGAAAATATCTCAATTCAAATACAGAAACATTTAATTTAAAATTTGAGAACACGATATGTACAGTATTTTACAAAATAAACTGTATCTAAATGAAACATTCAAAATATAACTACTGGATTCTAAATAAAAAATGCGACTATACTTTCTGAATATAACCACGAGACTGAGGAATTAATTAATTATCTCTTGCTCCTTTGTTCGACAGATAGCGTCTCCCCTCCTACTTCCAGTCCTGCTTTCGATCAAATTAAATTCTACTATCACGTGACAACGCTTCTCTTGACTTAATGGACACCTGTCACCTACGTCATAGGTATTTCCAAACTTGACATAACCTTTAAACTAAGTTATTATTTAAATAACTATTAAATAAAATAATATGTTTGACAAATGATACGTGACAGTGGGAATCTTAAGCATTTTAAGTCATTATTTAGTGGTTTCAATTTAGTCATTATCGCTAAACTTAAATTTAATAATAACATGACAAACTAGAGATACATTTTTTTAATAGTAACTAAAACAAATAGCTAAACATTTGATAGAAGGTACCGAAGCGTTGGCCTATAATCTGCCGTACTGAAATCTAAATTTTATGATCTGCAATGACTACACTTTCAGTTCTTAGCATTCGGGTAACCAATTCTAGAAAAAAAAAAGTAACACTTTCATCCCCCCTTCCTCTCTGCCCAAAAGTAAACACGCTTGACCTTGAGTAGAACACTAAAAGTTGGACAAAAGACCAGTGTGTATTGAATATGTCAGATAGATCTTGGGCTAGTCTAGTGTGCAGTCAATATGTCGACTAGTTGTTATAAAAGATGAAAAGACTGCCATGTGTTTTTCCATGTTCCTAATAGGCTTCAGTTGTTTTGCGAACAAAGAACCCATCTGATAGTCAAGGATAAATCTAGATCTCCTCTTACAGTTATACAGGCCAAATGTGTCTTACCCCGCCCTTTATGAAAGCATTCGCATAGTTATTTGAACATTTAGGAAGTTCGATGATGTACTCTGTATATTTCAAAATGTTTGTGAATGTAAAATCTTGTAAAAATAGAGGAGCAACAGCAATGTAAATAAAAGAAGACAAGGCCATTCTCCTCTTTGATGTCCAACAAACGTTACTTTGGTTAAAGTAGGTCTGAAATTCTGAACAACCTCATTGTTTTGATAAGGTAAATTTTTCATTCAAAGCCTCTCTCGTAATTTTTCTCTAAATAGTGAATGATCAAACGGTATATTTAAATACAAAAACAGCTCGCATAGTTGATTTTAAAAATACATTTTTCACTTCAGAAAAAAAAGTAGCCGTTGCATCAGAATTTTGAAAGTTCTAAAATATCATAACGTCAGAGTTTCAATATTTTTTTTAAAGTTTACGAGATCTAAAAGGGACGGACAGACTACACAAAACGAATTGCGGCTGTTCTCTTTTCGGTGGCCACTAATAAAATCAAAGTAGACACAAGTCTGTAATATAATATTTATTATTTTATACTTTTATCTTATTTATTAATGTTTCATTTTTTGAACTTCGAATAATTTCATGACACAATTATAATAAGGATAGAAAAATAAACAATATATAATCAGAGTGTCTTAAATTTCAATAATGATTGAAGAATTTAATTTTTTTTTCATTTCATGTACATAACTTTTACTTTTTGACACAAAAAATACAATGATACAATAGTGGATTCTAGTAACATTGTAAAAGTCGAAGTATTATTTTTATTACAGTTAACTAGTAAAACTTTTGTATTTAAAAGCAAAATTTTGTTATTTTTACTCTTTCTTGTACATTTGATTTCTTTAAAAACGATACATAGAATTATATACTATCATAAAACAAAAATGTCACAGCCCATTGTACTACATAAGCGTGTTATTATTCCGTAGTTTTCTTTAATAGATAATTTTAAAAGTATATATATATATATATATATATATATCAAATAATATTAATTAATATTTAACTATCCTTTTTCTAACTTTAGTTATGTTAATAATATTTTTCTTCTTTTTATTAAACATAAAATAATTATATGTTATTATTCACCTTATGATTTACGGATAGAAATTAACAAATTATGAAAAAAAGGACATTTAGGTAATGAATCATATATTTTAGAAACACTCAACATAAAGGAGAGATCAATAATTACTGGTTTAATAATCTAATTAAAGAAAAAAAGAGTAATATTATATACCAATGTTTGCGATTTCTATATTGAATAGAAATCTAACATAAAAGAAAAACTTTAAAAAATCGTCCATTCCCAACCACCATTAAAAATAATTGAGTAATTGTAAACAATGGAATGTTAAAATGTTTAATTAGGAAAACTTTTTCTCTTTTTAAATGGTATCGAGATTTTAAAATTAAACTAAAGAGGACAAGAACATATGAAAAAGAGAAAAGACATTTTCACAAACCTTTAAAAACATGAATTACTTTGTGAATACAGAATTCGTCAATTTAAAAACTGACATATTAAGCAAGTCTTACAATCTTCAGTAAACTTTGTTAAAATTTTATGCCATTACTTTAAAATATTGAAAAAAAAAAACTCAACATTTTTTTACATTATAATAGCATTTTTTTGTATAGTACCCTTTTGTAAATTGAAGTACTAATAATATAATATAAATTTGTACAGTATTTAATTAAGCAGCACATTTAAAAACTTGAATAAAAGCATAGTTTAACAGAAACAAACAAAATGTTACCCTACCATTTGGTTTATATTGATAGTTAATGATTGAAACCAAACACTTATAATAAAATTCCATTAGACCTAAAACACAACTGTATTTTAAAAAAATTAGTTTAGGAAATATTAATAGACTGCATTGTAACAGATCTGTACCCAAAAAAATTTATAATGAATTATATTTCAAAAAAAAATTTTTTTTTAAGTAGACTAAATTTATTTATTTTTTAAGTGGAGGAAGTCTTCTGGGATTCACAAGATCTATATTTGGATAATTTGTCTCTTCAATAGAAGTAGGCCTTTTTCTAGATATTGAAGAATTTGTATTTGTTTCCAAATGCAAAATATTTTCTTTTGATTCTAATATTCTATTTGTTTCATTCAGTTTTAATTTGATTTCAGAAGCTGTACCGATCCTTCTAGAAGTAACCTCATCGTCAATTTCACTTGAATCTTTTTGTTTTATACTGTGCTCTCTTTTTTGTCTCTTAGATTGTTTTGGTCTCTTCCTTTGTCCCAAATGATCACTTGAGTCTTGTAAATTTTGTGGTACCGGCGCAGAAAATTGTGCAGTCATTTCTTGACCAGAATTTGCAGCAGACTGAATTTTGTTTGTTTTCCTAGAGAACAAATATTTCGCTTAAATAGACTACTTCAATACGTCAGTATTTTGAACTGAAAATTATGCATCGTATTTGTTTTGTACAGGTATAAATATAGTAAGTTTAAAAAAAAAAATTAATGCAGACAAAGAATGAAGTGAGAACAATATTTTTAAAAAATGTAAAAATAAAAATAAATTTAAAGCATGTATGAACATTGTGACGATACGAAAAGGTAGTATATAAAAATATATTTTAGGTTCTACGTTACTATCTTCTTCTCACAGCTTAACCGAAACTGAGTTTTTTAATACTATTTATAAACCCACGACTAGCCCTAAAATCCAAAAGATTTTCACAGAGAACACTTAACATGACATCTAATATATAAAGCAGAACGTAAGGCGTGAATTTGTGCATGCGTATCTATGTATGTCCCGCATAGAAATCAAAACAATTTTACCAATCTTGATAAAACTTAGCATAAATGTTCGTTAGATCATGGCGGAGACCGTAGTGTACCGGTATGTTTAATGTTCCTCCCACAAATGGAAGGTCCTAAAACTAAAAAGAAACACTAAATTTATCTCTATTGAAAAGACGAATTTTATTTTTCGGCTAAACCCATTTTCACACTTACATGACGAAATTTAATGAATGTAAAGGGAACATTCGCCACGTTTGACATTTGAATTTATCACTACATTTACCAAGAGACTATCCAATGCAAAGATTGTATTGTTTTTTTATAAGTACAGACCTGTCTACTAAAAAAGTCCAAATGGGTAACACTGATGGTCAAAATGTGCATTTTGGCACCAGAATGTGTAACACTTGCGCTTTCGACTACCGGTATTACACAAATGCATGACAAAATTTTAGGAAATGTAAGGAGTTTTTTTTACGGATGAAATGTATGATATATATATATGATACATACATACACATAACTATGCATTTATCAAATCAATTAATGTTACTTGATTTTGGAAATAATAAATATCTTGCCAACATCACACCCTGAACAGAAACAACATCATCAGCTGTGGTATGTCCACAAGAAATGTAATCTAAGTTATCTTTTAATCAACTTGACTGTCATTCCAAAACTCAAAATAACCTTTTTTTTAAAAAAGATTTATTAAAGAACATTAGAAATGGTTGCTATTTCACTTTTTTTTTCTAAGAAACATTCTTAGAGATGCTTTCATTATGTGTATTCTCTGTAGTGGAAATGTACAAACAGAGCAGAGCCCATTAGTATGTTAAGTTGACGTTTGCAAACTAAATAATGACTTCTGGATGTGGGGGGGGGGGGGGTAATTAGACCTATTAACCTATTTCTTTCAAGCACAATTTCTTTTTCAACCCTCAAATAACTTTTCCCGACTAATCACAGCTGTGTGGGAAAGATTTTTATTACAGTACATCTAGACCCTTGATCTCAGTCACTAAAACTCACGGCTATGAAAGAATCATATTCACTAGATTCTAGTGATTTAGCGTAGTAAAAAACTATTTTCGCAAAGTGTAGTTCTTAAAATTAGATCTAGATCCTTTCGATCTTTTCTCATGTAAACATGGCCTAGTTTGATGAAGTTTTCATAGAGCTGGTCAACTTTTTTTTGGAGGGTATTAAGTTTGTTTTAGGGCTACAATACATACACTACGGTCTAAGTTAGTACCCAAGGAACATTTCTGCCAAGTCTTATTATGATTGGTAAAATGGTTTTGATTTCTATACGGCGACATACAAACATACATACATAGGCCTAAATACGCCTTAGTTTCTACTTTATAGAATACTAGTCGACCGGCAGCGTAGCATACTCCACTATTTTGCAGAGACAGCCAAAGGCCACAGCAGCCTATCCGACCGCAGTGGGCCCCACACTTTCATAGGACACACACTAATTCTAAGTGTAAATTATTCAATTAAATCATTTTATAACTTATGACAGATTCCTCGCGGCCGCCTGATTTTCCAGGAGCTCCTGGAAATCTCCTGAAATAGCTAAATATATCAAAAAAAGGCATGGAAATCTCAGAAAATTATTAAAAATCTTTGAAAACTCATACAAATCTCATTAAATATATAGAAAACATTGTCATTTTGGGGTGTCATTCAATATGTAAAACGCCTATCCTACGGGCGCTAAATAAAAACGGGATTATGCATTAGCCTTAATTGTGTAATCTGGTGAAAAAGTATCTCGCGCCTCAAACTAATGAAGAATTACTTAAGTTTAACAATTCTCGTAGATAGATTGAAACATTCATTAATTGTTGATATGTAGAAAATAAATTTTTCATGATACACTGTAAGACTTCGCTACACGCAAGGCTCGTAAAGTTCGTGGGATAACTCTATACGCAGAAATAAAAGAGTGATCTTTCCTTTACTTCTTCTTTTTGTCCAAACTCTTGAGCGAAAAAGAGAATTTTATAAATAGATTCATAGAAGCCGCACTTTCATAGGATCCGCTCTAGTTCAAGGTGTATACATTATTAAATTAAACCATTGTATAACTTAAAAGAGATTTCCAGCGCCCTCCTATTGATTTACCAGAAGCTCCTGGAAATCTCTTGAAATCGCAAAATATACAAAAAAGTCATAAACAATTACGGAAATATATAGACAAAAAATGTCATTTTAGGGTGTCATTCAATATGGAATACGCCAATCTTACGCGCGGAATTTATGCATCAGCCGTAAATGTGTCACCTGGTGAAAGAAGCCTTCTGCGCCTCAAACTAATGACGAATTACTTGAGATCAACAATTCTCAAAGATAGATTGAAATATTTGGTAATTCTAGCTATTGAGCGTGACCTAAGTAGGAAAGAGAATTATTATGATATACTCTATGACTTCGCTACACGCAAGGTTCGTAAAGTAATTCTGTACGTTGTTAAAAATGGATAAAATGCATAGACGAATTTACTTTCTAATACAAACTCTTTAAATTTCACTTATTGTCCGCTTCTCTACCCAAACTTGGCCCCGCGAAATCCGTTTCGCATAGGGCCCCACAATGGTTAAGTACGGCCCTTCTATTTACATATATATATACATAGTAGATTACTTAATCTCTTTCCATGACTTCTAAGTCAAAATGGTAAAGTCCGGCGCTGCTGTTTTGTGTTTGTAAAATGTTTGTTTGTAAAATGTTTGTTTGTAAAATGTTTTACAATGTTTCGAATGTTCCGTCAGAGTTAAAGATAGTTTACTTTCTAGTCCAAACCTTCCACAGAACAAAGGGGGATGGGAGCGGGCAGGGTTTGATAAATTTAAACGACAGTCCAGCGCTCAGGCAACCATTCGTAGTGTGAACACTACTTTTGTGTTTTATCGTGGACCATCTGCAGAAATAAGAGAGTGATCTTTTTGTTTAAACTGTTGAGGGAAGAAGAGAAATATATATATATAGAACAAGATCACATGGAGCTCCAGACTACAGGAATGCCTGCAAAGCATTAATAGTGTCTTCTCAGAAGACATAGTAATCCAGCTTCCAGACATCAGAAACCCTTTCTACTTGGCAACAGATGCATCCTCCACAGCAGTGGGAGGCACTTTAATGCAGAAGTGTGATGCAACGCTACGACCACTCTACTACATTAACAGAAAGCTGAATGCAGCAGAACAGAAATATTTCACGATAGAGCGTGAAGCTCTAGCTATCGTGCTCTGTATAACGAAACTATACCGTTACTTGCTTGGGAAATTATTCATCTTACTAACAGATCACGCCCCACTTGCTTATATAATACAAATAAGCTAGCCAATCAGAGAATTATTAGATGGGCTTTAAAACTTCAAGACTTCAGCTTTACAGTTCAAGCTATTTCGGGACAAATCAACGTGATTACTGACGTGTTGACAAGATGTGACTAGGGACCGCTGGACTAAGGTTCATTCATTAATCAGCTTATGAGAAAATTAACAAATACCTTGTAAGATAACTTTAAAATTTGTCTTGTCACAATTGAGTCAACATTACTCTTCTGAATTTATTTCATTCAGAGATGTGAAATTTGTACTACAATTTAGTTTTTTTTTATGTTTGTTGCATTGATTGTAATCATAGATGTCCATTTAGGAACTGGTATGAAAGAAACAATTTGGAAGATGTTTTGATGTAACATAACGTATTAACTAATTGAGTATTTTTCACCTTACAATGTTGGCATTCAAAAAACTATCGTTACATGGGAACAAACTAGATGCGGGATTTTCTTTTTTTTATAAGTTGTCTAATATAACAGAAAAGCTTTCTGCGATAGTTCAATTGGAAATGTGCCTTGCAATAAAGTATTATTGAAGATTTATTTGTCGTCATAGGCATTATCAGTTCTCTCATAATTGAAGATGCCATAGTATTACATGTCATTGTTTTTTTTTTTCTTGTCGATGTAAAACATTACTATTGTACACCCAAACTATTGGGTTCATGAAATTTTGATCCGACCAAATTTTTCTCTGCCCTTGGAGGACTGTTGTGACACGGTTACTATGTGTTGTCAACCGTGACACACGGTCAAATGTTGGGTATTGGGGAGTTAGGGGACTTGAGGGAAGTGACGAGTGTGTAAACATGCAGAAGGAAGATCTAGTGGAGTTGGTTATCGGTAGATAAAGCTAGCTTTGTAAATATGTTATGTTTGAATGCTGCACAATAAAAGGCAGTTTATACTTAAAAGGACGTGTTTCTTCACAACCCGGTACCAGTATATATTTGTACATTATTTTTTACTGTATGCTAGCTGATTATACAATGACGAGAGTGGCGCTGGTTGTGGGCATATGGTTATGATTGGAGGAGATCATAAAGGACCTGTTAAAATTATGAACTTAGGCTTGGATGAAAATAAAAACAACTCGTCTGAGGAATGACAGCATAGCTTTTTGCCATACGGTTGATTTGATCCAAATTGCAGCGATGATATTTCTACTTGTGAATCAGTTCACCCCCATATTACAAAGCTCCTGGGATGAATTTATCAGATAAACAATTTTCCAAAGCCGAAAAATTAATCCGTGAGTTTGTTAATATCTTGCCGACTGATAAGTCAGACTGCGGCGGACGAATGTGGCTCAACATCGTACCAATAATGGAAACACCTTCAATGAAGTCCAGTAGGGAATCGGCGCCTACGAGGGCGCCATTATCCCGTTGATTGTTACAAAGGCTTTTATCCAACAACCAGGCCTGTACATGGGGTTTCCCACCCCCTGTCCTGTCTGAGGGCTCCCAGTAGTAGCGGCCATAATGACTAAGCATAGACATCGGACCGTACCACGTATACGACACACCGCCCCCGGTACTCGTCGGTACTGGGTCCACTCGCTATAAGTGGCAGCGCTAATAATGGGAAGATTACCTCATATTCCTATACTGTAACCGCCACTGTTCCGTGTAAGAACAACCCCTCCAGCTTAATGGCTAACTGATGGTGGCCCCCAGCGTAGAACGGCATGGCGTACTTTTTGGACTGGGGTGCGGGCTATTTGTTTGATCCCTACTCCAAGTGAAATTTAAAAAAAAAAAAAGCTCACCAAGGGAATAACGCAACGACCTGGTTTGCTACTCGTACTTAGCCTATCTAATTCCACTAATAGACGTTTCCACGGAGACGCCACGCTGAGGCGACGGGTAACTAGAATCATCCGAATGAAAACACCAGACCACTTCGACATCCACCAAATCGTCTTCCACAAGCAAAAGATTAAGAAGCTATAGACATGATAGATGGCATGAGATAACATGAAGTCATTGAGCCTTCAAATAGTCTTTGGTGTTCACCAATCGCCTTGGGAAAGAAAAAAAGTTGATGATTCTATGCGATTTTGTGTAGAGTGTAGACTAGGGGTGGGCAAATTACGGACGGCTGGCCACATGCGGCCCGCCGGAGTGTTTTATGCGGCCCGCCGACACCTACAGAAATCAGGTGTGCCCACAGTATATACTTATAAAAATGCAAATATATTAAAAATATTATAAATATAAATTATTGAAACTGTCATTATACAAAGTTTCAAGCAAACGAAGATTATGCTATACATCAATACACTCAATTCAAGACACAATCTCTGATCAGTATTTATTCAATGCAATGAAGAACTGTGTTGAATGTTGGGTATGCTTGGAACAAGATGGCAAGGGTGACAACTGGTGAAGCTCGATCTTTGACTGAGTAAAATGGTGTTTTTTTAAATACCCCAAACATAAACCTTAAACAGGAAAGTTTGCACAAAGCCGCATAAATTTCAACTTCACATGTGCAAAACTTGCCATAATCAGACTTATTAGAGCTATAAATGCCTGAGATGTGTCAATAAGATGTTAAACATAAATATTAGATATTTATTGCTTTTTCATGTTCTATTATTCCAAATTAAAAAGAAATTGATATCCCTAATATGTAAAAAAAAAATAGTATTTTTTGTTTCTAAGGGGTCATGTCTTCGAAAGGTCCGTCACGTTATTTGTTTAAAGTTAAAACCAAAGAATTTTTTTAAAAAGAAGCCATCAATAATTTAAGAACTAGGCAATATAACTTATAGGGCAGGCTATCTAGATACATCGAGGTCTATATATAATTGTCAATATAGATATCTAGGTGTCACTTTTAGATTTGATCATTTTATTAGCTCATCGTACACTACTTCACTGAAACATATCCTTAGTCTGATGAACCGTCGGGGCACCACACATAATCTTTACGACTGTACGTCTCTGTCCATTCCTCAATGTCATTTTCCCTAGAATCTCTTTTAATTACAGGCCAGACCATTCTTTTATATCAGGGGAGGACTGGGTATCAAAATCGGTCCGGGCATAACCATATAAACAGGCCCACAAATGAATGACATGTCATATCATGGGCGAAGCTATGATTTTTTCGGTAGTGGGGGGGGGGGTTTTCTATCCCCCTTTGCAATATATATTGTTACGATCTTCTCAATCAGGCCTTCTGCAAACACTACTTAACAACACAACAGCACATCTAACACACTAACTTGACAACAAGAGCTTCGAGTAACAAAGTGGCGATTTAATTACAAATACATCGACAGCCAATTCAACACAATTGGCTACATCAAATTTAAATGCTTTCTTGAACTTAACAGAACTGCCTAACTAAACATTACTAGTATCTCTAGCTCGTACAGGTACATTTTCGAGGACTCAAAGGTACCACAAGTCCTTACTGCCTTGCTGTCCTGGACTCAACTGTCTTTTTTAACACACTGTCTCTCAACCGTGAAGGCTCTTGATCACATGACCACAACACAGGTCATACTTGCGGTTATTAGCAGTACTGTGCCTTGTCTATCAACAGCCGTTGACCCGTTGACCTGTGTGACTGGTGGTGAAATGTGACGTGTGTTTGGCGCGTTTAATGTCTAGGGGATGATTATTTTTAAAGCTATCACACACCAACCTATCAGCATATGAATCGGGAGCAGACACGCAACGAGACAAGCAATGAAAGATAGATACAAAATTTAAAAAGAGGAATATTTATTTACATAAATATTTACAGATAATAATAAAAAGGGGGAGGGTTTGCATCTATCTCTAAATAATACTATGTTTAATCATCACTCTTGCACCTAATAAGAGAGTATGTCACTTTGTCCTCTGACTTAGCTGGTTGTCCTGTTGAGGTCGCAGCTGGTTGTGTCCTGGCTTGAGGTTCTGCAGCTGGAGGTGGCGCTCTAGCGGATAGAGGGACGCCGATGATATAGTTCTTGTGGAGTCTCAATCCCAAGTTCTAATATCTGTAGTGGGCACAGTAGGGCGGGTGGCCGGCTACCGTGGGCACAAGGTTACTGCGGGCAGAGCTGATCTGCCGTGGGCAGCGTAGTTGACAGGATATGTCCAGTGAGTTGCAGAGGGTTGGCGTAGCTATGACGTCTCACACAGATCTGAATCTATAGGGACGTCGCACCTAATAGCTTGACAGGTGGGCTGTCGAATAGGCGGGCAATGCCGATAGCGCCAAGTGGTAGAGTTGAGTAGATCTCAGTAGGCAAGTGCAGTGCTGAAAAGCACTAAGCACATAAATAGGTAAATAGGCAGGTAAATAGGCAGACACCTGAGGGAGGCTGCAGATAAATAAAGAGAAGTTAGGACATGTCCTTCATACATCTTATCGATGCCCTCGACTGAGGTGCATTCGTCAGATTGGTAAAATTGCTTTAGAGCACAATGGGGAGATGATGCCAAATGGGATTTGGAAAATAGATGGCAGATAGTAGCAATATAGGAATGTACATAAAAGGGGAAATAATAATATAAAAATGTACATAGAAGGGGAAATAATAATCTCAAATAAACAACACAGGTGGATAGAGAAAGAAAGGGGGGGGGGGAAATGGGCGGTGGTCAGCGACCCCAGAAGGTTTGTTTACATATGACCGTGGGTCGAGAACAATGGAGCGCGCAACTCTTATTAGAGTGAAATGAGTAAGGGGAGATAATTCATATATCTTCTCTAAACGCAGTATCAGTGCGCTAGTAAAATTATCACGGTTGTCAGCCGAGATAAAGAAAATAAAATAAGATGTACAAATATATACATGGTTGCATCAACGATCAATTGAGCAACGTAGCATTAATAGATTAATGCAATTCATAAATACATACATAAAACATGTCTATGTTCTCTACTTACGCCAGTGAGAAATACACAATGCACTAATTAAATATAAGTGAAATAATAAAATACACATGATAATATCCAATGGAAATAGCACAAAAGTAATTGAGATGGAACTTATGATTAAGTTCGGCTTACCACCAGGTATTCCTCTAGGAGGGAGAATAAATGATATGGTCCAGACTCGATAGCTCAGCTCGAATGAGAAAGAGAGAGTCTGACTTGATTTAATTTACCTTATATACAAAGGCCTGGAAAATGTGGGCGGAAACAGGAAATGTCCTAGGCTTAAGAATTATCTTACACGTGGGTGAAGTCCGACAAGAGTCGCACCTTGGAGTATCACGCGGTGTGTTGACCCGAGTAATCTCTTAGATCAAAGAGAGACGTGGGAGAAGAGGGGGGGGGGAGAGTGACCTACATTCCACCCAAGGGGGGTGTCAACTGCGGCGGACCTCCGCGGATAAGACTAAAGAGATCTTTCCCCGATCAAGGGCAGATAAATGAAAGAACTGGCCTAGTTTTCTCCAAGGTGGTGGACTACGTCTAGCCTGGCAAAGAGGAAAAGGTGGGGCGGGTGAAGAAATTGGAGGTAGGATGGGGAAATAATTAAAATAATATAAATAAATAATGAAAAATAATAATTAATGCTGTGATAAATTTGAGTTACTCTGACAGCGAGTTTTTGACTTGTCACAACTGGCCCTAGTTGTGTGTATTAGTAGGCCGCACACACATTAACCCTTTCAGTCCGCCACTAGAGTTACAACAATATGTATGTAATTAATCTTCATTACATTCTGACCTTTCATTCTTTCGGGCGATTTTTTTTAGCCTAGAATAGGTTCTTCTTTTAATTAGTGGAAAGACCAACCAACAAGGACAGCTAGGAGCGCTGTGAGCTCTTCCAGCTCGGTCCGGAGCAAGGCCCCGGATACAAGCATTATTTCCGTTATTTTAAGCTTTAAAAATGCATATTCTGAGGTATCTAAAGTGCAATTAGCTTGCTTAGGAAATTCGGTGACTGTAGTTTGCTCAAGTTGGCTGCGCTGGGGCAATAAGTAAAGTTTCTTTTTCAGACAATGAGGTCTAAGGCAAGTGAAGATTTTAACCCCCCCTCTTATAGACTACGTTCATGTGTCATATTATAGGGGTAAGCCTAATTCTCTTCAAAATATATACCGTTTGATAACGCATCGAAAACTGGATGTATGCTATAGGATTACATAATGTATTTTATTTAAACATACATGTAGTCTGAAAACCATAAACAATACAATAGCAGCCTTAATAAGTTTGAAAATTTTTGGTATTACTTATAGATTACAGACGTTTCTTCAAAAATAAGATAGTTATGTCCTACGCATTTCAGTTGTCAATCTAGTCATGCATGTTGGTTTTCCTGGCTGACTCCATTAAAAGATAAAGTGAATGCAAAACGGTTAGAGGGGCACTTACAAGTGCATTCTCAAAAACGCGAATTGTATATGAATAGATCATGACCCTTTATTTAAAATATAAATCTCATGTCATTAAATATTGGATGTGACAGCACTATAGGCCTATAAATTATTTTAATTATTATAAAAATTTCCATTATTAATCATTAATAAGCATAAGTTTGATATTAATTATAATTGTAAAAAATTATTTAAATCTACATTTTTTAAAATTAAATAACATTTTTTTGTAAGCCTTAAGTGTAGTATTTTTAGATAGATCTATGTTATTAAAAATAAACAAAAAGATAATTTACTTTTGCTGTACAAATATTAAAAAGAAGAACTCTATACCAATATTGAGTTGTGAATACGTTGGGTGGTTTGCGATTTCGGGGCTGTGTGTGTGTTACAGTTAATTCCTATTAAATATTGTTAAAGAGCTTCTTCTTCGTTCTCATTTTAATGTTGCAGCGTTTAGATGACTAGACTAATAAATGAGATAAACTGCGAAATGGTTTCCAAATCAGGGAGCTCTTCATATAGTTTTCTTTCTATTAAAGAGAACAGATCTGAAGGACATGTTGTCTTATTCTGTTGTGTCCGGTCCTCAGTCGAAAGATTAGACGTTGATCTTGTCGGGATTGTTTACAATAGGCATCATCTTTCTTGTGATTTGCATGAGAGCTTGTCCATTTCTCATTTAATAATAATAAGGCTTGTCTTTAAGTCCAAAGAATAGTGAGGAATGCAGTATTTCCCGTGGCTGTGAAGCCCCAGCTGAGACCTACATATTTTGCCACATCCAAGGCAAACATAACCATTGTCCGCAGGTGGTCGATTTAGATTTTCTTTTCGCCGTCTGCGTTTGTCCTCGGCAGCAAATTTTCTTTTGGTCTCAAATGTGTATCCCACGGCCTTCGTGAGTGACCTCCAGCTGTCTCGTTCTGGGGCCGCATGCAACCAGGTGCTCTCTTCTATGTCAGCCAAAGAAAGTTGACGCCTAAGCAAATCTTTGAAGCGTTTCCGTGGGGCGCCTCTGTTACGTCGACCAGGGCAGTAGTTCTTTTGGACGCCTTCAGACGAGAGTTTAGCGAAACAGATCGCTCCGCCTGCCTAAAAAAATCAATGTCTACCAGGCGGTGGTTCTCTCAACCCTTCTGTATGGCTCTGAGACATGGACACTATACAGTAAACATCTAAGACTTCTTGAGCACCTTCACCAAAGATGTTTGCGCTCCATCATGGACATACGGTGGCAAGACCGCACTAGAAACAGAGTTGTCCTTGCGAACGCCGGTATGGACAGTATAGAGGGACTTTTTTTGGTCCGACAGTTACGCTGGGCAGGGCACGTATCCCGTATGGTAGACGAACGTATGCCAAAGGCAGTCTTTTTTTTTTTGTGAGCTAAAAGGTAATCGAGGTCACTCACGAAGGCCGCGGGATACACATTTGAGACCAAAACAGACACAAAATAGAGCAGTGAGATTCATAACAGACGAATATTCACATTTGATTACAGTAACACCTTTATTAAAATCATTAAATTTGGAGATCCTTCAGAACAGAAGACTTAAAAATAAAATAGCAATTATACATAAAACACTAAACGATAATCTTCAAATGCAAAAAAAAAAAAAAAAAAAAAAAACTAATAAAAAACTTGGAAAGACAAAGATAAAGTCACATTCCTTGTTACATGCTAGGACAAATTTGTACAAATACTCCTTCTTCCCTATTGCCATTAGAGCATAAAATGGGTTGCCTGAGTCAACTAATTTAACCAATGATAGGCAGGGTTTAATTCAGAAGATAGATTGACCCGCGTAGGACCTAATTATCTTTTTTTAAATAGGGCTTAGCGTCTGTATTTGATAAGATAACACGAGGAAAGAAATTGAGGAAGGAAGAAATGCCATATAGAATTCTTTGGTAGCATCATAATGGATGCCATTATAATTACTTCATTTTTGTTTAAGTCTTTAGTTATAAACTTTAATTTTACAAATGATCTGGTCAATGCAATTTAAAAAAATCACTAAAATATTTATTTTTACAATTACTTTTTGTGTCATTTGTGTATTAAAAATGCAGGGTACTTGAAATAATCTAGTCCTAAAAAGTACACAGACCTTGAGTAAAAGACTCGTCAAAGAACGAACTGCAAATGTGTAGTTTCGCTCTTTTCATAGCCTGTATCGGGTTTGATCCCAACTCCCGGTTTTTTTTTTATTTCAAAATATTTATTCTGTATCTGTTACAATTAAATTCACAGCCTAATAATATCAGTTTCGTTTAAAAAGAGAACTGAAAAATGTAAAAGATGTGAACGTCAAAAGGTATTTCCGACCCTTTTAGTTTTGATCAAAGAAACGAAAAGCGATTAGAAAAATCGACCATTTCAAAACACATAATATATATATAAAGTAAAATGTCATTCTAATAATTACATAAGTAAAGAGTAATTTTCTTTTTACTTCATTGACAAAGCCTTACTTTTTTAGTTTTAATCAAAAAAAAAATATTTTTTTTACATATTATAATTCTAACGTTTTTTAAAAAAAAATAGTTATAGTTTTTATATTTTATAAGAAAAGTTTTTGAGATTTTATTAAATTTCTTATTTTTTTTTTTTTACTTTCTCAAAATCGTGTTTTTTTTAAATTCTATTTTAGCAAAATAATTTTTAATTTTTAGCTCTAATCAATTATTTTGTCTACATTTATTTAGTTCTTATATAGCAATAAAAATATTTGATTCTTTTATTATTATTATTATTATTTAAATATTTGCACTTCTTTTTAAAAACACAAAGACAGGAAATTAAACTGTGAAAAGATATGAATTTGACATAAATAAAAAAAATCGTAATACTCTATAGCAAATGTATTTTCCTACGATACTGCAAATTTTCAACAAAAAAAAAAATAGAAGATAAATTTTATCCAAGAGTATAATTACAAAACAAAATAGCAACCATGGGCGTAGCCAGGATTTTTTTCGGGGGGGGGGGGTTGGGGGTGGATTTTTTTCTCCCCCCCCCCGCCCCCTGCGAATTTTTTAAAATATGTATTTATGTGTGTGTGCCTACATAATCTTTATTACATTCTGACCCTTCATTCTTTCGGAAGACGATTAACGTGCCCTAGAATAAGTTCTTCCATGAGTTAGTGGGAAAATTGTAGATTCCCCGCCATTACTAGCAATGGGGTCTGGGGGAGCGCTAGGAGCACTATTTCTGATATTGAAAGCCAACAAAATGCATATTCTGAGGTATCAACAGTGCATTTTCCTGCTATTAAAAATTTCTATTTTAAAATCCTAATGTGCTATTCTTACTGACTTAGATACTCCCGCGCCGTTCGACGCATTTGCCGTCAAGCTGTTTCCATAAAAATCTGTCACTGGTAATGTCTGAAGCCTCTTCCCACCTGCCATGAGGACCTCCATGAATGAGTGGCGTCAAGTTGTACTAGGATATCATTGCAACTCTTCTTATGCGTATTTCATTTTGTCAGAGAACATGTCCCGCAAACCTCATGCGTCGCTCTCTCACAATCTTACTAAGGGGTCGACTACCAGTTCGGCATAGGATTTCCTTGATTTAGACCCGATCTCTATAATTGACTCCTAAAATCTGTCTTAGCCATCTTTGTTGAGCCACATTTAGTGTTTTTCAATTTCGGCAGATGACTATTCACTGCAGTTTATTAATGGAGCCCTGCCACTGGTAAAAATGTGTAACCTCTCTTGAATACGCTCTTGGAATTAAGTGACTGTAGTTTGCTTTAGATTTTATATCGAAAAGAGAAGTTTTATCGTCAAAATAATCTGTTGGGGGTTTTCCACCTCAAAATGCTCTGTAGGGGGATCTTAAACTCAAAACCATCTGGAGGGGTTTTAAACTTTAAAAAAAGCCATCTGTAGAAGAGAGGTTTAAACTCAAAACCCCCGATTGGATTCGCTACGCTGAAATAATTTTAGCGTGTAATTTGCTTTTTTTTTATATTGAAGAGGTATTTTTAACATCAAACCCCTCTGAATGGGGGTTTAAACTCAAGACGCTCATAGCATTTTGAGTGCGTAATTTGCTTTTTTTCTTACACTGATGTATTTTTTAGCCTCAAACCCCCTTGGAGGGGGGTTTAAACTCAAAACCCCTTTGGCAACGCTCATAGATTTAAGAGTGAGTAATTTGCTTTTATTTATATTGAAGAAGTACTTTTTAGCTTCAAACTCCACTGGAGGGGAGTTTAAACTCAAAACTCCCTTTGACTACACTCATAACATTTTGAGTGTATAATTTGCTTTGTTTTTAATATTAAAGAGGTATTTTTTTACCTTCAAACCCCGCTGAAGTGGGTTTAAACTCAAAACTGAGTCAAAACCCATTTAGCTACGCTCATAACATTTTGAGTGCGTAATTAGTTTTTTTTATGTTGACGAGGGGGTTTATCGTTAATTTTAGAGGGGGTTTTAAAATCAAAATCTTTCTTAACTGTGCTCTTGGAATTAGGGGATTTTTTTTTTGTTTCGTTTTATAGAAGAGGGGGGAGTTAACTGCAAAAACCCCAGGTAGGGGGTTTAAAACTCAAAACCCCTGGTAGGGATTTTTAAACTCAAACCCCCTGGTAGGTGTTTTTTAACTCGAACCCCTCTGGTAGGGGTTTTAAACTAGAACCCCCCCCCCCCCCGGAAGAGGTTTTTAATTGAATTGCCTGATCTGGAAACCACTGCACGGTTCATCTCAGATATTGAATTATGATCCTCCAACATGTAAAATAAGAACAAAGAAGAAGAAAAAATTAAACAATGCCTGTTGCTTAGGAGGCAAGTAAGTGGATCATTTTTCTCTTTTTTTTTTGTCCTCCAAAAGAGGAAGAATTAGTGATAGATAAGTGGTGAGTGAATCAGCCAAGCCCCTTTCACTATATATATATATATATATAAACTGCACCTTACACCACCAACTGCGTTTTCATTTCTTCGATTGCCTTCTCCACTTTGTCGACCCTCTGATTCATCTGTTCGTCAATGGTGGTGATTCTCTCCTCCACAGCATGTAAGCGTTGGTTCATAGCCAATAACTCGGTTTTGATTCCCGAGACCATGACATCTATCTTGGCATCCACCTTGGTGCCCATGGCATCTATCTTGGAATTTATGTTTC